>NC_089844.1:118669885-119010242 GCF_035609145.1 Eleutherodactylus coqui | reverse complement strand
CCCAAACCAACCAGCTCCTTTACGCCAACGGCACTTTCAATCTACTTATATGTAAATGGAATGGCAGGTTGCTCGGGCTAACCTGCCCTCCTCTCCATCTAACTTTGTAGGAAGCCCCTTTCACTTCATGGTTCGTTGTATGAGCTGCACCAAGATGTAAAAAGTGGGAGAGGAGATGCTATCTTTCCGCTGTGCTGCCCTCCTCCCCTCTCTCAGATTAGAGATTAGACATGAGACGGAGGGCAAAACAGCCAGCAGTATTTAATAAAGAGCTGCAAGGAGCTAAAAGAGCTGACTACATCACTACATGAATGGTACCATTGTCGGGATAAAAAAAAAAAAAATCTGAATTGTACATGTGTCAAGGTTGCGGAATTCTTCGCCCTTAGTGAAATGTTTAGCTTGTAAATGGACTTCCCCTCTAATGATAAAGATATATATGGATATCTGCAGCCCCTACTCCTACGTTCTGGACAGTGTAATTTACAATTGTGCTAATTCTGAAAATGAACATTAACAAATGATAATAAATACAAACAGATCAACTGCAAAAGATTAAAGGTTTTGCATCCTAATCTACACAACTGATGTCTTCATCACCTTTCTATTCATTAGTGTATTGATTGACTAATTGCTTTCCAGGATGTTCCTTATTGGAATAAGATTGAACTCTTAATATGGAGATTTTATCTGTGTTTTTGATTGTGGACCAGGTAGCAAGGGTAAGAACATTAGGAAGGTGAAGGGGTGGGGAGGAGATAGAAATCCTCAGGGATTTGCAACACAAGGTCCGTTTCTCACATACCTACAACTCTGGTTCTTATATGTGCACAAAAACTATAGTCAAATAAAATAAAAATAAAAAGCTAAAGCTATTCAACTTACTGCAGAGCATGTTCTCCTAAAATAACCAGCACTGGCCTAGGTGGATACAAATGGCCTAGAATTCTTCAGTGGTTTTCTTGGCAACCACTAATGACCACCATTATAAATAAGGTATAGGTACTCACCCAGGTTTCCTTGATTAGATATGTAGTAAGACAGAGGCAGGGTATACACTGCTATACCTCTAATGGCCGGTTCACATGGTCGCATGCAAGATGCTCCCAAAATTCTCAGGCACAACTTGCATCAGACAGCACACAGATCCGATTCCAGGTGCAGTGGACATTGCATGTTCAATCCTTATCCAGGACATGGACTAGAATAGCGCATGGTGTGACTTTATCTATACAGGCGGCCTGTCTGTGTGAAAAACCACCCGTGTGAATAGCTTAATTGGCTACAATGGACCTGTGTGTTGTCCGTGAAATGCACAGACATCACAGGGATAGAAAATACACCCATGTGAATAGGCCCTAAGCAGAGGCTGAGACACATATGAAAAGTTAACCTGTAAGTATAAAAATCTGAACCTAAAAATGTTGTGAGGGAGCAGAAAAAAGAAAGCAGAAAGGAAAACAGGAGAGAAAAAAACTATAAAGGGAGAGTGAGTGAGGAGAATGAAAGTAATGATAAAGGGAAGAGGAGAAAGGAGAAGAAGAAGAATAGAAAGACGGAGAAAAGAGAAGAGGGAAGAGAAAAGATGAGAAAGAGGAGATACAATAAAAAGTATACAGGAAACAACAGGAGAGAAAACAGAGAAGTGAGGGAAAAGAGAGATAGTCAAGAAAATAGAGAAGAAGAATAGAATGAGAAAAGAGACAGAAGAAAAAGCAGAGAGGAAAGAGGAAGAAAGAATGTGTGTGAGAGAAGAAAGATGAGGCAGAAAGAAAAGACTGAAAGCAGAGAAGAGAAAATATGCAAAACAAACAAGAGCAGCCAGTAAAAAAAAAAGACAAGCGAAAAGCAAAGAAAAAAGAGGAAGAACAAGAGTGGAATGTAGCGAGAATACCGAGAAGGAACAAGATACTGTGGAAATGAGATTACGCAGAGTATCTGATGACAAGGCAGTGACGTTATAATGTAATCCATTGATTTATTATATCCTGTATGTGGATTTCAATCTACTTTACAATGTGCCCACTATAACAAGATTCTGAGTTAACAAAGACGTCCTGACATCCTAACAAATACAAATCACTTCCCCTGTGCCCTGAAAAAGGAAACAACTATTTATCTTTGTATCCATAAACCCCCTCTGTGACAATGTAACCAATTACTTTACGATAGGTGCTGTGTCTTCAATAGGAATGAGATAAGAGGCTAGTGTTTTAGTAAAAGGCTGCTATCTATAGCGCAGGTTAATGTATGAACGTCATATACAATGTTAATATATAGAATGTCATATTACCTGGTTTAATTTATTTCTACTGACCTTGAATTAAAACAGAAATTATTCTATAACACACAGTTCTACTCATTTCCTGTTAGGCAGTAGAAGCTCACATAGTGCTGCAGCTCTGCTGGTTCAGTGTCTGCACAGAACATGCTCTGCTGTGCAGCACTGTGGGAACTCCGCCATTATACTGATATCTCAAGTGTCCTCCATCAGATTGCTGGGCGATAATAAATGGTGTTGTCATTGAGTTCAACCATTATAAAGTATAGATGTTAACATTTTGAAGGCCACCAGTAGAATTGTAAACGCAGCTTTGGATGTGAATGTAGTACAGGATATGGCGCTTCTTAAGTACAGTAAAAGTAAGTCTTTCTCAGCTAAATTGGGAGTTAACAGCAAAATGGCATAAAGACATCGGGGCCTGTAGTTCATTAAATAGTATATCATTTTGTGCACAGCTCTTAAGTAAACCTGTGTGTCTCGCTAGAAGAGGAAACCATAAAAGTACTTCAGGCTTTATTAAATTCCAGTGTTTAGAACCAGGGACACACAGGAGCTTGCTGCTAACACATTTCAGGCTTACAGCCTTTAAATCATAGCATATAAATTGACACCAACCAGTGATTTAAAAAGGCAAAACCAACAGCAAACAAAGAAAACAATTAATTTACGGCAAGAAGGTAAACCACCAGTTAAAGGGGTTGCCGACTAAAAAAAATAATTAAAAAACAGCTGCCCATGCAATAAAAAAGTAAGAAGCAATACTCCCCTTTCTTCTGCCTCCGTGGTCCTGACATCAGTGTTCACATTCCGGGTGCCGTGATGCCAGCAGTTCAGAACCATGACGCTGTGGCCTCTGATTGGCTGCAGTAGTCCTCTGACTTCTGCTGTCAATACAGACTGCGAACTTTGCACCATTTCTTGGGGGAATTAGAGATTAGAGTATTGTTTATTTTATTGCATGGGCAGCTGTTAAAAAAAAAAAAACGTTTTTAAAGGTCAGACATCCCCTTTAATAAGTAATCAGATTGGCGTGACAAAGTTGAACACAAAGATTCTTAATTACATGATATATTTATGAACGTAGGTCTACATATTTGTTATGTATTGTTCAGATCTTTTTTTGTTTTTAACTGGTGGTTTAGTTGTTTTTTCTTCAACCTATGCAACTAGTTGTTTTTGCCTTTTAACCCCTTCCTGACATTCACTGTACATGTGCGGCGAGCGTCAGTGTCAAATGTCACAGTATGGCACGGGCTCAGAAGCCGAGCCCACACCATATGGGGTGGATGCAGGCTGTCTTTAACAACACTTCTGAAACTCCTGGTTGCCGCGTCTTCTGCTATACACTTACTAACTTAAGTCACACCTTGTTGAAATGGGGTGTTTAATGGAACTGTGATGCTTCTGCTCACCATGCTGTGATCAAGAAGACTTAGAGCTTTCAAACCCGTATGCTGCGGGGGCATAAAGTTATGAGCGGATACATTTTATCATGATGTTGTAACGAAGATATACATAAAAGAGAAGATTCTTTTAGAAGCTGGCCAGGCATTACTGGATTATTTGCTGCTGGACTCGCAGCAGGACCTAGCTTTGCAGAGAGATTGTCTGGTTACTGGCTTACTACCGTATTAAGGAGCGGTGAGCACTGAATGTCATTTACCTGGCAGCAACAACTGGGAGCCGAAATAACTCTGATCCTAGCCACCTAACCAATCAGATAGCGGCATTAAACTGCTATGACAGAGGGAGGGGCTTCCTCTATCTCCCAAATGGCCACACCCCTTCGATGAGATTGCCGAGTGCCATTCAATTACCATGGTCTAGTGAAGACTCCCAAACCTGTGACCAGGCTTAACAGGAAGAGATTAAATGTGCAATAGATTTAAATGCATAAGCATGTGGCTAATTCTCCGCACAAATTGAAAAAAAGGTTTATGGGGTTTTTTGGAAGTGGAGAAGAAAAAATGAAAATAGGGGAAAAAAAAGCTGGGAGGAGGGGGGAAGGGTTAAATCACCTGTTCGTAGCAATCTGTGTGCTACAACTAAGGGCTATAAAAGCCTGAAACGTGTTAGCAGCAATCTCCAGTGTGTTCCTGGGTTTTATCCAAGGAATTTAATAAAGCCTTAAGTATTTTTAAGGATGTCGGATTCTTTTGTGTTGTCTTCTGCACAGCGTGTTCCAGCATTTCGGCGCATCCACACCTGTCAGGTGAGCTGGGATGTTCTGTGTTCTCCTCCACCTTGGGATTATGGGTCTCCCTAGTTGCACTAGAAGCAAACTGTATATTCAATAAGTTTGTAAGAAGAAAGAGATAGATGGAATGGGGTATGACCAAAGGAACACACCAGGTTTGTTTGCAGTCTGTAACCGTAGACACATAGGGCTGCATACACAAAACGGTATTTTTTTAAGAAACCAAGACTATTTAAAAAATTAATTTCATCCTTTATTTTAGACACAGTGGAGCAATGTAAAAGGTGCATATCTTTCTTTAAATTGAATAGGCTAGAAATGTACCCAGGTTATCTATGGTGAACAGAGCCCTCCGGTCATATTCAAATGTTACTTTGACTAATTTCCGCACTGTGAGATACGTTGATAAATTCTAATTAAAACGGGCTATTTTTCCTTCCACATGACTGATTCCATTTTTACTGCCCAATTAAGATAACAAACATCACTTATAAATTATGTATTTTCCCCACTTAAAACAGAAGTCTAGGTGACCTGGGCTTTACGGTTAAGATCCATTACATTAAGGAATGTAATAGACGCAACGCACAGCTCCTGATTGTGGACGAAGAGCACAAGGCTGATGTCTCCCGTCATTCGGTTTTTGGGATCGTGTGTGCAGTGACTGATACATTCACAGTAGTACAGGGGAAGGTTTCAAGCAGAGTTCCCAAGAAGACAGTAAGAGAATCCCCTGCAGATTCTGTACAAAGTCAAGTTCTGCTCCCGGTGGAGAACAGTCCATGCTGGAGGGTGTTAGGGATGCTGAGTCTAGAAAGTAAGGACAGAGAGAAAACTTATGTATGGTGACTCTGGTGGACATTAGAGGTCACAACACAATGACACACAGCATGCTCCACATCACACTTAGGCGTAAAGTACTTTTACAAGGGCCAAGTATTGATTAAAAAAAAAATAAATTAAAAACAGCACTTTAAGCGATAGTTGTCCCGTATAAATACGGGACCAGACAGGGTACTGAGTGAGAAATCGCTTATTAGTTGCTTCGCTCACCAAAATGAAGTGACCAGTGGGCAACTTCTCGCTCGGTGTAAACAGGCAGTTCTTCATCTTTGAACGACTGCTTATTCCCAATGGATGGAGGCGAGTGGCTGGAAGAGATCCCAAGCCAGCTCCACCTCCATTCACTGACAAACTATCACTCCGGTTGGAGAGCACAGAAGCAATAGTCATTGGGAAGACCGCCAGGCACTTCTTCACCCGACAGTCTCCCATGTAAAAGTAGCCTTATTTGGACCAGTCGTGTGGGAACCTCCGCTTCAGTCTGGTTTGACACTGGATGACGTGGTATGGATCTTCTCTGTGCCCGGGATATCATCTCAGGGAGAAGGTTGTTTAGCACATTTTAATAATTAAACCAGCCCCCTACTACACATGGGCTGATGCAGAGATAGAGCACAGGACTGGCTTTATTATTAGTTAAAGGAGATGTCCCGCGCCGAAACGGGTTTTTTTTTTTTTTAAACCCCCCCCCCGTTCGGCGCGAGACAACCCCGATGCAGGGGTTAAAAAACCCACCTGCACAGCGCTTACCTGAATCCCGGCGGTCCGGCGTCTTCATACTCACCTGCTGAAGATGGCCGCCGGGATCCTCTATCTTCATGGACCGCAGGGCTTCTGTGCGGTCCATTGCCGATTCCAGCCTCCTGATTGGCTGGAATCGGCACGTGACGGGGCGGAGCTACACGGAGCTACACGGAGCCCCATAGAGAAGAGGAGAAGACCCGGACTGCGCAAGCGCGGCTAATTTGGCCATCGGAGGGCGAAAATTAGTCGGCACCATGGAGACGAGGACGCCAGCAACGGAGCAGGTAAGTATAAAACTTTTTATAACTTCTGTATGGCTCATAATTAATGCACAATGTACATTACAAAGTGCATTATTATGGCCATACAGAAGTGTATAGACCCACTTGCTGCCTCGGGACATCTCCTTTAAACAGTTCGCCCCCTGTGATGACGCCACGGCCACAGAGAATGTAAGTGATTCGTTGTCAAAAGTGAACCATAATTGGAGGTTCTTACACCATTGGTGCAGGCAAGTATTTCTACTCCCTGGACATCCTTTTCAACATTAGCTCGGTTTTACGGATAGGCTACAGATGAAAACTAAGCTTAAGTAAAACGAGCCTAAGGTTATGTTCAAATGTAGAGGAAATGCTGCAGATCTTCTACAGCAGATTTACCCACGGCATTTCCATATCAAAAGCTGAGTCAAAATCCACACCATTGGTGTACAATTTCACTTAGTTTCAGTTGCAGAACCGCAGCTGACTTTAGCCTGCAACGCCGCTCCTTTCACGCCACTGGTCAGGTGATGTGGAAGCAGGCGCATCAATTAACCAATGGCAGCAGAGGACTCTGTAGAGGCAGATGGGTGGGGAAGACATGCAAGTGCTCAGCATGGTTAGAGGAGTGGGGCTACAGGCTAAAATCAGCTGCAATTCTGCAACTGAAGACCACTTAAATTGTGCACCAATTGTGTGGATTTTGACTCCAGAAATGCTGTGCATTTTGCAGCCGATTTTTAGGCTGCAGAAAATCGGCAACGTTTTCGCTGTGTGTGAACATACCCCAATACTGTCTCCCCCTTTTCAGTGTACATACAGCAAACTGCTTACAATCCTACTTCATCCTGAACATTGCAGGCTTAATTCTATACTGTTCCTACTCCCAATTTCCTAAATTTTCATGGCAGCACCTTGTTTGTACAGTCTAACATCTCTACTGAATCTGGAAATTTAAAGCACACATCTCTTCCTTGACAAGAATCGTCTAACACCATTTTACAATATATTAGGCTTACACTCTAAAGAGTTATGTCCAATGCTAACATAATAATTCACTTGGAGTTGGAACATTGTTCTAACCACATGAATTGTTCCAGAACAAAATGTGTTCTAACCCCTGGTCTTAGTTTACTATGCGATATGATGACTTCAATAAGGACATTCCCTTCAGCGCTGAAAGATCTAAATCGGAAAAAGATAACTTCTGCACACAAACATCGTGTTTATACACGGCTACACAATTATTACCAATAATGTTAACTGGAAAGTAACACTACGTAACTGTAATCCATGTTCACTTTAGAGGATCTTCCTCCTTTTATCACAACCATTTGTATAGTTTTTTAGAGGGGTTGGCTGCCATTTTTTTCACTGATGACCTATCCTCTAGATAAGTCATCAGTAGCTGATGGAAGTGTGTGTGAGGGATGCCTATCCATCAGCGGATTGTCCATTTCCAATGTGCAGTGCAGCGTCCCGGACGATATCATTAGAGGACAGGAGAGGAAGTGCCGATTGCTGGCTTCACATCCATTGAAATCAATGGGAGAGCAGTGCTGCTACGGCACTTCCTGCTTCTCTCCCGGTCAGGACTGGATGTGATGCCATGGCAAGCAGAGAAACAGGACGTGCCGTAGAAGCATGGAGTGGAGTAAAACAGTGTGGAACTAAGGCCTCTATCCCACTAGGATACTTGGGTCCGTGTGTTGCCTTTGTTAATTTACGGACAGCACACGGACCCATTATAGTTTATGCCTCAATGGTCCACGTGAATTAACTAATCACTTGTCCTATTCTCGTCTGAGATGCATTTGTATGTACTAATTCTCGACTGTGATACAATGTATATTGGAAAGCACACAGAGGTCTGATGAGAGTTGCGTCCAAACCTTTCGGATGCAATGCACACACACGGTAAGGCTGGGTTCATACAGGGCGGATTTGCCGGGGTTTTGCTCATCTCGGGATTAGTCAGCTATGTGGACGAGATTTCTCAGAAAAGATGCAGCATGTCTGTTTATTATTTACTTTCGTCGCGGCCGCGCTCTCCTCTATGGGAGCGCCGGCCGCAATGGAAAAGCGAGCGGCCGGGCCGCTTCAAAGCTGCCGTGGCTTTTTCCGCGGCGGTTTTCCCAGCGGAAATCTCGCGGTTTTTGCTGCGGCCAAACCGCGAGATTTCCGACGGGAATACGCCCTGTGTGAACCCAGCCTAAGTGTGCCCCATTCTAAGGCAGCTAAATTTCAACCCATATTTTGGATATTCTTATCCTGAAAGTACATGCATTCTGCTGCCTAAAACAAATCTGTGTTGTGTGAAGAGTCTCTTGTGCAGCAGATAGGACCTGCTCTTATCACATAGTATTCATTGAACGGAATGCTAGAAGCAGTTTGTCAGGATGTTTCTAGTTACTTAACCACTTTTAGATCAGGTGGGGTTCCCTGCAATGAGTTGAATTTGCTTTGAGAAGCCAGAGTCAACTAGACATTGACCGTGTGGTTCCTTATAATGGGTCATAGAGGGGGGCTTTGTAAGACTAATATACATGTGGACAGGAGCGGTCTCATGTTGACAACCCCTTTACGTTTTTACACTATATGTTTTAAGAAAACAAAACTGTGATGGCAATCGTTCTGCGCATGGCCTTCTACCCTCCTCCCCAGTCGGTGCAATGTATAGGACACCTCCACACTGCACCAACAGCGTTCTCTGCTGTAGTCGTGCCCTCCTGAGTTACTAGTGATACAGCCACAGCAGAAGGTTTTAGTCCCATGATGGCCATATTGTAATTTTTGCTGCAATTGTTACAAAATTACACCCCAATGAATGCATGTTGCTGCAATTTCCATGACAACGGTGTCAAAATTTGTGATATAACCCCAATGTGTGAACACATCTCAAGAGTGAGATGAACAAATATTATAGCCTAGAATAGCAAGAAGGGGTAGGAAATGTAAGGGTGGGAGGGAGGGGTAGGAAATGTAAGGGTGGGAGGGAGGGGTAGGAAATGTAAGGGTGGGCGGGAGGGGTAGGAAATGTAAGGGTGGGCGGGAGGGGTAGGAAATGTAAGGGTGGGCCGGAGGGGTAGGAAATGTAAGGGTGGGCGGGAGGGGTAGGAAATGTAAGGGTGGGCGGGAGGGGTAGGAAATGTAAGGGTGGGCGGGAGGGGTAGGAAATGTAAGGGTGGGCGGGAGGGGTAGGAAATGTAAGGGTGGGAGGGAGGGGTAGGAAATGTAAGGGTGGGAGGGAGGGGTAGGAAATGTAAGGGTGGGAGGGAGGGGTAGGAAATGTAAGGGTGGGAGGGAGGGGTAGGAAATGTAAGGGTGGGAGGGAGGGGTAGGAAATGTAAGGGTGGGAGGGAGGGGTAGGAAATGTAAGGGTGGGAGGGAGGGGTAGGAAATGTAAGGGTGGGAGGGAGGGGTAGGAAATGTAAGGGTGGGAGGGAGGGGTAGGAAATGTAAGGGTGGGAGGGAGGGGTAGGAAATGTAAGGGTGGGAGGGAGGGGTAGGAAATGTAAGGGTGGGAGGGAGGGGTAGGAAATGTAAGGGTGGGAGGGAGGGGTAGGAAATGTAAGGGTGGGAGGGAGGGGTAGGAAATGTAAGGGTGGGAGGGAGGGGTAGGAAATGTAAGGGTGGGAGGGAGGGGTAGGAAATGTAAGGGTGGGAGGGAGGGGTAGGAAATGTAAGGGTGGGAGGGAGGGGTAGGAAATGTAAGGGTGGGAGGGAGGGGTAGGAAATGTAAGGGTGGGAGGGAGGGGTAGGAAATGTAAGGGTGGGAGGGAGGGGTAGGAAATGTAAGGGTGGGAGGGAGGGGTAGGAAATGTAAGGGTGGGAGGGAGGGGTAGGAAATGTAAGGGTGGGAGGGAGGGGAGTTTTTGCATAACAGATTTAAAAAAAAAAAATAAAGTTTATATATAGATATATAAATAAAACCTGCAGCACTAAATAAAGCAGACCATTGGACTTTGTTTCCATATACATATGTGTGTGTATATATATATATATATATTACACACACACATACATACATACACATATACATACATACACATATACAAACACATGTATATGGAAACAAAGCCCAATTGGTCTACTGCTTTCTTTAGTGCTGCAGCTTTCATATAACCTACCCAATCATAAAACCTTTCAATGTAAGATTGAACCTTCACGTTGAATATTAGTGTACACTCCCAACAATTGTATTTTTTTTTTTTTCCAACAGGTAAGGATTGTGATCGCAGGGCAGCTATGACGCTCTTAAAAAAGTAGTCTGGTGCACTTTCTTTAAAGATCTCCTTGTCTGAACAGTAAATGGAGTTCTGCGTCTCACCAACCAGCTGTGAACTAATTACGAAAACTTCCAACTAGTCAAGCTTTCTCTCAAAGCATATGGATCCAATTAACTCAAAGTGTTGCTGATTTTAATCAATCTTTCTTTGAGCACTAAACTTGGGAGATGCTTCTGTTAATGCAGCGACTGGAGCATGGACAAACATACATTACACTACAGTCCAGTAAATAAAGACAAGTGTCGGCTCTGTGGAGGTGTTCCCATCTGTCACAGTGCAAGGATTTCTAATTCGACTTTCGTAAAACTGAAGTAACAATGTGACAGACGAGCTGCAAGTCGAGGATCTACAGACGTAAAGGTACAAGATCCGAGTTAATAATGAATAATTAGCGCTACTAAAAGGTATTAGTGCTACTGGAATGTATTAGTGCACGCAGCAGAGCCCTGTGCACCAAGCCGTACAGGGTCCATCATGCACTGCAAGTGTGGAGATATTCTTCTATAGAAGCAATATGTACAATGGAGAAAACCCTATACATGACGACTCTGATCGTCCATTCTTTTTACGATATTGCTCATTGTTTCCAATGGGGCCGGTGGCAGTAGCGACGCCCCATTGAAATCGATGGGGAAGATCGCAATCTCCTGCCGCAGCTGTGACAGCTGCAGCAGGGGATTCCTTCCTTTGTTGGACCCCGTATGAAAGAAAAAAAACCCCACTATGCTACCATATGAAATTTGTGACTTATAGAGGATACAGTAGAAGCCTCATGTACTTTTATGGCAGCTCCAATATGTCTGAGTGCATGAGGCCTTACTAAGACTTAAAGAGAACCTGTTGCGGGCTCTGGTAAGCATGGCGGGCTGCATACCTTTACAAAAGCATCCAGGTTGATTCCTGGGGTGTTATTTTTGCTTAACTATCCCCTCCTGTTCATTTGAAAGGGTTCCCATTATGTTTAGAGCCAAATATTAATCTATTGCCAAGTTGTCGGTCTCCATTTCCCAGTATCAAAGGCTGGAGTGATGTCTGATCGACGATAGGCGGAGAAGGCGACTTACTTGGTAGTGCACCAATGTAGGACTCCGAAAATAATGGGAGTCATTGAGGTGAAAAGGGAGAAGGGCCATAGCAAAAACTAACACTGGAGGAATGAGCGGAGATACGTCTGTAAAGGTATATAGCTCTTCCTATTCTCAGAGGACATGACAGGTCCCCTTTAAGAAGGATGTACAGATGACTGTACCTTACTTAAAGGAGTTGTCTAGTTACAATATAATTTTTAATGACAGGTATGTATGTTTAAAAATAACAAAACCAGCAGTGATTACCCGTCTTCAGTCCCGGCGATCCAATGCTGAGGCCCTGCGGTCATCTCGGTCTTTGCTTTGAAACAGCAACCACTTGACAGCAGCCAATCAGAGGCCACATTACCTAAGTGCCGTTCTACTGGCATATCCGCTCCCAGCATCCGAGCAGACATATCAGGAGAATGGCACCTGATCAATGTGGCCTCTGATTGGCTGCAGCGGTCAGGTAGTAGTGGATGTAAAAGAAAGACCAGAAGGACATTGGGGCTGCAGCACTGGATCGCTGGGGCTGAGGATGGGCAAGTATCTCCGGTTTTGTTATTTTTAACCATTCCCACCCATCATTGAAAAAAATTCACATTGTAACCCCTTTAACTCTGCTAGTGCTCTCCAACAACAAGGCCAGAATCAAATAATGGACACACGCATAACATTATATGCTCGGATACATGGGTATGCACCCCTGTATGTATTAAAAGCATCAGCTTAAAGAGTGGATATGGCGCCTCATGGTGAAACCATATGGCAGTACGTCTACTAGACTCATGAAATAGTTCAAAAAACAAACATTTACAAAATCTACATGGTTTTCCTAGACCTCATGCACACAGCAGTATTTACAAACTATGCTGTAATGCGTAATACAGATGCGTAATA
Organism: Eleutherodactylus coqui; assembly: GCF_035609145.1. Lineage (NCBI taxonomy): Eukaryota > Metazoa > Chordata > Amphibia > Anura > Eleutherodactylidae > Eleutherodactylus > Eleutherodactylus coqui. Next base: position 118,997,655 of record NC_089844.1, on the reverse strand, counting down.
CAGGAACTATAGCGCACTGTAAAAAAAAATCCCAAAAGTTGTGCCACTGTATGCCATATTACAGAGCTGTTCTCCCTACAAGCATCACCTCTAGTGGAAACAATTGAGCCACTAAGGGGGCTCTCTGTACTGTCATACAGGGCTTATATAGAGTGCTAACCATATAAGGGGGATATATGCAAACAAACACCAAAACTGGGGTATACTGCAAAGTAAGGACCAAAAAATGGCAGAAGACCACTTCATAAGAGTCTGGCCTGAGGGTCCGGAAAACAGCAAATGACTAAATGCCCATTTCCATATACCAGTAATACAATGTGATACGTGACACAATGCATATGTTTCTCAGCGATCATAATGATTGTGCTGAAAAAATGTGCAAAACAAACTTTTTTCTACACAAGTATATTGCAAGAGTGATCAAATTTGTGTTCCAAAATCGTGACAGGTGTAATACAGGTTGGCAAAATTTCAAGTTTAGGACATTGTACTTTTAGAGAAATTGACCTATTAAGTGCTTATGCGGGGGAAAAAATAGGTATTTTCAGATTCAACTTAGAATTCCTAAGCCAATAAAAGGGCAGATTATTATGCCTATTTCATGACTATTCATTTGCTGTAAATCAAGCTTTCTGCCCATTGCTATAGACCACCACAGAGCCGCTCATTCAAGTCACTCAGCGTGGCGCTCAGTAAGGTCCGGAGACTTTTTATCACACAAATAAAAATGTATTCAAAATCAGATGAAGCATAAATATAGTCATTCACACAGCAATTCATGACACCGGGGAAGGTTCAGACAAAGACTGATGAAGACAGAGCTGTGCTAGGATAGATCATTTAGATTATGGAGAGTGTTTAGTAGAAGCAATGCATGCTGGGAGGGAGGACCTGAGTGGCTTCATCAGAAAAGCTATAAATAAGAGCATGCTAATACTCCCTATGCTGATTGGCATCCCACAATGTTATATAGCAGCTGAGATTCCCTTTTTTGAAGTGTCCTTGTGGTCAACCATTAGGATGGCTGACCAATGGGATACTTCAAAGAGCAAAACGCACCTACTATATAATATGAGATGAAAACAGATCTAAGATAGAGGAGAAGGAGAAGAAAAAGCTTCCACCTGGTTAACTCACATTGAGTCTACATCTGCGGAATTGTCACGGAATGTAAGGTACTTTGACATGGGCCGGTAGTCACCCGAGCAATTGCTAAAAAGAGCGATTGCTGTGCCATGTAAACATGGGACCTGAGAGGACAGGTGAGAATTGTTCATTTTTTAGAGTAGCTTGGTTTTCAGCCCACCCGTGTAAAAAGTCAGGCGTTCATCTATGAATGACTGCCTGTTTACTGTGAATGGAGGTGGCCCGGAAGTAATCTCCGGAGCGCTCCACCTCCATTCACTAAGCAATCACTGTATAGGAGTCGTTGGGACGACTATCGGGCACTTAGTCTAAAAGTTACCCCATGTAATAGTACGCATGTATGTACAATGTGGAGCTCACCCTAGCCTTTTAATCCTACTAGAAACCCAACAGCTAAAGGTAGTTTTCCATGGGCACATACTTTGCCTGTTAATGAGCGCCAATCGACAATATATCGTGTTGATTACTGCTCATTATTGCTGTTTATATATGGAAGATAATCGCTAGTGTGGGGGCAAATAATTATTACAACTGTTCAACCCCTGCTTGTTTGTCGGCTGACCATGGGTTAAATCACACAGGCCGATGAATGGAAAAATGAACTTTCATGCCCAATCACTGGCTCATGTAAAAGAGTCTTAAAGCGACCCTCCAGTTTCCAGGAAAAATTGTGACCCAGGACTGGAAAGGGGTATATTACCTGTAGTTGTTGTTCTTTGCTGCCCCCCCAATCTGCTGGTCTCAGCCTGTTTTCAGGCCCCGTTTCAGCCTCCCAAGAAGGTTGCAGCACTTTCCTAACTACCTAATGCACACTGTGCACCGCTCTCTGATTGAGCAGCGCTGATCACATGAACAGCTCTGGCCAATTAGAGAGCAGGCATCGTGCCTTAGTAGTCCAAAGTTACCTTTAAACGGGACTACTGTCCGATGCATTACTGCCTGACAGCCACCCCAATGACTATCGCCCTTGTGCTTTCACACAAGAGCGATAGTCATTGGGTGAATGATGGCGGGGGGCACAGAGATAGTTTCCATCCGCCCACCCCATTCACGGAAAACAGGCAGTTGATTCAAGGATTGAGTAACTTGTGCTTACACCGAGCGCAAAGTCGCTTGTCAGTTGCTTCTCTTCAGTAAGCTAAAACAAAGCAACTACAGAGCAATTTCTCGCTCATTGCCCTGTCCGCGGTTCCATGCAAACAGGATGACTGTTGCCGAAAATGGCTGTTTAAAGCTATTATCCGGACGATAAGGTACTGGACCCGAAACCGGTGAATCAGAAGAATTGCGGTTAATAAACCCTACTCGGGTCTTGTGGTAAAATGCTGTCCCAAAACCGGTGGGCCACATTCACATACAGTACAGTGCTTATAGGAAACGTGATGAGCAATTGCAAATATTAATTAACCCCTGCCTTCTGGAGAAGAGCATGCATTGTATCAGACACCTCTGTATTGCTTATAGCAGCCAAAGAGGCCGCTTCATCTTTAACAAGACTTTTACGCTCAGGGATTGCTCTTACCCCGCCTAGTAATATTTAAGCCCCTGCAGGGACCATCAATGGGAGGCTTTTGAAAAAGTCAGCGGGGTGTTCTGCAGAGCGCAGTCAGGGATACATAGAAATAATATTGTCACTATCAGCAGATTGAACACAGATTAAATTCAGTTATGTAAAGATAAGGGAGAAAAAAGCCCTTACATATACTTTATATTTGTCACATCTCTCAGAAGAATCCTACTATACCTACTGTGCACTTTCTGAAAGAGGTGTTTTCCTCTAACCAAGTTCTGTCATCGTCCTCCCTTAAGAGCAAGAATTTTCTATGATGATAGTCACAAATTGCTGGAGAAATCTAAATTGCTGATCAAAATCTGTCATTTTGGTGCATACTTCCCTAAATTCTTGGTAATTAATACAGTCGCTTGCAGTACAGTTTTTGAAAGCTGGTATAGAAAAAAAAAGCTTTTGATTGAAACTAAAGTAAGAGCGCCGTCTAGTAAGGTAAGTACTGCAATGAAGAGTCAGGGGCAACACAGAAAAACCTATAAGGTCCCTGTCCTTGATTGCTGCCAATAGTGATTTGACCGGATGATGAACAATTTCAAGACTTCAGATGTTTCTCAATCCGCTTGCTAACACCAATACCTCCTCCACTGCCGATTACTTGGGAAACTTCTTTAGAGGTGTGTTCATGAGAGGAACACATGTGGCTGCAGGATGTCCTGAAAATATCGCTGAGCTGTCATTGTCCCTCGTACCACTACTAGGAGTGACCGACTGTTGTATGTGATGGACCCCCTGAGCATCACACCAGCAGTGGAGGCAGTGTGCTGCACCGCAAAAAGGCTGGACTGAGGCGCTCACCCCAAGGTCTCCAGACACGAACATGGCCATTGGCAGTGCCCAAACTAAACCTGGATTCATAGCTGAAGACAACCCGGTTCCACTCCGTAGCACTCCAGTTTCATCGTTCACGACACCACTGCAAACATAGGCGACGGTGGGTGTCAAAGGAACAACACTTAAATGGAAGCTGGGAGACCAACTGTCCTTCAGCCAAGCACCTAGAATTGGTTCCAACAGACACGGGATATGTAATAATGATGCCACCTGTCTCTGGATGGCTGACAACGAAACAGTTGGATGATCCGTTGATCCTCTCTACAGACGATCTGTCAAAGGTGCGGTCGCCTTGTGTGCATGCCTCCACTAGTCCCAACATCTTCTAACAGGCTGGTCAGAATAGGCTAGGTGGCAGAGAATTTGTCGATTTGCCCATCTCCCTCTCAGACGCTGGTAACGGGGTGAAATCCCTTCTCTGCGTTGTAGGGGCGTCTAGTGGTCAACAAGCGAAAGAAGAGGTCACTACATACAAGGAGCCTCCGAGAGCCTTTTATAGGCCATGGGGGAACTACTTTTAGGGCCTCGGGTCGCAAGACCGTTCATCTAATCACCACAACTCTAAATCATTTGTATATCTGCCTGAGATGGAACTGCATGCAGAGTTTTGCAGCAAAACGACTGCTCCTAGGTGCTAGATTTTTTTTTGAACAAGAGTGTAAAAAATAAAAAAGAATGAAAAATGACAAATGCGTCTCTGTAATCTAAAAATCCTTATATAGTAAAAGGCCGTCAGTATGATGGGCTAAATGAAAAGTCTCTCGAGTCTCCTACAAGTGTGGCATTTCCCTCTATTCTCTGCCAGCATGAACAGTAAATGAAACAAATGTATAATTACCCGTTGTGGGCAGCATTATTACCTTATCCATAATTGAAAAATAAGTGGTTGGTTTCATTGTTTCCTCGAGCTGAATTCAGGATCTGCGCTGCAGAGTGGAAACTATAACTATCAGCTTCAAGATGTTCTCATTCTGCTGCTCTGTCTAAATGGCAAATCGTGCCGTGATTTATTGTGTTCTGCTCCTGGGGAAAGCAAGCCATGCTTCTACGAATATAGGGGAAATCAGGGGGACGGCACCCAGACCTTACGCTGGAAATGGAGCTCATCTATCCCTATTCACAGCTATAGTCTAACGATGACCAATGGGATAAGCAGTCAGTCTTAAAGAGCCCTTCTCATATAAAACAATGATTTTTAATTCTCTTGTTCCATTAAATTTATCATCTTTAATCTATTTGAGTTATTTTGCACTAAATAATGGCGGCCATTACAGCACCCTATCATTCCACAAACTTCAAGTGGCCTATAGATTGAATGGTCACTTTATTAGAGACTCCGGCCCTATCTCAATTGGAGCTTTCCTGTATAGACGTTAGACTTGTGACCCCGAAATGCAGCATAAAATCATGTAACAAGGTTTTCGTAGATCAGTTTCACTGTGAATCTACATTGTGATGAGAAAATCCTGCAATCCATTGAGGCCTGGTCACCAGTGCTAGACTAGTCGGGGGCCAGGACTTCTCTTCCAACCTTGTGGGGTTTTGTCATGTAATAGTGTGGATCATACAAAGAATTGTGTGATTGATGAAAAATATCCAGCGAAAGTGGATCATGTGGCCAAAAAAAACCCCTAATCGACGAAAGGGGTCAGAGGAGGATGTCAAGAATCCTTCTGATGAAAAGGAGCTGCACAGCCAAGCAAACTGCAGCTGAATACAATGCTGGTGTTCAAACTAATGTGTTTCACTGCTCAACTCGTTATTCTTTAGCACGGAGGGTCCATAACAGCAGATGACCGGTTCTAGCATCATTGCTGTCTAAGAGAAACCAAAAGGAAAAACTCCACTTGGTAAGAGAACACAAAAGTTGGATCGCTGAGCAGTGAAAAACATCACCTGGTTAGATGAATACAGATTTCTGTTGCGCCGTGCTGATGGGAGGTCAGAATTTGGCGCAAGCCGCATGAATTGTTCCTGTCAGCTGGTCAGAGCGCAGGTCAGTGCTTCCATCTAATGTGCAGCAACTACAAGAAGCTTGGGCCAATATTCAATATGCTGACCAATTCCAACACCTAGTAGAATCTATGCTATGATGTACTGCTGCAGTTCTGAAGGCCAAAGAAGGTCCAACACGCTACTAGATGAGGTCTCTAATAAAGTGGCTGTTCCTTTTGTACACATCATCACTGCCGGGGGCGCTATTACTGTAACTATTGCTGCTACATTAAACTTACTCTGTTCAGTCCATCAGATTGCTATGTATTTTCTAACTTGCACGAGAATGCCAATTCCAACACCATGTGCTGTATTTGAAAAATTAAATGAACAATGTTATGGGCATGCTCTGTGCAGGAAGGGGGAGGAGGTGAGCTGTGACCATCACCTATTGTGAATGGTGGATCCCATGTAATCTATGTGGAGATGGAATCTCTCATTATACACCTACCTGCTAACAGAATAAGCTGAAAAGTGACAGTAGGCATCAGCATCTTGTGACGGCTCAATGGTCAATGTGAAAACTGCACTATTTCAGAATTTTTCTTAAGGGGTTGTCCAGTTACCGGACAGCATTGCAGCAATCGCCCCAATGGTCTTAAAATAATGAACAAAGCAGTAGTCACCTGTCCTCGGGGATCCAGCGGTGTTGCCGCTACCGTCCTCCAGATGATTGTTGTGGAAGATTCCGTCACCTGACTGCTGCGGCGTCTCCATTCTGAACTCCTGGCATCATGGATGTGTGCGGTGATGTTTGGACGACAGGCGGTTACACTGCAGTCGCTGATTAGCTGCAGCAATTAGGTGACTTCCACTGAGGTCATCTCACACAATAATCACCTGGAGGACGGCGGGGAAACATCGCTGGATCCCCGCGGCAGAGCATGGGCAAGTACTGCTCTGTTATTGCAAGACAGTTGGAGCTATTCTTCAATGTTGTCTGGAAACCGGACAACCCCTTGAGTATATATAGAGACATTGAAAAATATGTTTTTGTTTTAAGTTTTATGACGCATTTAACATAAAAATCCGATTTAAGCCATTTCAGTTACTTTGCGACAACAGATTCAACAGCAGACATAAACCTTCATCTGATCTCTGAGAGGATTATTACCCTCTATCAGCCAGGGAACACAAAAGGAATTCCGCAAAAAGGTCCATGCTGCATATTATTCAGATGCTTATCCACATCCAACAAATGGACAGACTATCCGTCAGTGCCATCCTCTGCCAACCTTTTATAGGAGCTTTTCCGACAACATGTCTCTGCAGACAAGCGCCATACAGCAGCCCGGCTGCAATGAAATGAGATATAAAGCCCAGTATTAAGTTTAACAATGCGCCCATGTTTACCTGACAATACCAAAGAGGGGGGAAATAGTCCTTCCACAAAACTGTCGCATTTCACATTCATGGCATAACTCAATGTTATTTCAAACCTGCAGTTGCCTTGGCATGAAGCTATTTACGCTGCGGAAGAGAAAAGGCAGGAAGTAGATGATAAAGAATGACTGTCTACTAAACACGGGATTGTATTATCCGATATATAAAGCACAGAGTTGGGAGAAGCCAATATGGTTGAAGCCATCGAGGGTATAGAAGTGATCAAGGACAGCTTTTGGAAGCAATATCCTAACTGCTCGTATGCAGGTGCTCCACTAAAAAGAGCCTAATAAGGAACATAACCAAATCCCATCTATAAACGGTACGGTCTAAAGAGGGGGTCTACGGTTATGGTTAGGGTCTAACCCTGTCGTGGTCTGTAGACCTGCTTTCTTCTGGCTTGTGCTTCTTTTCCACAGGGTTCTTGCAAACTATTATTGGCCACTTAATGCATCAACACTAGAGATGAGCAAGCGTTGTCCTTAGCGAGTACCTGCCCACTCGGAAGAAAAGGTTCGGTTGGCGGTGCGGGTGATAGGCGAGTTGCGTCAGTGAGCAGGGGGGGAACAGGGGGGGGGGAGGAGAGAGAGATCTCCCCTCAGTTCCTCCCTGCTCTCCCCCGCAGCTCCCCGCCTGCCGAACCTTTTCTCTCGAGCGGGCAGGTACTCGCTAAGGACAATGCTCACTCATCTCTAATCAACACCTTTTGAAATAACTGATTTACGACCCCCCCATGGTGTCTTTTTAAACTAATGTAGCTGCATCACTTGTGTAACGTAGTCTTAGAGTTAAAGGGGTGTTTCAGCATTTACTATTGCTAAGCTATCCTCTGGATAGATCATCACCAATTGATCAGCGGAGATCTATCACTCTGGATCTCTGATGATTAGCTGATCATTTGGTCCGCTGTCAATGGGGTCAGACTTCTGCATCGGTGGTCAGAGCCAGACGTGTAATACAAGGCTTCGTTCATATTGCTTTCAATGGGCTTAAAGCTGTCTATTACAATCTTGGCACTGATCACCGATGCAGGGTCTGTCCTGCTGCACTGGCAGTGGGCTAGAGGATCAGTTGCTCAGATGGGATTGTGAGCAGTGGACCCCTACTAATGAAGCATTGTTGCCCTATCCTGAGGATAGGTGATCAATAGTAAATGGATGGAATAAGCCTTTAAGATAATGTACTACGTTGAGCTGCAGTCCTAACTAAATTGAAATCCAGGTTTAGAAGAAAATAACCTGCTTTAATAGAATCTGTTGTCTGGTTTGGAGGTGGGTATAGTGTAATGTTCTATTTCCCCTATGGTGGCTCTTCAGGGTAAGTGAACATGTAGTGCTGGGTTCCCCCAAACGATTACATTTGATTAGTGGTGGTCTTGACTCTTGAACACCTTGTGGCTTACATCTGGGGACCAAACTAACTAAAAGCTGTTTTTCCAAACAGACAGAAACCTGGATGATACATTAACATGAGACACATCCTAATTAGGGGGAATATGTCAGAAACAGACTTGTCAATGAAACGGAGCTTACCAGAGACATGCCAGAGTGAAGCCGCCCAGCGGACACTTTCCATCGAGCACAGACCTTTTTAATACAGTTTTCTCTAATGTATAGTGTTTCAAAGAAAAGACATTTGTGCTATAAGGTTATTGGTAAAGTGTCTCCCAACTATCCATAGCAACTCGCCGCACAAGATACGGGGAAAGATGAATTCAATGTTTTAATCTCCCCTTCCTCCCTCACTCACATCTGAAAGGCCTCTGATGTGCACTGGGCTTCGGGAAGTCTTTTGATCGTGATTAATAATCATAAAATTAGCCAGGGACAGGGGGGTAATAATTACCCCCTGCCAGTGAGGATCATCACTTCTGTTATTTCCCATAGACAGGCCGACTCCAAGGCAGATTAGTGAAAAAAGTTTTAATAAGGGTTATTAGTTGTGCGAAGATCCTATCCCGATAGTTATATTTTTGGAATCGAGCGGGCCATCTGAATGAGGGCTCAGTCACACGGGCGTTTGTACGCGCGTCAGACAGCTGCATTTGCGATCCACATCTATATAGACCCAATGCTTTGCAATGGGAGTGGTCACATGTGCGAATTTTTCATGCGCACAAACGCATGCGGCGAAAATTATAGGAGACAACGATTCGCAGAACGCATGTAACTGTGTTCTGTGGCAAATCAGTGTTCTGTGTATGTGGAACCCCTGGATGATGTTGCATCCAGGGGTTTCACCGTGCGCTCAATGGGGCCAACGGCAGCAGTGCCGACCCCGTTGAGAACTTATACTGAAGATCGTGATCCTTTGTCAAAGCTGTCACAGCTGTGGCAGAAGAGAACGATGTTCTCTCATTGAATTCAATGGAGCCAATCAGAGGCAGCTCTCAACTATTGAATGACAGCTGAGAGCTGACTCTGATTGGTCCCTGCGCTCAGCCAATCAGAGGCAGCACTCACCCATTCATGAATTCAGCTGCAGAGAGGTGAGTATACATTTTTTTTAACACACTTTCTTAGGATGGTTTTCAGGGAAGAGCTTAGATTTTAAGCCCTTCCCCGAAAATTACTACAGCGCTGGCCGGCAGCCCATTGCTTTCAATGGAGTCGGCTGTATTGCCGTCCCCACTGAATTCAATGGGAGAACATTGTTCTCTTCTGCCACAGAGCGTCAAAACACCCATGTGGCCGAGCCCTTTTGTGCGGATTAACACTGCTAGCAGCTTTTTTTCCGCCGTGACGCCAGCTTTGGTCACGCAATTTTTTGAGAGCATCAGTTATGCGCACAAAAAATCCTGCGGAAAAACGCCTGTGTGACTGAGCCCTGATACGCATCTACGCGTTGTGGTACGAGCTCAGTATCACCACCAAACAGGGTATTCGCGTACCTGGTTAGAATTTAAGTGCCATGCTTGATATCGCTGAATAGATAAAATCATGACTAGAAATATGTCTAAATTCTCAATCAGAGGACCTCCTGCCAAGATTTAGCCAAAATGGGGAATTATGTTTTTTTCTACAAGCCCGACACATACACCCCTTCCTTCTCTGAATGACATCAGAGAGGGTAGGGGTGGTGTTCAGGGGGAAAACCTTTAAGAACTAGAGACTCAGAGACTGGTTGTCAGATTTCGGAGAAACACTTTGGCATAAGGCTTTCCCATTTGCTTCCATAACTCTACACAAATCAGAACCTTGGGCCGAGTAACCCAAATCTGTTTTTTTTCTTTATTTTCACCTTGTTTTATTTTAAAATACTGTTTCTTGTGTATGCCTGTATACCTTATCTCCATTGTAACATCATTTTCTGTATATTCTTGTATACTTATAAATATTTAGCACTGCTAGTCTTTATTAGAATAAATCTGCAATTTATTAGTCAATCCTTGTCCATTTTAAAACAAACCATAACTTCGAAGATTGTGTTCATAATTCATAGGCCTTGGTTCCAGCTTACCTGTAAAAGCGAGTGTGTGTGTGGATACTGTAGAGTGTGGTGGCCGTTAGACTGGATCAGGTGGTGATTTGAGCTCTCACTCTGCGTGCGTGCAGGAGCCTGGGATAGCTGGGTACAAATCCACTTGTATTCTAACGACTCTGTACTTACAACCCTGCTAGAGTGATCGTTTAAGGCTCTGCCATGACAATTAGTGTGCTCGAAATAGTCAATCCATGACATATCGGCGATAGAGGTGGAATCAGTCGGGCCCCCCCTCTCTCCTTGACATCATTCATAAAACCTTTTATGCTAGTTTCTAGTGTAAAATAACTGCACATTTTACAATAAGTGGGTATCTCAGAAAAATGTGTGACTATAAAAAGAAAAACAAAAAGGGCCATGTCTTGTAGAGAAGGGTCATGGCTGTCCATGAACGGTCACATTTCTGTATAGTTTACACCAATAACTAGAGTGAAGTATACCAAAAATTAACTCCACATTGGATGTAGTGAACATATCTGTGTGGGTGGGCGGTGGAGCCGCGATATGCCTAATACATAAAGAGCCATGCAACTCTCCATGTATTAGGAGCACAGCGGGTTTTTGAAATGCTGTTCTTAATAAATTTCCTCTATAGTTTTTTGTAATGTGGGAGCCCATTAATACTTCATGGTTAGGACAACATGGTTAGGACAACAAGGTTCTGACAGGTTCCCTGCAATGAAGTAGTCCAATTCCATGAGATTTTTGGAAATTTAATGAAAAATATTTTCCAAAAACTCTTATCCTCATGTGCCCCTTTTCCCCTCTAAGAGGTTATCAAGTCATGTTTTCAGGATATCCTATAGAGAGCTTATGCGGCAGTGTCTGAGGCACCGGCAATAACTATATTAGCTGGGGAAAATAGAGGAAATCCTAAAAACATGACCGGTTGGGGGCAAGGACTAGAGTTTGGGAAGCACTAGTGTACAATATAAGGAGTCCCCTTATCGCTCCTCTGCCAATGTTTTGCCATTTCCTGCCAGTCTCTGCCCTTGTGACCACTGCAGCCAATCACTAGCTGCAGCAGTGATGTGTTGACACCCCTGAGGTCACTGCTGATTGAATACAGCCGTCATGTTGTGTCAAGACATCGTTAGGGAGAACAGAGGCAGGCAGGGGACTGAAGAAGCATGGGCACCAGAGCGGCAGGAGACTGGTAAGGTAGGTATTACTGCTTTTGTTGCTTATCACCACTGTAAGCAGTATAAAAAAAATTCATGAGACTGGACAACTCCATTCAAGAGCAGCTATCCCCCAAAATACCGCATGTGACAGGTAATATTACTTAAAAGTGAAAAAAAGCCTGCATTAGGTCTTCTAGTATACAATTATAATGCAATAAGAACTGTCAACAAGATCCCAACGAGCTCACCAGTGTTGATTATTACAATATCATTCTAAGTACAGGAGCACAGATTAATGAGATAGGTCACCAAAGTAAAAGATCATCTCTCCTGAATAAATTAAGAGGCGTGACCTCTGATCCCCAGTGTTTAAATGAGCAATTAAAAGCAATCTATCATCACAACATTCCTATGGTATCTTTAATGTATGGCAGAGGTTGGCGGCATAATGGTACCCATTTATAAAATTGCTAAGGTAACGCTGTAAGTTTATCTATCTGAAATTGATCTTTGCCTACAAGAAGCCTCTGTGCATCTCTTTGACTTCACCACTTCGTGATGGTTTTAGATTGAAGCCATAAATGAGTAACTCTTTGCAATGCGGAAAAAAGTGTTCTGTATCTTTGTAAAGTGCGGTATAAGGACAGCTTGTATACTTGCCCTGAATCCAACTGAAATGGACATAAGGGAGGAGCATAATGGGGATAGCGTGATCTGAGAGCTGCTTTCAGCCAGTCAAATACTCAGAACACGCCCTATGATGGCTAAGAGCTAGTGATTGGACGGGTCTTAACGCTCCTCCCCGATGTCCTGTTTAGTTGGATAGACGCTCAAGACTGATTCTGTTGCACCGTCAAGTAGTATATGGCCAACATAATAAAGCAAACATGTTAAGAGTTTGAAGATGACACCCATTAGGTATCAAAGTACTTCAACATACTTGTAGGATTTACAATGCTAATAGTTTTTATTCCTGCTTTAACTTTAGTCTATATATCTGACTAAACCCCAGTCGTAATTAGTCTGAGATTAGCAGGTTCCCCTGCTTGCGAAGAGGTAGATGACTTTGCCTTCTAATAGCCAACGTTACACATGTTGCTATGGCCATAGCCTAGGCACTCCATCTTATTACTCCTTTTTTTGGCTTGATGATACTGGTATTTATTATACAGGCAAAACTCCTTGGATTCAGTCTTGGCGAGGTGAAGAGTTTGTGGACTTCACCTGAGGGACAGAATTATTAAGTGTGAGAGTTTAGGGCACTTAAGGACAGTACGCTACTGGGAATTGTGCATCTCCTTACACAAGCTGATATAGTACATTTAGCTTATATTTTTGACACTCACCCTAAACCACTGTACCAATGAAGGTGTATATGAAGCTTTTTTTAAAATGTCACTTTCAATGGGATTTCCGAGGTTTAAAAAAAGGCAGATACTAGATAAAGATGTAAAATAAAGATAAAACTACTCGTTGCCAGATGGCCTAGCCTGTCCAGGGCAGCCACTTTGGTCCTCTCTAGTCCAAGCCAGGAAGTGGCTGCTGAGGTTAAGTAACGTTCACAGGCCTCATCGGGCATCTGTGCATGTATGGTACATGACCACTTTGGTCAGTGACTGGATAGCGGTCATGTGAGTGCACGTGACCACAGCAGTTACTTTCAGAACCGGAGTGGTGGTGCTGGATAAGGAAAGGCCATTGGAAAAGGCGAATATGGCTTTTTTTTATTTACACGTTTACCTGCTCCTTGTCATTTTTTTTTTAATCTCAAAAACCCCTTCAATCGTAATAATAAAGGTAAAGAAGCCATTTTGGTATTAGTGTTTCTGTAAGAAAATAGGGATGTTTTTGTTCTACCACATTGGTCTATGAATTGTATCTGGTACTGCAGTTATTGAGCTGCAATATTAGACATAACCTATGGATAGGTGTGGCTCTGCTTTTAGAACTGCTATGTTTTTCTAATCCTGGACATCCCTTTAAAGCGGTTGCACCTGAATTGACTTATAACTTATCCATTGGCTCTCACCATTGAGACCCCTCAACAATGGTGCCCTGTGCCCCCTTCTCTTCTACACTGAATCCCCCATAGTGCGGAGGAGACTGAATGGAGCAGCGGTTACGCATACAGGATGCCTCTCCAACTTCAATTGCACTGCCAGATAGAGCTGAGTGCTTGGATTTGGTTATTTCCGTCAGCCCCACTGAAATGAAAGGAGCAGTACTGTTCATGTGCAACCATCGCTCCATTCAGCCTTCATCTTACTATCGGTGGGTGCAGCAAGCCATAGTGATGGAGAGGACGACACAGGATTGGTAGGGGTCTCAGCAGCGAGAAGCTTAAACAAACTAACTTCAATCACTTCGACTGGATAAGTGATAGAGGCCTTTTTTGGAATACCCCTTTAAGTCTTAGTAGTGAAATTTCCAATCTGACCAGGTCAGTACCCATAAGGGGTTTGTATATTCCACCTATACTTGTGTAGGTTTCCTTTAGACACTTTCAGTTCCTCCAACACTCCAAAAACATCCTGAAAAGTCAACTGAGGTCTTACAAATGGGCCCAAGATTGCATGTTCATATAACTATGTGTGCTTGATATAGGAACAATTAGATTGGCTTCTCAGGCCAGGAATAGAATGCATTCTCTATAGAATATGGAATAGCCTAGTGCTATATAAAGTACACATCAGTTGAATGAATGGATATATAAGGATAACCTCCGCAGTAGGCTCCACCGCTTGAACATTAAGTACATGATGATTACTAGCTGCATCATATTGGTAAAAGAAAAAATTCAACTTTTGCCTAATCATTGCTGTAAAGTTTACTACTGCTGCTTTAGCCACTTCCATGAGATGGGAAACTTGGCGCGAGGCCAGAGGCATAGCAGTCGTTTCTGTATCAGTGTTGGTGACAGGAGGTACCGTTGTAAGTTGCTGTAAGCAGACTCTGGAGAGAGTGGACATTATAACATTATTTGTATATGACCTCCTTCTCCAGCTGCCAGTCAGCATTACTTCATATTGGAGAGTAATGACAGAGTTTGATGGCCAAAGACCTGAGTGTCAAGAGGATCTGATTACAAAAACACAAAAGCCTCTTCCTTACTTACCTGAAGACTCAGTCTCTCCAGCCTCATCTCCAGGATTTTATTCTCCTCCTCTAACCGGCCACGTTCGGCTTCAAGCTCCTCAATTTTCAACCTGCAAGACAAACAGAGCATGGAGAATACAATATGAAGTGACATGTTTGGAATAATAATACACTAAAGGGCATTTCCATTTCTGCAATTCTCTCCCCGAAGACTGTTTGTCTCCTTGCATCCTCCATTACTAGACTAGAAATGAAAATGCTCCCTTTTACACCCGGTTCTTGTCAGCTTGGACCTGCTCTGATCATTGCAGCTAATGAACATTTGGCTTAAATGCTGTGATCGTGTATTATGATCCATTAGTCAATGATGTTTAGGAAGGCAGCACAAAAAAAAAACAAAAAGAGGAATGTTTTAATAAACGCAATTGTAGCTTTCTCTGTTTTGTGCTTTATATGAATTTTTGTTTTACATTTTAAAGGGGTATTCCAGCTTTTCCTATTTAAGAGCTATCCTCAGGATAGGGCATCATCAGCTGATCGGTAGGAGTCTGCTGCTTAGGATCCCCACAGGTGATCTGAACTTCTGGTACGCTGTCAGTGCAGCCAGGCCGGACGTCCACATTGGGGCAAGACATAAACGAGAATCAGAATCGTTAAGATGGGAGGGACCCCCAGGGTCATCTGGTCCAACCCCCTGCTCAGTGCAGGATCACTAAATCATCCCAGACAGATGTCTGTCCAGCCTTTGTTTGAACACTTCCATTGAAGGAGAACTTACCACCTCCCGTGGTAACCTGTTCCACTCATTGATCACCCTTAATGTCAGAAATCAAAGGGAGCAAAGTCTTCTATTACACTCCTGGCTGGAACCTCAATGCGGACGTCTGGCTCAGCTGCACAGACAGCGGAGATCCTGAGTGGCGGACGCCTACCAATCAACTAATGATGACCTACCCTGAGGATAGCTCATCAATAGGAATAGCCAGGAATACTACTTTTAATACCCTTTATTATTTAACGTGAATGTAATTGGATCTAGAATTCTATACCGATTCCTTCCTTAAAGGGGTTATGTCATGAAAACAGTGTATCACCGATCCGCATAATAGCTAATAAGCCTCTGAGTTGTGAGGATTCCAACCACGGGGACCCCTCTTGGATCATGATAACAGGGTTCCCATGTTGTCCTGAGTGAATGAAGTGGTGGTCATGCATTGGCATTGCTGTTCCAGTCATCTGTATGAACTGCAGGAGATACTCCAGTACAAACACTTCAAGTTGCTTTTGGATTGGCCAGCGCTGGTCACATGAGCAGGTATAGTGCACTGGAAGTGTAAGACATTGACTAGTCTGCGAACTAGTGCAACCAACTTGGAAGATTGAAGAATGGCCTGGGAACTAGCGTATGGGGCAGCAGACCACCACAAAGGAAGAGTAAATGTAACATTACTACTAGGATTGGAGGGCTGCTTAAAAGTAACAAATATTTTGATCTGAAGCCAGTGCATTTTATGGATTGACAACACCCTCCATTAAAGGGGTTGTACAACTTTTAGCTGTTATGCTGCAGGAAGTAGACAGCTCTGTATGTTGCGCAGTGGCCCAGATTGGTATTGCACTTTTACTTCTATTACAGTGAATCATGCTCTGCCTGCAGTACTATCACAGGCCACTATGCAAAGTGCGGAGCTGTCTGCTTCCTGCCATGAATCAGCTAAGAGTGGGACATCCATCTTAAAGGAGATGTCCCGCGCCGAAACGGGTTTTTTTTTTTTTTAAACCCCCCCCCCGTTCGGCGCGAGACAACCCCGATGCAGGGGTTAAAAAAACCACCCGCACAGCGCTTACCTGAATCCCGGCGGTCCGGCGTCTTCATACTCACCTGCTGAAGATGGCCGCCGGGATCCTCTGTCTTCATGGACCGCAGGGCTTCTGTGCGGTCCATTGCCGATTCCAGCCTCCTGATTGGCTGGAATCGGCACGTGACGGGGCGGAGCTACACGAAGCTACACGGAGCCCCATAGAGAAGAGGAGAAGACCCGGACTGCGCAAGCGCGGCTAATTTGCCCATCGGAGGGCGAAAATTAGTCGGCACCATGGAGACGAGGACGCCAGCAACGGAGCAGGTAAGTATAAAACTTTTTATAACTTCTGTATGGCTCATAATTAATGCACAATGTACATTACAAAGTGCATTAATATGGCCATACAGAAGTGTATAGACCCACTTGCTGCCTCGGGACAACCCCTTTAACTAACATCTTTAGCCTATATTTCCAAAATAACCAGGATAACGTTGAGGCATGACCTAAATAGTGGTGCACAACTGGAGGCTAAGGTTACAGGGGACCCTTCCTGTGTACCTCTGGCAACCATGTTTTATTTGAGCACTGTCTGTGTACTATATAATCCTCCAGCTGACATCTTTATTAGGTATAGACACTCAAAGTGACTTAATGAAAAAACATAATTTATAATTTATATTTTTTTTCTTTAACGTTTGATTCATGGGACCGTGCCTCACTGCCATAAGCTGCAGACAGTGACCAGGTACATAGGGTAGGCATCTTTGAGCTGAAGATTGCAGCAAGCAGGTCAGGTGGCTTGTGCCATGTTCTGATTCAGTCCAGTACCTAAAGCTCACATAAATCTTAGTACAGTAATATGCATTTGGTTCTCACTAGGAGCAAGAGCTCTAGGATTAGTAAGAAGCTATGGTGGTCATCGGAGTCTTCTCAGCAGTATCTGAGGTCTTGCGTTGCAGGATTAAAAATGACTCTTCTGGTTTGTCACCTTTAATACCGATAGAACTGTCATTAATACTTGGCAATGCACTAATGTTATGTAAAACAAAAATAGGCAAATTAAGCATAGAAGAAACAAATAACAGATGGCCGCCTTCTATTTTAGCGTGCCAAATGCCATCTGTGGCATCAAATATTTCTTTCCAATGTATGTATTTAAGCTGTGCTCAGTTCTAAAGCATATGTCAGCAATCCAATCCCCATTATTTACTACACCCGCCGCGTTTCGCATTTCGGTTTATCCATCAACCATCTTTTATCAGAGATCTTTTTGCAGGCTGGATCAAAGTTCCTCGGAAGAGTTAAGTTTCACAATGCGATTTGCACAGGCGACTCTGTGACATGGGACGTCTAGTAGCAAACTTTTGGAAATTTTTTTTTTTCCCCCCCTAAAACAGCATCTTAGGGCTTATTCAGACAAGCATGACCCATTTTGAAAAACAGACCGTTTTTAACTGTTTATGACCATGGAAGATTTGTAGGCCCATATGTTGTGCATGTTTGTAACTACATGTGCTATTTTGTAGTGCACTAACTGATATCCAGAAATCGGACCAGAATAGGGCATGCTTGACTCCCTCCCCCCCCCCCCCCCTCCACAAGGTCTTTGTGCAAAACAACGCCAAAAAAATGCATGTTTGCATAGCCCCATTGATTATAATGGGTCAGTGTGTTTATGAGAGCAGTGATTGCAAACATGGACAGCACATGGATATGAAAATTCCCCATGTGAATAAGCCCTTGTACAATGCACACAGCCTCGGCACTGTGTGGGTTAAGCCACTTTGGAGTCCAATAAGATGAGAATCAATCAGCTGAGAGTTTAATTTACATTTCTGCTCTGCAATTTTTTATTTTTTTCCACCTTTTTGCTGCCGTTTAATTAAATTGAATGCCTGGTTTCTAAAACCCTTTTTGCTAGTAAGCAGGTATAAATCTTAGTGCCCACCTATGGCCATCAGGGTGACGTTGCTTCCTTCAATCGTTAATCACAATTAGAGAAAATCAAGCTTCGCCTCCAGTGTTTTCTGGACTCTTCCCCCCGCGGTAACAAAGTATGTTGTCTCGCTGCACTTTTCATTACACGAGCCACAGAATGAAGGAAATCCAATTTGTGCATGTACGGAGGTTAGTGTGACAGATGTGCAGAAGGACTTGATAATATCAAGTTCCATCACCTTCCTGAAAGTGGCCATCAAAGAATGGCAGGTTTAAAGAATTACTAAGAAAATCGGTGTAAACGGAATGGAGAGCTTATTAAAAAAAAAAACTTTCCAGAATTTAAGTCTGCATGGATCATAGCTGATAGATTCAGCTTCATCGTTCAGGTTCTCCCTGCCGGGCTTTGTTTATGTGGCTGCAACAGTGATGTCATGTCAACACCACAATCGAATGCTAGTCTCAGTGGTGTGCCAATTGGCCACCAACTGGTTTGGTGTTGAAAACAGATAGACCATTCAAATAGGTCATCATAAGTCATTTAGTCCTAGAGAATCTCTCTTCAGGATAGGTCATTTATAGTCGATCGGTGGGGGTTCGCCATTCGGAATCCCTGCCAATCAGCTGTCTGAAGAGACCGTGGCCTCTTCTCAGTCTTGTGACATTACGTTAATCAGTTACATGGCTAGTGAGCAGCACAGTTCTAATCAAGTGAATGGGATTAAGCTGCTATACTAGGCACAGGCACTATACAACGTATGGTGTTTTGCACTGTATAGGTTGAAGCTATTTGTCACTTCAATCAACTGATCAGTTGGTATCCCAAGTGGCAGAACCCTACCCACCAACCACCTCTTGAGGATAGGTCATCAATAGTTTAGTCCCAGGAAAAACTCCTTTAACGACCAGGCTTTGAATGCATCATTGAAAGTCCGACAACCCGGACCCCTGTCAACCAGAAGGAGCTGCAGTCCAAAGACAGCTGCCTGTGAGGTTCAGTGGGTGTCTCAGAGGTTGAACCCTTACCAATACAACAATGATTCGTTATCCTAGGGACAGACCATAAATATTCAGAAACCATTTAATGTATAGCCTAATATAGGACACGTTACAAAACCGGTAATGCAAAAAAAAAGTATTGAGGAGTGAAAAGAAAACTATGTTTCTAAAAAGTGGATATCTACTGTCAGTGGCTTATCCCATACCTGCAAATTAAAGAAGTTCTTCACTTTGAAAAATCCCTACTTGTTGGAAGGATTTCTTGACAATATGCTGATCACAACATGTTCAGCTGTGATGTGTGTGGAAACATTTCAGTAAGTGTTCGATTTCACTGCAGCGCCACCACAGGGGAAAGTTAGGCATTACAGAATGCCCATACGAACCTATGGGTTCGTATACGTCACCATGGATCCGTCTAATTCTGATGTCTTCTTGCTTTTTTAGACGCGCTTGCGCTGTGCGGTCTTCTCCCCTTCTGCTCAGTCCAGGCACGAGCGGCGTTCTGGCTCTGCCCCCTTCTACACGTCATCGAGTAGCTCCGCCCCGTGTGCCGATTCCAGCCAATCAGGAGGCTGGAATCGGCAATGGAACGCACAGAGCCCATGGTGCACCATGGGAGAAGACCCACGGTGCACCATGGGAGAAAACAGCAGTGCATCCCTGGGAAAGGACCGGCGGCCATCTTGGGGAGAAGATCTTTTAAAGTTCATATTTCGTCGGATCGGTGAGTAGCAAGCGGCTTAAAAACCGCTTTACTTTGCTATTTTATGCCAGGGGGGTGACAGGGGGAATGGTGTAAGGTAAAATTTTGAGGTTTGCCGCGAGACAACCCCTTTAAGATCAATAGTCAAAGAAATGGGTAAATGATAGAGGAAAAAAACAAACAACTATTTAAATCTATGGTGTCATCTAGTGGATATTTTTATCTTATTGGAAGTATTAGAACACTTTTCCTCGGGCACAATAAGTAAGTTTGTGTAGACTGACTTGACCGAGCAGGGTTAATGCACTTCTCCATAGTGAGGGCTGGTCTTGCTACAGGCGCTATCTCAATCAGTCTGTCAAGGGATAAGTTCTGGTGACTTAAATTTGATATAATAGGGCAGGGAGCACAGCAGCTCCACACAATGATGCCTTGGCCTTCTTAATGACGAGTGCACCCGGTAGCTGGAGTACATACGGTACAGAGGGGAAGAAATGACTTGGTGTCTCTAGTTTATAATTACAAGATGATAATATCTACAGTCTGATTGATACAATGTAACACTTCAGCTTTCCGCTAAGAAACCATTTGTCCTGATACGGTGTTGCTGATCATTCGCACTGCTGATCTTATCCTGTTATTGTTCTTAAAGAAACACTCCCCAAAAAAAAAAAAAAGATCCACCATCTTATACCTAGCTCTGGGCATAAGGGGGTAGTGTACGACTTGGGGATACAAAGAACATGCAAGAAAGGGGTTATGCACTGCCACATTTAGAACTACAATAGCTATAACATGGCATCACTTTGCATGGAGCGTTTCTTTAACTCAAGATTTATCATCAACAGGCCACCAAGAACATCATGCTACTGGAAAAGCCTTCTATGCCCTAGTCTATAGCTGGTTTCGAGAGTCTGTAAAGGTTAGCCATACTTTATGGCTAGAGAGCAAATAACTGTATGAAAGACAGAAAAAAGTCCCATCACTCCGATCTCCAGAACTCCTGAAGAAGCCCCTCATCATTCAGGTAACTGCAGCAGCCAATCACTGGCCTCAGCGGCACATACCATTCATGCACACATGGTGAATGAGGCCAGTGATTGGCTGCAGTAGCTATATGCAGGAGCTTTTGGGGCCAAAGCAGTGGGGGGGGGGGGGGGGGGGAGTGGTGGCGTTGGAGCAGAGGGGGAATTAAAAGGTCAGTAATGTTTTTATTTTGCTTTTCTTTCTTTTATACCTATATGCTTTGTAGTAATTTTTTTATGCTGTCAGACAATAGAATAGCATCATTCAGAAACCTAACTATAGAGAGGAGGAGTACAAGAGCTGCAGTGACTCTCTGGCCCAAGTGAGTGAGGAGGCCCAATGATGTGTCTGGTAATTAAGGGAACAGGCAGTACTACAAAAAAAAAAAAAAAGATATGATGGATAGGGTCTCCGTTAGAAACTTTGCCATGGAGCCCTTCTGAATTAAAGAAAATATCTGGCACCATCAGAGTAAGGTCTCCTGCACACGGGCTGATTTTAATTGTGGAATCCGCGGCGGGCGTCTGCCTCCGGATTCCGAACCAAATACCGCCCATTGCATGCTATGGAAAAGTGATTCTTCATGCACCTGAGCGGAAAACAATTTTTGTTAATGCTCACAGATGAAAAATCGCAGCATGCTCCATTTTTGCGTGGCTGGCTTTCATTGAAGTCAATGGAAGCAGTCCGATCCACAGCCCTTCTGCAATTGACAGCAGGAGTTGGGCAAAAGAAACAAAAAACTGTTCTGCGCATATCCGACGGCGAGCCGAGAAGCCGGAAAATGACAAGTACGCAGCATCGTCGGCTGCATTCTGTGCGGCATTCGGCAGCCGGAATCCGGACGTGCCGTGTGCATGTACCCTAAGGGCTCATGTCCACGGGCAAAATGACATTTAAAATCCGCAGCGGATCTCCCGCGCGTGGATCCGCACCCCATAGGGATGCATTGACCACCTGCGGGTACATAAATACCCGCGGATCGTCAATAAAAGTGATTTTAAAAAAAATGGAGCATGAAAAAATCTGGACCATGCTCCATTTTCATGCGGGTCTCCCGCGGGGACGGCTCCCGCGGGCTTCTATTGAAGCCTATGGAAGCCGTCCGGATCCGCGGGAGACCTAAAATAGGAATTTAAAGCATTTACTCACCCGCAGCGGGCCGCGAAGCTCTGCTCTTCCTCACGGCTGCATCTCCCTTGCTTCGGCTCGGCGGATGTGCCCGGCGCATGCGCGCGGCACGTCGACGACGTGCTGGCGATGTGCCGCCGGCGTCAGGAATTCATCCGCCGGCCGAAAATGAAGATCCGGCCGTGAGGAACAGCTGATCTTCGCCGTCCGCTACGGAAAGGTAAATGCTTTTAAATTCCTATTTTCAGCCCTCATGTCCGCGGGGCAGGAGGGACCCGCTGCAGATTCTACATGGAGAATCTGCAGCGGATCTGATTTTCCCCGTGGACATGAGGCCTAAGGCTGTATTATTTTTCCTTTATTACAAAGGTCGAGAAGCGATGAGTAAGGCTGTATTTACACGGACAAGTGCGATATAGGTTAAAAAAAAAATTAAAAAAAAAAGCGGACTTACATCACACTCACTTTTCTGCGATTTTTCAGCGACTGCGATGCATTTTGGCTGTAAAAATTAATCACATCACGGTATATGTAATTTTCACACATGCGGGAAAAAAAGGAAAAATCGTATGTTGTTCCTATAGTTAAAATGGAAAAAAAAAGCATCACACTCGCATGAAAATCACATAGCATGCAACTGTGAGGTAATTTTTTCAATCACCCACTGTAAATAATGGGCGGTTCTTTTACAAGAATTGCCCAAAACGAAGATATTCTGCGAATTTTCCATCTGGGACCCTCGGTCTGAGAGAAAAATCACCCAGGTCTATAGACTCATTGAAAGTAATGGTTTTTTTAATTGCAAGTTCCATCCGTATTGTCGTGAATTGAACTCACATGCGTCTCTCACCCATGTAAAATGCAGCCTAAGGCCCAATGTCCACAAGCGGGACAGATTTCAGCACGGAATCGAGCCCTGCCCGCGGCCAGTGAGCCCTGCGTATCTGTATTATTCCAGCGGCGGCATCCACGCGGACGGCTCCACTTCCACGTTCGCTGTACTGGGCACGGTCCTCATGGCCCGCCGTCAGACATGTGCAGTACAATTTGTTATTTTTCAATCTCCTGCTTTCACGCGGATCTGCCCGCCCGTAGCATCAGCTGCGGGTGTGCCGCGGATCGGACGACTTCCATTGATTTCAATGGAAGCCGCCCGTGTGGGAACCGCACAAATATGGAAATGCTGCAATTTGTTTTCTCAGACCAAAAGGTCCGCAAAACACATCTGTAAACTTCAATCTATTTGCGGACGCCATCTCTATGGGCTTGAATTGCAGATGCCCCAAACAGATTCTGCTAATCAAATTTGCCCGTGGACACTGGGTAAAGAAAAAAAAAGGCCTCAGAGGTCTCTCCCAGGCCTCAATGCAAAATCTGTAGCAGCGCCCCACAATGTGTTGCTATAATACTGGTGTTCTCTTCTGTGACAGAGGAACCTTTAGGCCCCACAAGCTCCAAAGCCCCGAATGCCACTGCTACCTCTCAACCCCTAAATGGAATCAAAGTGTCTACTGTTGGGAGTCTGAAAATCAGTTGTTTTACTCAAAAATACATAGTTTTAGGGCTTTCTCAAGCCTCCAGTTTGAGAAAGATCACATGGCGTGATCGAAACCTTGCTGTTTCTCTATGGAAGAATAAAGACTTCTATTATATCTTTTTGCACCCGTGTATGCTGCTGCAGAACCTCTTTTATAGGCAATGTCCCTTAGACTGAATACCTTTATAAGTCAGTATATTCATCCAGACCAGGTTGGTTTTATCCCTGGTCAGCAAGCTACTGATCAGATAAGACGGACAATTGATATTGTCTCGGTGGTGCGGTCTGACTGGGACGGGGATAAAACTAGGAAAGGGCTTCTCCTTAGCCTTGACTTGCGAAAGGCTTTTGACTCAGTCTCCTGGCAATATTTATTCTTTATTCTTGAGGAAATGGGATTGGGAACAAGGCTGATTCAGGCTCTCTATTCCTTCCCCTCTGCATCAGTTCGCACCCAAGGCTTCGAGTCCGACACAGCAGCAATTGAAAGGGGGAGTAGACAGGACTGCCCCCTATCGCCTCTTCTTTTCGCACTGGCAATTGAGCCATTGGCATCTATGCTCAGAGCAAATGTGAATGTCAGGGGTATCCACATTGGGGGGCAGGAACATAAATGTGCTCTTTATGCAGATGATGTGTTGTTATTTGTTTCTTCTCCCCTCACTTCTCTCCCTAACATATATCAGATTCTACATAAATTTGGAACGATAATCAGGCCATGATACTAAATTGTTGGCTCTAATTTTAAATTTACCTCCCTTAATGCTTAAAGGGGTTGTCCCGCGGCAGCAAGTGGGTCTATACACTTCTGTATGGCCATATTAATGCACTTTGTAATGTACATTGTCCATTAATTATGAGCCATACAGAAGTTATAAGAAGTTTTTCACTTACCTGCTCCGTTGCTAGCGTCCTCGTTTCCATGGAGCCGACTAATTTTCGCCGTCTAATGGCCAAATTAGCCGCGCTTGCGCAGTCCGGGTCTTCTTCTTTCCTCAATGAAGCCGCTCGTGCTGGATGCCGGCTCCTTGTAGCTCCGCCCCGTCACGTGCCGATTCCAGCCAATCAGGAGGCTGGAATCAGCAATGGACCGCACAGAAGCCCTGCGGTCCACCGAGGGTGAAGATCCCAGCAGCCATCTTCAGCAGGTAAGTAAGGAAGAAGTCACCGGAGCGCGGGGATTCAGGTAAGCACTCTCCGGTGTTCTTTTTTAACCCCTGCATCGGGGTTGTCTCGCGCCGAACGGGGGGGGGGGGTTGGGAAAAAAAAAAAACCGTTTCGGCGCGGGACAACCCCTTTGAACTCTTTAGGTATATATCTTACAAACTCTTTTGAGGCCCCATACCAAGACAACCATCCCTCCTTAAATAGGAATCTAGAGCAACACCTAAATACTTGGGGATCATAGAATGTATTCTACCTAGCCAGGATAAATTGTATCAAAATGTCATGGCTCCCAAAAATTCTATATCTCCTCCATGCTTTGCCCATTCCTATCCCGACTGTAGATTTGAAAAGCTTACAATCCAAACTTTTGGCTTTCATTTGGTCTAACAAATCTAGACGCATTCAGCAGTCTACCCTATACGCGCCTCGGAGACTTGGTGGTCCCCAATATCATAAAATATTATCATGCAGCCCAATTAGCTCAATTAGTCTCCATCTTCTCCCGTCATGATAAACCACTTTGGGTATTAATTGAGGCACAGGCAGTCTTTCCCCTACCTGTAGAAGAAATCTTTTGGCACAGGATGGAACATAAAAAAGCAATCATGAATCCCACCCTTTCTTCCTCCCTGGCTCTCTGGGATGGACTCTCTAAAAGATAGAAACTGATATCTAGGCACCTCCCCATATCTGGTATCTTTGGTAATGCCATCTTTCCCCGGGTATGAACAAAAATGAGTTTGGATGGTGGATAGAGCGACCTCACCAGAATAGTGGATTTTGTGGATAGACTTGGCTTCAGACAGCTTGAGTTTTTCCGGGCTGTTTACTCTATTCCAGGATCGGACATATTTTGTCTTCAAAAAATTAAACGCCGTTTTAGCACTCACGGAGAATAGACGAGACCTTTCCGAATGAACTAGTTTTGAGAGGGGTCCTGGGAAAATCGCCAAATTGTACTCCCACTTTACAACACCCACGGATAAACTCCAATATATGAGGAGATGGGAGGAAGAGCCGGGCAAGGAATTGCCTATTGCCTATCTCGGACGGGCATAAAAGGGAGTGAATTTCTTACCGAAAATTCCTTTTTCCCGAGTCATCCTGACGGCAGACATGGAGGTTGCACCTTGACCTCGTAGGGACAGGAAGCAAGAGACTTTAAAAGGCTCCTCCCGTCTCCCATTCACCAGTGTCTTCTAAATTACTTACATGGACATGTCGTGGTTAACCAAGGAAGATATTTATTTGCTCCGAAAAAAATAACATGGTTAGTTTCATTTGAACATAAACAAAAAGAGGGTAGCTTACCCAGACTTAAACACAGGAAATATGCACAAATTTACCGCATGAAGGGAAATGTCCAACATAGGAGCCTCTGGGCTACAGATTCGTGCCCGCATAAACGTTAATATAAACGTGTGAATTTTTGGGAGGGAAATACGTGCCGTCAGGATGACTCGGGAAAAAGGAATTTTCGGTAAGAAATTCACTCCCTTTTCCCGGCGTCATCCTGACGGCAGACATGGAGTATACCAAATTAACTCTTAGGGAGGGACCACTGCTTGCAGGACCTCTCTCCCGAAAGAGAGAGATCGGAGGAGAGGTCCGCATTCGGCCTGTAATGTTTTGCGAATGTGTGCAGGTTGGACCATGTGGCTGCCTTACAGATTTGGTCCGGCGTCGCCATAGCCCTCTCTGCCCAGGAGCAGGATACTGCCCTGGTAGAATGGGCCTTGAGTCCTTCCGGGATAGCGCTGTTGCAGGACGGAGTAGGCCTGCTGGATGGTGGATTTTATCCGGCGGCTAATGGATCTCCTAGAAGCCGCTCTTCCTCTGCCTGGCCCCTGAAATTGAACAAAAGACAGTCAGCCTTCCTAAAAGGATAATGTCTGCTCTGGGTAGCATAGAATGGCCTTCCTTGCATCCAGGCTATGGTAGTCTCTTTCCCTATCGTTTTGGGGATTTTGACAGAAGGATGGGAGAATAATTTCTTGCTGTCTGTGGAATTTTGAGGCTACCTTTGGAAGAAAAACGGGGGTCTGTTTTTTTTGTATGACTCTATCGTCCTGGCTTAATAGGCAAGACGTCTTACAAGATAGGGCCTGGGGATCGCTTACGTGCCTTGCTGCTGGGATAGCTACCAGGAACACAGTTTTAAACGTGAGGAACCTAATCGGAATCTGATCAATAGGTTGAGGGGGTTTTTGCAGAGGCTTTGGAGAACTAGGTTCAGGTCCCATGGGGGGGGAACTGTACTACGGCTAACTGACCTCATTCTTTCCGCCGCTTTCATGAACCTGCGGATCAGTCTATGATCCGCCAAAGGTTGGTCTAGAATGGCTGAGAGCGCTGCTACCTGTACTTCCAGGGTTCGTGGTCTCAGGTTTTTATCGCAAACAGGTCCACCTGTGGACTGCCCCAGGTTTCTGTAATGAGACGAAATTCCTCTTGATTCAGAGACCATTCCCAGGGTCTAGGCCTCTTTGACTTAGAAAGTCGGCTGTCAGGATCTGGGATCCTTTGAGATGGACCGCTGTCAGGACTGTACCGTGGACTCGGCCCATCAGAAAATCGGGGCTGTTAATTTCAGCAGGTGAAAGTTTCTGGTGCCTCCCTGGTGGTGAATAAGTGAAACGGCGGTCCCGTTATCCGAGAAGATCCTAACATGCTCCCAGATGGCCCTAAGCTCTCTGGAATTTGAGGTCTAGGCATGCAATGTCGGACCCCATTTGCCCTGGAGAAAACGCTGCCCCACTTGCGCTCCCCAGCCGGGCTGGCTTGCGTTGGTGACTACGGAGATGAAGGGCTCTGTCACCCATGGGGACTCCGCCTCTAGGTTGCCAGTTGACCGCCACCAGCGGAGGGACCTTGTGACCGCTGATGACACAGGCATTCTGCGGTCCAGAGAGGTTGTTGCCCCGTCCCAGTTGCCCAGGGTGGCTCTCTGTAGCGTCCTTGAGTGAGCCTGGGCCCAAGGAATAATGCCGATACAGGAGGTCATGAGGCCCAGGAGCCTCGTTGCGTCCCTAATCGTTATTTGTTTCTTCTGGCCGCATTTCTGCACTGCCAGCCTAAGGTTTTCCTGCCTGGGTGGAGGCAAAGACAAGATCTGAGACACTGAGTCTATCTGTACCCCCAGGAGGTCTTTCGCGTCTCGGGGAGAAGACTAGATTTAGGGAAGTTAACTATCCACCCCAGTCTCTGAAATAGGGAGATGATTCGGCTGGTATCCTCTTTGAGGATCTTCGGCGAGGATGCCATTACCAGCAAATCGTCCAGGTATGGGACAATGTTTATGCCTGCCACATGGAGATGCGCCACCATCTCCGCCACTATTTTAGAGAATATCCTGGGTGCCGTTGAAACTCCGAGGGGTAGGCACTGGAATTGAAAATGGTGTACACGGCTGCCCATCCTGATGGCAGACCGCAGGTACTTGTGATGTTCCGACAGGACTGGGACGTGGTAGTACGCGTCCTTTAGATCGACGGTACTCATAAAGTCCCCTCTTTTGATCAGAGTTACTGCAGACCTGATGGTTAAACCTTTTGTAGGTAATCAACCTGTTCAGGCCCTTCAGATTAAGGATCGTCCGAAACTGTCGTTCGTTTTTTTGATCAGAAATAGGGGTAGAACCCCAAGCCCTGTTCTACTGCGGGGACCTGGACTACCGCCCCCATCTGTAGCACCTTAGAAATTTCGTTTCTAAAGATACCCTGCAGGGCGGGGGATCGCGTGGGGGCCAGGAAAGCTCAACAGTCTATCCCCCACCTGGTACTCGCCTACAGGGGAAGGGGTTATTTTTGTTTTACTCCTGCCTCCTTTGGGGTAGGACCAGCACCCCGTCTTTCCTTTGCCTCGGTATGGCTTGAAGGATGGCTGAGGTTTGTGGGGAAATCCCGTTCTTGCTTGGTCCGGGAAACTGCGGGTCCTGTCGGTAGCTCCTTTTAGGATCTCCTCCAAGTCCGCGCCAAACATGTGCTGGCCATGAAACAGAGATGTTACACGGCCTTCCTTTGGAAGCCGTATCTGCTTTCCATGTTTTCAGCCAGACCGCCTGTTGCTGATCTAAGTAGAGGCATGCATTCCAGTAACACATCTCTAGAGGCCTTCTGTTTAATCTGGTCGTCGAGTTCCCCCAATCAGAGGAACATCGACCTTGCCACAGAAGTCGCTGCGACCTTGGACTTCAGCATATAGGCCGTTGTTTGCCAGGCCCGTTTCATCAAGGCGTCGACCCTGTCCATCGGGTTTTTAAGATGAGAGGAGTCCTTGAATGGCAGGGCTGTCTTTTTGGCCATTATGGCCACCTGTGCCCGACGCCGCGCGCGGCCGCACCGGCATGCCTGGAGGAGAGAGGCATCTGAGCCTATGGCCCGCCGCTCTCCCCAGCTGAAACCACTGCGCCGAGCTGTGGCAGGGGAAGGAGGGGACCCAAGGACCTCTGGTCCGCCGCTCCGACTGCTGCGGTGGTGAACCCTGGGCGGTCAGACCCGTGGCCCGCCGTGCTCCCGGACCGTGCGTAGATGCTCACGTCTTTCTCCGCAAAGCGGAGTCTCTCTTTATATTCGCGGGACAAATAGAGGTGTTTGTCCGCGCAGCCCACTCATACGTGATTACTTTCTTCAGGGTATCATTAACCGGAAACACTGTGCGGTTCCTTGGTCTGAGCCCGCCGGACACGGCGTCCTGTATGGACCTTGGCTCGACCACATCCTCGACCTTCCTTGTATCCCTGACTGCTTTGATCAGGTCAACCAGGTCCCCAGATGAGAAATAGTACTTTTTATTCTCATCCCTGGCATCAGGGGGACGGTCAAAGAGTTCGCCATTTGACAAGTCGCCCCGGGATTGCTCAAACTGTGAGCTCGTTAGCGGTATGTGGCTCGCCCTTTTAGCGGCCCTTCCTTCCGCTGAGCTGGGGGGGGGCGGATAGAGGGGGGGGGGGGGGGGGGAGACTGGAAATTGATGCCCGGACCTCCTCTCTAACCAGGGATATAATATCTTCCCTGAATGCAGCCTGTTCATCCGTAAGGATCTTGGAGGTACAATCGGGGCATAGCGGCTTTTTTATACGCCTCGTCCAGTTTTTTTTGTTTGTTTTTTTTAAAGACACAGAGCGCCTTTCCTGTGTTTTTTCTTTAGGTCCTGTTTAGACCGAGTGGATTCCCTGTCCTGCAGAATATATATGCATGCACATAAGGGAAAACCCCCACACAATGCTAAATTCCTGAGCATAACATTCCTGCAACAAGTAACACTTACAGTTTGCAGGGCTTCCATCTCTGGTTCCTTTGTAGTCATGATGCAGAAACGCAGACAGAACCAGGTAGACAGATAAATCCTTCTCTGAAGATGTGCTGTCAGTGGAAGCTTGTCGGGGGGTCTCCATTTTCAAATCTCCCGCTGCTCCGCGTCAGCTGACGGCGTCTGACGTCACCACGTCACGCCGCGTCATTGGCTCCGCCCCCCCCCCGACGCCGCGCACGGCCGCGCCGGCATGCCTGGAGGAGAGAGGCATCTGAGCCTGTGGCCCGCCGCTCTCCCCGGCTGAAAAACAACTCCGAGCTGGAGGAGGAAGGAGGGGACTCAAGGACCTCTGGTCCGCCGCTCCGACCGTTGCGGTGGTGAACCCCGGGCGGTCAGACCTGTGGCCCGCCGTGCTCCCGGACCGCGCTGACTCTCCGGAGGGGAGATGAGAAGGGAAGCAGCCCTGTGGACCGTCAAACCCTCCGGTCAGCCTGCTTGGAAAAGGGTGAGGGGGGAAAACAGCCCTATGGACCGTTCCCCCAGCTGTCATCCTGCAGCTTCCTGGAGGGAGCTCCTCTTGCATGTCCCTGTAGGGACAGGAAGCACTGGAGAATGGGAGACGGGAGGAGCCTTTTAAAGTCTCTTGCTTCCTGTCCCTACGAGGTCAAGGTGCAACCTCCATGTCTGCCGTCAGGATGACGCCGGGAAAATAGCCATTTCAACCGCAAAGCTTTTCATTAATGTAACAATATAGAGTCGGGCTATAAAATTTTAATGCAATGGTATATGGTTCCGAGACGACTGGCCAGTATGTTCCCTGGGATGTCAGGCTTATGCTTCAGAGGATGTGGAGGTGAGGGTTCCTTCCTACACATTTGGTGGAATTGCCCAAGGCTTCGTAGGTTCTGGATCCAGGTATATAATTTAATATTTTCCATTACAAACCTGTCACTACAAAAATCGCCCTGGGAAGCTGTACTAACATCCCCAAACACACCCACAAATGGATATCCTATTGCTTCCTAGCTTCACAGATCGCAATCGCCTGCTCTGGAGGAAAACCTCAGTTAGTATGGACTTTCTGAAAACTAAATTATCTTGGATCATGGTCAACGAGAAACTGGCAGCTATTCTTATGGATCGGGAAGGGTTGAACAAATAAAATGGTCATCCTGGTATCATTATTTGCGGATTATGCACCTATGGAACCCAACTGCAGAGCTTTGACCCTTCCAGGGCAGTCTAGTTTACCATCAAGCATTTCATCTACTCCCCCAACAGATGTATGAGGAGCATGGCTCCAGCCAGGTTAATAGAAAAAAAATCAATTTTTATTTTTCCTTTTCAGGCTCACCTACATAATAATCATATTACAGCCTCATCCCTCTCTTCTCTTTTGTTTTTCCCTTATGAGTTCCTCTTGTGTTCCCCCACTCGTTACTCTCATTTATGGTTCTCTAATGCTTATTCTGACTTATCTGATTAGTAGTTGCAGTAATTGAAGAAGTGGAAATTGGCACTTTCCTTTTATTTTACTTTGTATGTTTATTAGAAATGACATCTGGCAATGTACCTCCTGATTTATCTGTTCAATCTCCTTGCCGCTGGACTTTACACATGACTGTAATGTAATTCTTGATTGATATATTTTGGAACATCATAAAACCAATAAATATTTTGTTAAACTAAATAGTAACCCAAAGAAACAAAGATCGGTGTCAGAACTTGCAAACTTTTCTCACTGACCTGAGAGAGTTGACGGCCTCGCTGGTGATGGAGGTGCTCTGGTCCTTCGTGCCCATCTGTGACTTCAAGAGACTGAGTTCTGCAGCCAGCTACAGGAAGACATACGGAATATATTAACATTACTGCATAAGCTCAGCGGCAGTACATACGGAAGGACAACAAAGCAGCATTTTGGATTCAAGGTAATTACTGAAGAATAATTAATTCAAGGTGACTGCTAATCCTATAGAGCCCAGGATATTTATAGGTGAAATAATTAACAGCCATAAAGTATTGATTGGAGGAAGCAGAGAAGATGAACATGACAGAAGCTACAGGTGGATGGATAGATGGCACTGCAGCAAGGGACGAGGAACAAGAGGCTTACTTCATTCCTTTTACTTAAAGGCTTTTTAAAGGGTATTTCTTTCTCTAAAAAACTGTCGACCTATCCTTGAGATAGGTAATGGATAGGTGAATGCTGCGGGTCCAACACTCGGGACCCCTGACTGGGATCAGCTGTTCGCTGGGCCGCAGTCACGATGTATGGAGTGGGAAGCCGATAGCTTTGTACATTTGGCCTGGCATGTTATTTGCAAGTACAGCTCCCACTGTACTGAATGGGTGACAGACCCTTGCAGAGCAGCTATTGGTGGCCTGTCCTGAGGATACGAGTGCAGGAAGGACATAGTGCTGCTGAAGATAGGGAGTCCAGAAATGGATAGAATATTGGCAAGGCATTTCAGTGCCAGAGTGGCACCTTCTTCAGGCCTATCTTTTCTGCACTTGTGACTCCAGACAAAGGTGGCAGCGGAGGATTCCTGCGCATGCGGTGCAGTCAGCTGCTTCAGACGAGTGCATTTCTGCACAATATCGCTGATCTTATTGAAGTTTCCTTCACATGGAACGCTCCTTCTTGCTATAGGCTGTCCTGAGATAGGTCATCAATCTTTTAGAGCTGAAAACACCCTTTAAAATCACTTTTTTTTGTAAGTCACTGGCTAGAAAAAGAGGGCTGTCTCTTGAAGGGCACTCCTGTCCATTCTGTATGCCCCATTTGGATAAATTCACATAGGGGTGAAATGTTGCGGACATCTGTGCTGCGAAAATTTGCAGTAAAGCTAACCAAATCACATCCACATGCTGCGAAAAGGTTTCTGCACGGATATCAGCCTACAATAAAATTTGCAGCATGTCAATTTCTGGCACATATTGTTCATGAATTGAACTTGACTTGAACGAGAAAGTCGAACGATGCAACAAAATCTATTTTTTTTGTTTGCATAAACTGCACTGAAATCAACAGGAGAAAATTTACCGCCAATCCACATTATTGGAGCTTGTGGGTTTTCCAGATCTCCATGAATATCGTTTGTAAATGTAAATTTACAGTAGAAACCATCTGAAGTAAATTGGAGCTTATTGAGTTCAACGAGAGAGGTCTGCTGCCAGAGTAGACGGAGGAGCTTATGGTACTGTATATCGACCAGCCCGATATATAATAATACACTTGACCATTTCCCTTGTGACAAAAACGGATTGCCAGGGGTTTTAGGAGCTCAATATTTGATTGTCAAAGTGGCTGGCTTTTCAGAAACTAGCTATGGGCAGAGAATGGGGGGGGGGGGGGGGAGGAAAAAAACCTAACTTTGCAGTGCTGCTCACCCATTTAATATCCTACTGCTCCAATGTAACTGCCCTGCTCCCTGCCACTCCAGTACCAGGAGTTCCTGCAGCAGTCACGTGTATGAACGGCACTAGACCGAAAAGACCACTTGACTGCTACAGGGGGTATGGGACCAAAGCGCTTGCACTGTGGCAGGGGCCTGTTTAACGGGCGAGTACTGCATAGGTTATTATTTTATCCCATACCCTTACCAACTTTTTGAAAAACTCTTGGAAAACTTTTTCAACCCAGTGCCAGCCTTCAAGTTAACCTCCAGCTTATATTACCTGCTGCTGCTGTTCTATGCCAATTTTCAGAATCCTGTCTTCACCTGGCTATGGAGGCTACTACAATTTTCTAGTTACCTATCTACCTAATACACATCGCTCTCTGATTGGTCAGCACTGATCAAGTGAGCAGTGCTGGCCAATCACAGAGTAAGAATAGTGCACTGGTAGTCTAAGACTACCAATGCACTGCGGGAATTAGCTGGTCTGAAGATTGCGTTGGCCATACAGCTGAAAATGGAACCCAGAAGCAGCGGATTAGAGGAGCATGAGTACAGAATACAAACCGCAGGTGATATAACTGCCCACAGGGCAAAACCCGAAACCAGAGGGTTTAATAACTCTACGACTATACTGGGGATTCGTTATTTCTATATTAAGACATGAATATGCACATAATGTTGGATCTTAATGCAGCATGGCA
Organism: Eleutherodactylus coqui; assembly: GCF_035609145.1. Classification (NCBI taxonomy): domain Eukaryota; kingdom Metazoa; phylum Chordata; class Amphibia; order Anura; family Eleutherodactylidae; genus Eleutherodactylus; species Eleutherodactylus coqui. Next base: position 118,963,363 of record NC_089844.1, on the reverse strand, counting down.
CACAGTCAAACTAACTCAGAGCTGTGACACTGAAGAGTCTTTGTTTTTCGAATTTGCCTCTAATACATGGAAATGACTGCGTTCTCCTGCACTCCAATGGGATCAGGCCAGGCCTCAGCTTTCATCTCTTAACAAAGTGATATAAGAAAGAAGCCGGCCTGTCAATTCACACCAAGCGAGGAGATGCCTGTCTCAATGATTGCTCAGGGGCCCTGACTAACCCTGGAAAACACAACCAATTTGAATTCATGAGATTTCCCGTCGGAGTCTTCAGAGACCAAGAGAGCCGTCACCACATACAGGGGTCTGACAACACCTGTTAGAGGCCAAATCTTTTGGTCCTGTGAACAAAGACAAGAAGGACTGTGGGAGCAGCGATGCCTGCACGGTGCGGGCGAGATTACCGGCGTGGTCGGTGCGGTCAGTAATGAAGAATATTGTACCGCTTCCTACAGGGAGGCAGGCGCCTTTATCTAAAATCCATGCTGTAGCTTCAGAGCTTCAAAGCGGCCTTAATTAAACGTCAGAGCTTGATCGTAATGACACATTAAGTGTTTTATCTTCCAGTTATTGTTACATGGTGAATGGAGAAAATTGCTTTAGTTGCACTTGGGGTCAATTCCTCCATTGCAATTTGACAAATAAGCTCCACGTTTTAATCAAATGTGTATTATGGGAAATCCTATTAATATTATTGTCAGAAGCACTTAATTTATACATTGATACGGCCATCTGTAGATGCCAATTAAAAAAAGACACACAACATGCCATGGCAGACCTGGCATCAATGGAAATTAATTACAAGGAAGGTCCTTATTTCTTCCACTAGAAATGGCCCTGGGGGTAAATAGTGCTCTAGTAGTTACTTTCTTAGGGTAACTCTGAATGTTAACGGGATCATCCAGAATTGTAAGAAAAATGGTAGAATTGTCTAGCAGGATTTGATACAGATAATCTGTACTTTACCCACTGGGTCAAGCGCCACCTTTCCAATCCCTGCTGATCCTGCAGCGATTTCTAACAAGACCCCATCACACCAAGGGCACGGCATCCTTCTCTAGTGCTACTTGTTGTAGTCCGATAGTTTAAGGAAAGTCTGGGATTAGGCTGAACCATTATTTTACATTTGTGGATTGCCTTAATACATTTTCTTCCATCTGAGCATCACTTTTCGAGGGCCATGTTCTTTTTGGAAATGGTTGCAAGTAGTAGGCTCCTACCTGCTGACCACAGAGTGCCGCACAATCGCTATATAATATAGGTCCTGCAGTGATGATAATATGTACATCATTCATGTGGCCAATGTGGCCAACCACGGGCCTTAGCAGGAACAGGCTTTTCATGGTAAGTATCACCACTGAGGCCAGGGATTGCTTGCAGCAGTCACATGAGTGATGTACATGATGTCATGGATGCAAGACCGATTCGGCAGGGCTAGAACCACTGGGGATTTAACTGGCGAGTATAGGTTATTTATTTTTTAAAATTCTTTTCCTCATTAAGCATTTCTAAAAATATAACAAATGTAGACACGTGGGCCGAACAAGATGACAAACTGTAGTGTAATGTGTTCAAAAAGTTTTTTGGGTGTAGACACATGCAGCTAGAGTGGCGTGGGATTTGGTGCACGCTTTTAGGCGACCTTAATGCACACGCTTGGATTTTTTCCTGCCTGCAGAAGCTGACGGTCGCCGGCAGACAGCCGATGAGTGAGGAAGCGTAATTGAGCGCCGTCTGATTTTCTTTTTTGACAAAATGACAGAAAAACTTGAACGCTGCTTCTTCACTAAATTTTGTGTAAAGCTTGGCAATTCCCAAGTGGAAACAATCTGCAAGATTCAAAGGACCTTCAGGAATGAAGCAATGGGCACCCCACAGATAAAGGAGTGGTACAACCATTTCAAAGATGGGCGCACATCAGTCGAGAGTCCGGCTCCATGTGACTTCTGGCTTTTCACCAAGCTGAAAATGCCCCTGAAAGGAGCCAGATGTCAGTCCAGAGCAGACGACGTGCAGAATGTGATGGACCAGCTACGCGGCATCTCAAAAGAGGCGTTCCAGCACTGCTTCCGACAGTGGCAGAAGTGTTGGGTAAAGTGTGTGGCTGCCCAAGGGGACGACTTTGAAGGAGATTAGTGTAAGATTGTTGCATCGGAATGCAAATATTTTTTTCTGTAATAAGGTTGGATACTTTTTGAACATACATATGGACCTACAATTACTACACCACCCCAGACACCAAGGGAGACAGGGGGAAAAAAAGAGCATGATATCCAACCCTGTTAACAAGTCATAAAGAACCTAATCAGGGTAAAAATGTTTCTATAGTCGAGAGAGTCCTGGAACTCAATCCCATTGAACCAAGAATTTAAAGACTTATCGCATATACCCTTGAGCACTGCAGTCAGCTTCTCCAGCCTCGGGAATACTGGACTTTATTGAACCACTGTAGATGGGGGAGAGGTCTTGCTCCATAAAACAGGAATACAGGCCCTCACCGAGTTTTACCAAATGTCGAACTACCGAGCTTCTACATACCGAGAAGGGTATGTTACGGAGTTGTAGCAAAAAAAAGTGCAGGTGATTAAGGCAGAGGGCCATCTGTAAACCTGGAGGTTTATTTTAGACCATATCCTTGCTCATGGTCAGTTATCTTAATCCACAGCAATCCCTTTAAATGGAGTAAATTAAGAAAAACTGATTCACTGTGTTACACCTAGCACAAGGCCAGAGGCAGCAGAGCCTGACACAGAGATCTCTTAAAGGGGAAATATTAATGATGACTTACCCTCAGGACAGGTCATCAATAGTTAATCAGCTGGGGTCCGCTGCTCAGGACCCCGGCCGATTAGACACCCGTGGTCAGTGCAGCAACACAAAGGCCTCATATGTCCACTAGCAAAATTAAATTGCGGATTTCTGCGTTCAATTTTGTCCATAGGGCATCATTGGCCATCCGCGGTCAATTAAATTGAATTTTGCACCCGCGGATGGCATTTTAATAGATTTGCGTTTTTCACGCACGGGAGAAAAAACGTGGCATGCTCCATTTTTCCGCGGATTCCACGTGGATCGGCCACATTGCTAGCAATGGGTGCGGATATCCACATTAGAAAAAATACTGCTCCAGATTCTGCTCGGATTGTATTTTTCTAGTGGACATGAGGCCAAAGGGGTATGGAATGAAAGCTGCTGCTCCAACTCATATATAGTGTCCAGCACTTCCAACTGTAGGTGCGGCTACCATTTATTTTCATGAAACCCCAAACTGCAATTACACATGCCGAACACTACAGAGCAGTGGCACTGACAGTGGGAACCCAATCAGCTTATCAGCGGGGTCCCAAGTGGCCGACCCTAGACAATCAGCTATTGATGACCTAACCTCCTTAAGTGTTTTAGGAGAACCAGCGTGTTGCTTAACCATCTCAGGTCCTGCATTAGGCATAGCATAATTCACCCATTTTTCTTAGGAGTGTTTTCCATTGGTTTTCTCAACACAGACATTTAGGCCCTCTGCACACGGGCGGAAATTCCGCAGCAGAATTTCCACCCGTGGAAGCTGCCATAGGATTACGTTAGAAAACGCAATCCTAGGCAGACGGTCGCGATTTGTCCCAGTGAAATCACATGCGGAAAACAAATCGCGGCATGTTCTATTTCTGTGCGGGTCTCGCTGAAGCCCGCACAGAAATGTCACTGGTGGGCCGCCGGCTCCGCTCTGCGCATGGGTCGGCTGGCCGACAGCCGGCACATCACAGAGCCGAAACCGTGGGAGCAGGTGAGCGCCGCACTTGTCCCTGCAGGGGCTCGGGTAGGGTCCTGCTGCGAGAATTCTCGCAGCAAAATTCGAAACGGCCGCCTGCAGGCAGCCTTAACCCTTTGCAATCCAATTTTGGATTCAGGGCTTCCTAGGGGGCTCTTTCTGACATTACACAATGGCGCCATCTGCTGGCTAGAGCCAGTACTGCGTTATGGGACATGCTGGAGAGGCCCCCCGACAACAGAGCGGCCAGTAATCTACAGTAAGACTACCCTGACGGACATCTTCTGACATCGTAGCTGTACAACCTTTAATCAGAATGTCTTTAGACGTCAGACAGTGGATTGGAAAGGGTTAAACTATAGCCACAAGATAGATGTCTGATATTGTAGGTGCCACCACTGAAGGAGTATCCAAAAGGTGATGCAGCGTATGTGTAAGGCCCTCTTGATTCAGGTTCATAGAGCTGCCGAAAACACATCCCTGTAAGTGACCTTGGGACACAAACTACTCCAGGACCAAAAACGAAAGATTAAAGTAGTTGTCCAGTTGGAAAATCATGGCTGGTCTATCCTTAGGATAATCCGTCAAGAGTAGATAGGAGGTGGTTGAACCTCTGACGTTCAGCTGTTCATCGAGAGACTGAGCTCTTGCATTGAGCTGATGTTTGCAGAAAGCAGACAGCGCCGTTCCTAGTGCAGTGGCCTAGCTTGGCATTACAGGCAAGCTTCCCATTGAAGTGAAAAAGAACTTTACCTGTAATGCCAAATCTGGCTACTATACTGGGAACAGAGCTGTCTGCTTCCTGCAGAAATCAGCTCAGTGCATTAGTCTCCCCACCAATCTACTTTGGCCTTTCGATAGACAATAGTTTATCGCTGGAAACCCCTTTAATTCCAACCAAAATTGTTAGACCTAACCATGCTCCCCTCTTAAGCTTCCAATACCTTCTCTGTTACAATATTCTAATGTATCTGCAGAAAAAAAACAACAAACCCTATGGGTCCATTTTCTATTGTGCAGCAAAATATGTTGCAACTATATAACAAATTTTAAACAAAACCCTGAAACTAACAATTTTAGGTTAGAAAATAGCAAGTCCTCGGGATAATATGTGCAAACATTCCGAAAATTACAGCAAATTCAAAAGAGAAAATTTCAGCTTCCCAATCGGCAATTCTCAAACAATTTATCTGATGCTAAAACAAATATCCTAAGCAAAATGTTCTCGAAAATAGGAAAGTAAATAAATACTGGACCCAATGCGCAAAACCCATTCAGATCAATCCCATCACATAACCCCAGCCTGACGGAGAGGAACCAAGGTGCTCGCCGTTATAGCGGTACTTTTCAACACCAGTGTTTATTCAGAAACTGATAAGATTATCATAGCAAAAAATGTTTCCCTCAATTTTCTGATTAGTCCTCTTATCGGCGACTCGGCTCAGTCTATCAAAGCCTGCTGGGAGGAGAGGAGAGCCGAGCCATTCACACAAGCACAGAACTGCAAATGGAAGGTAGGCTGTCTGCGGCTCGCTGCTGCACACAGATTCATTATTCTCCTTCTTCCAGACGTCTTCAGATCTACAGAGACATCGGCTCAGGAGAGAAGGATGGGAGGAAATGGTACAGGAGAAATGCCATCACAAGCTCGCATGTTCTCAGCATTTCCTTACAATTTAGATCGGCTGATACTACAACAAATTTAGTTACCAGTTTATTTTATATTACATTTACCGATTGGGAGCAGGGGCTACAAACAGGTTTGGCGGACCATACCTATAGAGCAGGCTCCTTTACAGAACACTGCTACATGTGACCAGTGTGGAGTAGACATGACATAAGCTAATGGGTGAGAACGTAGTCATGGTTGATGGAGCGATCAGTCCAGAACAAGTAATTCATCTTTTTACCATACATCTAGACCGAATGGCCACTGCATTAAAGACCCCATCGAGTAGTGTGCTGGATCTCCTTTGGCCTCACAGTAATTTGTTGCGGCATAGATCCCACTAGATGTTTAATGGGTTCTGCAGGACTATTGGCCCAGATGGACAGAAAGCTTCTTGTAGTTGCTGTAAATTAGATGGAGGTGCTTAGTGCTTACATGTTCTGAACAGCAGACTGGAAGGGTTCATAGAGTCATGCTGCTTGTGCCAAATTCCCCCCCACACACACACTCCCATCAGCATGGTGCAACAGGAATCTGGATTCATCTCACCAGGTGTTTTCCACTGCGCAGTGATCCTATCTTTGCACCCTTTTGTCCCACTTGGTTTCTCAGAGAGCAATGGCGCTGTAATTGGCTGTCTACTGTTCCAATCCATCTCTGCTAAGGGCCCTTTCACACACCGTGAATATTTCTGCAAGGCACACCTAAAGACACCGTCTAATCTGCTGCTGCAGTTTGTTGATCTATAAGCCAAATATATAAATGCCGATTTGTGATGCAGAATTTTCTGCTTCTTTAGGCTAACTTCATACGGGCGAGTGCGATATCAGGCCGTGATTCGCGGTCTGATAATGCGCTTGCCAACATCCGATTTTCTTGTGTACGCGCAGTGTTTTTGTATCAGAAACGTCTTGTATCATCACAGGGAAGTAGCGATCCTCCACCGCAGCAGAGGATCGTGGAGTTTATCCCATAGTTCAAAGGGGGAAAACTTGCATCGCATGGCTAGCAAAGCACAAATGTTGCATAGAACTATCGCCCACGTGAAGCCGGCCTTAGGTGTGTCTTGCAGAAACATTTAGCGCGTGTGAATGGTCTCCTAGGAACAAGTTGTGCATTTCTACACATTAATTAGAGCACCAGCACCGTATTTGTCTGCAATTTGCAGCATCTAAAATCGTCAGAATAATTTTTGACATCCCCTATGACCCCTTTCATCAACGAGTTCTTTACATCCACAGGGTCCCCTTGTGTTGGATATTTTCCCACCATTCTCTGTATACTCTCCACACTGTCATATGAGAACACCCACGTGGTCAGCATTGACATCCTGGCCCCGGCTAGTCCAGCACCGATGACCAGACCTCGTTCGAAGTCGCTCAGATTGCTGGATTTCCCCATCTAATCTGGAGTCGCACTGAAACTGATCCACGGAAAACGTGTCACCTATTTTGATGCCGCACTCTGGGTATAATTTCCAAACAGGGAATGAAAGGGCCGGGGCTCTAATGAAGTGGTCATTCAGTGTAGCTCAGTAGGTAGCGATGTGGAAAGGCGGCTAAATCTTTATTAACTGAATTTGCAGGTTTAACCCTACGCTCCCCCTATGCAAGTTCCTACTGCACATAGGGCAAGAGTGCGGCTCTGTACAACTGTCTGCTGGTCAACTCAGATGATCCCATGAAGTGTAAACCGTACTGAGAAAGTTCACGCAACCGATCAGCATGGGTATAATTTTCACATGTGTAAATCTTCTTTGATGCCAAAAAGTCATTAGCACAAATTAGATGAAAAAGTATTGCTGCTTTCTATTCAACCAAAGCCCGATCTGTGCCAGGAACTCCTGACGTCGAGGTAATGTGTCTTGCATTGTTCCTTAGATTAAAGAATGCCACCTACCGGATGATATTCTGGTTTTTTTATGCTATAACATAATGAGTTTGAGTACAACATGATTAATACATGAGAGATACCATCAGGAGTCCTTATTAAATTCAGCAAAGCCCCACTGGAAGTCAATGAAATTTCCAGAGTTTATGGGGAGTGTAAAGTTAGTGTCTCACGCTCGCTTTATGGAATCGTTTATCAAACGCTTACAAAATGAATACACGGTGCTGCAAAATAAACAGTCCTAGTAATAAAAGCTTATTTAACAGAACCGGATTAATCTTGTATGCCACGCGGCACACTGATGGGTGCTGAGGGGTTGGAAATGATCGGAAATGGGAGAAGCTGTAACTCACCGATTTGGAGTTAGACAGAGGAATGTATTGACGGACTCCCGCTTAGCAGACTAAATCATATACAGCTTGCTTTCTGATGATGTCAAGAATGAAAGCAGGCAGTTCCGGGGATGTGTAGGGGGTTCGAACTGATGGTTTCTCACTCAGCCAACTTTCATAATGTCATTGAAGTGCTTCACCGAGATATATCTAGCCTGCAGGGCAATGGGTGCTACGAGTGACGTAGTGTTCACTGCCTAGCAGGGAATGCTGATCTTCGGCAGCCTGCCTTAGCACTCATGCGCGATATCTCGCCGCTAGTGTTCGTATAGTATATGAAACACTACCACGAGACATTGCACATGCACAGTCGCACTAAAGCAGGCTGCCGAGGATTCGGCATTCCCTGCTAGGCAGTGAACGCTGTGTCACTAGTGATGTAGCATACATTGCCCTGCAGGAAGTAGAATGCCGGCAACGTATGCTTTGTCACAGGAAGTAGAGGATCCAGCCAGCTGGAGGTGAGGTGACCCGGGGGACTGGAGGAGCCAGCAAAAGATCGAGGAGTTAAAGATGCAGTAAGAAGGCTGCCGGTGGAAGGATAGGTAAGTAAAGATTGTTTGTTTTTGTTTTTTTTTAGTAACAGAACCCCTTTAACTGATGAACTTACCTTCCTCTGAAACTGGAGTGTGCCTGAATGCTCAGTACATAACACCATTGTATGTTATACAGTATACAGCACCTCAAAAGACAGAAGGTGACTAGAGCGGAGTGGAGATAGCAGGATGCATGATATTCAAGAAGGAGAGAAAACCCTATGTTCAGAGGAATTAATACCATGTCACTGCATGGTGAGATCATCTTATATAGGTGTCAGCTATAGACCGTACATTAGTAGGGAAGACTCAATATATTTAAAAGCTCCTTTAACCCTTTGCAATCCAATTTTGGATTCAGGGTTTCCTAGGGGGCTTTCTCTTTCTGGCATTTTACAATGGCACCATCTGCTGGCTAGAGCCAGTACTGCGGTATGTGACATGCTGGAGAGTTCCCCGACAACAGAGCGGCCAGTAATATACAGTAAGAATACCCTGCCGGACGTCTTCCGACATCGGAGCTGTACAGCCCTCAATCAAAATGTCTTCAGACGTCAGACAGTGGATTGGAAAGGGTTAATGTTACTGCAGAAGGTTTGGAGCTCTGACCACTAAAGAAATATCAGAAATTCATCAGCACAACAACCTGAAATGATATGGGCTGCTAACGAGACTCGGCACAACACTACTAATATTAGTGCGCGGCAGGTATAACCAGAGTAAATGTATTTCTTACTTTTCATTGTTTTTGCAGTCAATGCACTGGAATATTCCCGCTGACATTAAAAGCTGATCTAGCTCAGTGTGTGCTATAATTATACCTAAAATATACTGGGATATTTCAGCAAAAAAATGAAAGTACCACCTGCTCTTCTCCTGGGTGCTGCCGCTATTTGTTTTGCCGGATGCCCCCTGCCTGTATGACAGGCGTATAGCACAACATATTGTTTTGGAAATCGCATATCAAACACGAAGATGAATAGGAACTGGCCTTGATTCCATATGCTTCCTACGTCTCGTCCGCTAGAAGGTTTACAGACTAGAATCACAGGCGGTTACAAAGAATCATCAGACCCCTGCGGCTGCGGGACTTGAGATCAGCAGTTTCGGGCAGATCTAGAGTGTTATTTATCAAATCTCAAATTAATAATTCAATGTTTTCTGTAAGATATATGCACACCGGCAACATTAGCATAAAGGACAAGTAAAAGTTGCAGTAGGGTTTCACTGTTGTGTCTACAGAACAAGAAGAGGTAAACTTGAAAATATACTGCTTTGCTTTGGTCATGCATTATATAGCATGTCTCACACGTTGAGGATTTGCCTATGGCAACTCTGGCCTGTGTTTTACTAGAGGACGCCCGGTGGAAATCTGAGGCTGGCAACCTTGGATGTACCTTGGATTTGAAATAGCATAAACCCCATTATCATTCAGTGGGGCCAATCCATGCGTTCCCATGAAAAAGCTGGAAGAATAGTGAACACAATTATTTTTCGCATATGGTGGAGCAGACGAAACTCCATGTGAAATGTTGCAAATTAATGTTGTTACAGGAATTCCATTGACTTGCCTGGGAGGCGGACTGAGTGTGGACTTCGGTGAGACAATCAGACGCTTTAATCCACAGCAGAAGATTTAGGGGAAGCCTTGGTGTTCGGTTGTGGATTTTCATCTGGATATGCACACACATCTAGTCCCAGGTCAATGGGGCAAATACACATGCGGTAACCCAATGTGGATTTTACATGGAAACAGTACCAAGAACAGACACGTCAGGTTTTTCTTGTGTGTCTCTTCTTGACGCAGTTTTCACTGGTAGGAACAAGGCCTTATAATCCAGCGTTGCATTCACAACACTACATGCAGCAAAGCTGAAATGTCCTAGCATCCCTTGCTGGTTAAATGGCTGCACAGGTGTTGTAATATGAATTCTGGGAAGTTTGGGTGACAGGAAGGCAATCGTTAAGGCCAGGCAAGACGAGGCCGTGGCTAGGCTAGGCAAGACGAGACGAGGCCGTGGCTAGCGTGGGGAAGGGAAGCAAGGGGAAGGAAAGCCAGGGGAAGGGAAGCCAGGGGAAGGGAAGCCAGGGGAAGGGAAGCCAGGGGAAGGGAAGCCAGGGGAAGGGAAGCCAGGGGAAGGGAAGCCAGGGGAAGGGAAGCCAGGGGAAGGGAAGCCAGGGGAAGGGAAGCCAGGGGAAGGGAAGCCAGGGGAAGGGAAGCAAGGGGAAGGGAAGCAAGGGGAAGGGAAGCAAGGGGAAGGGAAGCAGGGAGAAGGGAAGCAAGGGGAAGGGAAGCAAGGTAAACAAGAAAATGAAGAAAGAAAAGGGAGGAAGAATGAAACAGAATGAAAGAAAACCAAATAAAGAATGAAAGAACAAATAAAAGAAGGAAGGAAAGAAATTGAAGAAAAGGAGCTAGAGCAAATATTTGTAAGACAGCAAAAGAGCAAGTAAGAAAGCAGGCAAACATAACAAGTGGAAGGAAATCACAAGAGAAAAGAGGAAGGCCGCTAGCGGGATCCGATGCCCAGGCAGAGACCCATACTCACCTGTCTCAGCTGGCAAGCATGTGCAGCGCAGGGCATGCCGCTTCTGGCGCGTTGGCGATGACTGAGATCTGCGGCAATTTCAAAACAGACATTTTGACATCGCCGCAAATCGGACGGCTTCCATTGACTGCAATGGAAGCCGTCTGTGCGATTTTCCGCACAAAATAGAGCATGCTGCGATTCTTCCCCGCGAGCGGAAAATCGCAGTTCATTTCCACTCGTGGGTATGGGAGAATCTTTTAACATGGCATGCTATGGACAGACACTGCTGCAGAATGCGCGGTTGGCGCCTGGCCGCGAATTCTGCAGCGGTAATCCGTCCGTGGGCATTCAGCTAAAGAGTGAGAAAGAGAGATGCATTTCTAAAACAGGAAATATAGATTTTTAAACAAATGAGGACAGGGGCTCGTTACAATCAGTGTACAGACACAGCGGGACATGCTGTTGCTATTTAATATGTAATGTATCACTGGGAGCTATGGTAAAATGCTAGCTCTATAAACCTGGGTAAACAGTCAGCAGGTGCTCATACATCTCTACGGTTAAATAACATTTCAGAGAAATAATAAAGAACATCTCCATTAGAAAACATCTCAAAAGAAATAATAGTGATCAGATTGGCACATTCTAAGACTTCATGGCAGAGCACATCAGAAAGTAAGGACACTTCAACCAAGTATCAGGAGGGTTGTCCTCAATCGCTGATGTGTGAAGTTTACAGTAAATCAAAGCCGAGATCCCAGAAGCATGACAACAAATATCACAATAAAAGCACAAAATGACAGGGTTGACGGCTATTAGAATGACGAGCACCTGGAGGACACTCCGAATACAGTTGTATCGGCTTAGCATGTCTATGACGGGTGGTCTGTCATTTTACAGGCTCCAGAGCTTGGTGCAAGGAGCCCTTCCTTGGATGTGTATTACATCACATGGACCTCAGCACAAAGTGGTTTATCGACAGAGAAGGGTTGTCTACGACTCTGCTTTGTACATGAGAAAAACTAGAAGTTGCCCATGGGCGATTCTTTCATCAATGCCATAAATTTTCATGTTGCAGTTCACAATTTAGTATCGAGTATAAGCCGAGTTTTTCACCACTTTTTTTTTTTGTGAAAAAGCCCCCGTCGGCTTATACTTGAATGAGGTTTAAAAAAACAAAAAACGCAATACTCACCTCCCACCGGCATCTGTGTCCCCGACGCGATGGTCTCCCCGGCGGTGCGGCAAGCTGCTTGAGAATTCTCCCTGCTCGGCTTTGAATTCCACAGCTGTCAGCATTGTGTAAGTAAGCGCTGTGATTGGGTCGAGCGTCAGCCAATCACAGGCAGCACTCGATCATTGACAGCCATTCAGTGTATGACATCACTGAATGGCTGCGATTGGTTTATCAAGCGCCGCCTGTGATTGGTTGGCACTCGATCCAATCACAGCGCTTACTTAGACGGCGGAGAAATTCAAAGCCGAGCAGTGACATGATAGCCGGGAGAATTCTTAAGCAGGTGAGAACTGCATTTTCTGAGGTTTTTTTTAACCTAGTATATACTTGAGTTAATAAGTTTTACCAGTTTTTTGTGGTAAAACTTAATGACTCTGCTCGGCTAATACTCGAGTATATATGGTATTTAAAGCTTGGCAAAAGATAAAAGATACGTTTTACGGTACATGCACATGGACGTTTTTACATACAATTTTCCGGGCTTCTTTTTTAATACAGCATGTCCCATTTGTGTACAATTGTCGTACAAAACTAGTACACATTAATGTGTGGTACCCCGCACTTTGAGGATAGAACATGGACAGGATTTCTTTGTGCTGTTCAACAGTGATGCGCCCAAGAAACTCGGGTGCAAATTTTTACAAGCCCGTGTGCATGTACCCTTAAAGGACAAAACACAACACCTTAAAAGGGATTGTCTATTTTGGTTAACCCCGTTTATTAGCAGGGTCTCCCAAAGTTAAATTAATCACAGGTTGTTTTGCTACTGGATTCCCCAGCAATCAGCTGAACTCTGCAAGTATTACCTGGCAGCAAGTTTTCAATGGCTCTACAGTGCCACCACAGGTGAAACGAGGCATTACACAGTCTTTATTGAAATTAATGGTCTGTCTATGTAAACATGGGAATCCCAAGTTCTCTGAAGAGATCGAGTGAGACAATGTACTTGCATCTATTAAAGAGAGGGGTGCTGAATGGAGGATCTCCAATTTTAGAAGTCCCTAATAAGGTATTTTAGAATGGGTTTGATAAACTAAATACCTCCTTTAAAGGAAGTCTGTCATGTAGTTTTTGGCCTACCACCTAATATACTGGTAAATGTGCGATAATATGAGGATTGCATTGTGTTTCACTGCGTCTCCAGATATAGCTCGTTAATTGTGCCATGCGCTACATGCAAATTAGTGAGTGGTCCACCTCTGCATGCGGTCCTGGCTCTCTCACTGCTCATTGTTAAAAAAAAAATAAAAAAAACTGCCAATTCCATGCTTCGTGACGTCTCCACCTCCATCCGCTTGGGACCCCATGCGTTCCACCATCATTGCGCGAGCAAACGCACATTTTTTGACTCTGAGGCATACACTGTCAGAGCAGCGCAAATGGGATTACAGTGCAATGCATGACGTCCCCAGCAGATGGAGCTGGAGACATCACTAAGCACTGAACGTCACCGAAGGGACAAAAGGTTTCAATAATGACTAATGAATAACCCTATGAACCCTCCATGTAGCTGGCAAATCAAGTTCATAAGGAAGCAGGTTTACTACCCGCGTGATGACAAAGGGACCCACGTAACGCGGCGCCAGTTTCAAAGACGGAACCTTCAATTTGAGATTTCTAGAAGACAAATATACCTTCTGTCCCATCCTGTAATGTTCAGATACTGACAGACTCCTCCCACTACGCAACTGCATACGAGCCTCCGTTGCTTCCAGGTTCTTCTCTACTTCTTTCCATACCCCCTGCAGCGCATCTGTGGCGACATCAGCTGCAGACGGAGTAGAAATAGCTGTAAGGAAGCGAGGATGCTGACCATATACACAACGGAATGGAGATACCCCAGTGGAAGAACAAGTAGGGTTGTTTAGCGCAAACTCTGCCAACGACAGGAATTCTGCCCACTGATGAGCCTTTTCGCTAGAAAACAACTGTAAATATTGCACTAAATCCCGGTTCTTCTGCTCAGTCTGACCATTAGTTTGCGGGTGGAATGCTGAGGAGAAGGAAAGCGACGTTCCCAGGTTTCTAAAGAAGGCTCGCCAAAATTGCGCAAAAAACTGAACACCGCGATCAGATACGACGTTCTCGGGAACCCCATGTAGACAAATGATTTCTTTTACAAAAATCTTGGAAAATTCTATCGCAGAAGGTAGCTTCTTTAACGCCACAAAATGTGCCATCTTTGAGAAACGGTCTACAACAACTAGGATAGTGGTGAACTTCTGAGACTCAGGTAGATTGGTGATAAAATCTACTGATAAATGTGACCACGGACGAAAAGGCACCGGTAATGGTCTCAGAGGCCCCTCCGGACGCCGTCGCCAACTTTTACTGCGTGCACAGACAGTGCATCCCTTAACAAAGTCGCGGATCTCCCGAGACATGCCTGGCCACCAGTAGTGTCTAGTACAAAGATCCAGAGTCCCCTGAGCCCCCGGATGGCCTGCGAGAACAGATGAGTGAGACTCTTCAATGACTCTGAGACGCAAGGTCTCCGGCACAAACCATCTGCCTTCTCACACCCCCGAGGGGGCGTCCTGCTGACAATTTTGTAGATGAGGAACGAGATCAGAATCTACAGCTGCCACCACCACCCCAGGTGCCAAGATATTCTCGGGAGCCACTGTCTCACTTTCCGGCGAACCCAAACTCCATGAGAGGGCATCTGCCTTTACGTTCTTCTCCCCTGGAATATATGTAACGAGGTTAAACCTGGCGAACAACAACGCCCACCTGGCCTGACGAGCAGCGAGTCTCTTAGCATTGGCGAGATATACCAAGTTTTTATAATCAGTATACATGGTTATGGGATGCCTTACCCCCTCAAGATGGTGATGCCACTCTTCTAGAGACCACTTAATCGCCAATAACTCATGATTACCCACGTCGTAGTTACGTTCCACCGAACTGAACTTCAGCGAGAAGAACGCACATGGACTATACCCAGGTCTCCCGTTGACTTCCTGAGACAATACAGCCCTTGCCCCCACCTCAGACGCATCGACCTCAATGAAGAACGGTCGCCACGCATCAGGCTGTACTAGCACCGGGGCAGCAGTAAACGCCCTTTTGAGACGAATAAAAGCCTCTAGGGCCTCAGGCGACCATCTAACCAAGTTGGCACCCTTCTTGGTAAGATTAGTCAGGGATTGAGCAATAACAGAATAATTCTTAATGAATCTACGGTAGAAATTTGCGAAACCTAAAAACCGCTGGAGAGCTTTCAGGTTATCTGGTCTGACCCATTGGGAGATTGCTGCCACTTTATCAGACTCCATTTGAATCTCCGTGAGTGAAATCACATAACCAAGGAAAGACACTTGTTTAGTACCAAAAATGCATTTCTCCAACTTGACAAAAAGTGGGTACTCACGCAAACGGGTCAGAACCAGCCTCAGGTGCCGCACAGGTGAGTCCCAGTCTGGGGAGTACACCAGAATGTTATCAAGATATATGACCAAGAATACCCCCAGGAAGTCGTGGTAGACCGTGTTCATAATTCCCTGGAACACAGCGGGGGCATTTCAAAGTCCGAAGGGCATAAAAAGACATTCAAAATGTCCAAACGAGGTGTTGAACGCGGTCTTCCTTTCGGATGCAAATTAAATTGTAAGCCCCCCTTAAGTCCAATTTGGAAAACCATTGGGCCCCTACCACCTGATTCAATAAATCAGGAATCAGGGGCAAGGAGCACTGGTTCTTCACTGTAATTTTAGTCACAGCCCGATAATCCACACAAGGCCTCAATGTCCCATCCTTCTTCTCTACAAGGAGACCTGCCCCGGCAAGGGAACTGGACGGCCTGATATGTCGTTTGGCCAGAGACTCTGAGATATAGGACTTAAGGGCTTCATGCTCACGCCCAGACAAATTGAAAATGGCTCCCTTAGGGATAGGACTGTCGGGGATCAAATCAATACCACAGTCCCACTCCCTATGGGGAGGCAAAGTCTCAGACAGTCTCTTGGAAAATACATCATGATAATCGGACAAATACTCAGGAATAAGTTCGGTATCTGCTGAACACACGGATATAGTAGCTAAGTGACTATGACAGGACAACCCCCAATGTGTCAATTCCCGAGTGGACCAATCAAATGGGGGATTGTGCAGTGCCAACCAGGGCATACCAAGCACTACATCAACGGACATCCTTTCTATTACCAAGAATGACAGATTCTCAGAATGGAGAACACCCACAGTGAACTGTAACATGGGAGTTCTCCATTGTACAACCCTGCAGACAGAGGGGTAGAATCAATACTAGTGAAGGGTATGGTAATCTTTAACGCCGAGAATTCAGTCATCAGAGGTCTGACAAAACTTAAACTAATCAAATTGGCGGCAGCACCCGAGTCAATAAAAGCTTGACCGGACAGAGTGAAATTCCGGAAGCCAATCTGACAAGGCACCCACAACTTAGGAGTACCTGTGATCCTAGGCGATCCTCCCAAAGATCGCCTAGGATCTGAAGTTTTCCACCGGTTCAGACTGATGTTGTAGACGCTTCATAGGACAGGTCAATACACGATGTCCGCCTTTCCCACAATAGAGGCAGAGGCCATGAGTCATCCGAAACCGTCGCCGTTCCTCAGGACTTAGCTGATCCACTTCCATAGGCTCGGCACCAGAAGTTACCATTGGAGAAGGGGGAGCGGGTCTGCCGGATTCCCTAGCTTTAGGGGCCTGACATTCCTCTTTTCTAGATCTTAGCCTCCTGTCAGCTTTGACCACCAATTCCATCGCATCATTGAGTGTCACGGGAGCGGGATGAGAAATGAGTAGGTCCTTTACAGCGTCAGAACGACTCAACAAAAACACCTCTTTAAGGGCACTATCGTTCCAAGAGGTTTCACCTGCATACTGTCTAAATTTAGAGCAATAGTCCTCTACCCACTGCTGCTCCTGACGTAGAGACATGAGATGAGATACCGCCAACCCCGCACGGTCCGGCTCATCAAAAATACCTCCACGTTCCCGAAAAAAACAAATTAACTGACTGCAGGCAAGCCGAACTCTTGGACAAGGAGTAGGGGGAACCCCGAAGTAAGGACATAATCAATCCCACTTTCTGGGATTCTGAGCCGGAGGAGCGGGGCCGCATCCGAAAATACAATCTACTTGCCTGCTGAAAAACAAAAAACTTGCTCCTCTCCCCTGAAAATACCTCAGGAAGGGGACATTTAGGCTCTGGAATAGAAGGGGCAGTAAAAGCATGCACTAACTACCACTGCTCCTGGGCCACCATACGACCGGACAGGTCTTGGATCATGACAACTAAATCCTGCAACTGACTTGCGAGGGTACTCATGGCCTCCATTGGAGAGCAATTTTAAGGGACAGTTATTATGTTACGATATACTACCCTTGATAGGCATGCCTGGGTGTCCTAGATCTCACCCACAACCCCTGTCCCTGCCTGCTTGCTTCCACTCCTGGCTAACCCCAGGCGGGCAACTGGGCGGCGGTCCCTACTCTCACTAGGGACCGAAAAGGGACGCTGGCGTACCTGGATGGAAAGGGTAGAATACCGTCAGAAAAGGCAGATGTAAATAACCAACAATACTAAGCAGAACTGAGGCAGAAGGAAAAACCTAGCGGACAATAGCAAAGTATAGTAGACAAGATGACAGAGGCAGGAGACCAACCGAGGCAGACTAGGTAGCACACTGAGGGAAACCAATAACTGGCAGTGATTGCAAGTCTCTGCCCAAACTTTAAACAAAAGCCTCCAGCCAGGGGCAGAGAGAGGGAGACAGCCAATTCCCAACAGAACATAATAAAAGGGAGCTTGTGCACGGCAGCTGCACTCACAGGTGCGCGCGCCACCAACACCAAGCCACCCAGGCACCCGCGCCCCCGGCAGCCAGACAACAAGCTGGGGAAACGCGCCCCGACCGCGGGACCCTGCACACCGCCACCCCGGGAGGACCAGCAATCGCCGCATGGTAACACCGTCGCCCACTGGCAGGCACAGGAAGATATCATTTTATCACTATGGCTCTATTCTCCTAAGCCACCTGCACTGTTGTAAACCAAGCCAACGCTCCATAAATATACTATGACAGTAACTTCCATAAACATTGTTTAGCTCCCTATAAGCATAGAGACCATTTCTGAAAAGGTGTCAAGCAGTGACCAATAGCTTTCCACTCAAAATGTGCAGGATCCTGGCTTTTAGTCATGATGCTACCTATATGCTTGCAAGGTTCCACCAATTTGTCAAGAATGTTTTAAGGACGTTACATCAGAACTGGGCCAAGATGGTAAATTAGAGCTCAAGGTGATTTAAACTCCACTTAAGTAGTTACTAAACAAGGTCATTACCGAATCATTAGGATTAAACCTTTGTAAAACCCAGGAGATTTTATCTTGAGCTGTAAATTCACTTAAAAGAAAATGGCTACTTTATTTCTTGTGACTGTAAACTTTGAAGTCGGAGAATTCCAACATGCAGGAAATGAAGGTAAATCCCAACGCTACTTGTGAATACGTGACATCCCCTCTTTCCAGGTTCACTGGGTACCTTGACATACCAAGCCATGAGGTCCCCACCACATAACTGTATGTCACCAGCCCACTATAGCCATCATGTTGCCGGTGATACGTCGTCTTGGTTATATAACAAGGCATTTGCAAGGCTCATTAAACAAGTGACTTATATAAAGTTTTTTTTAGGGCTCCTTCACCCACTTCATGATAGGCATAAAAGGCTAGGATAAATACAGTGTGAATTGTAAGTAGAAGGCACATAAAAAAGGTGAAAGTCAAGAACAAATCTCAGAGCAATAGAATAAAGTAATTTAAATACATAAATATTTAAAGGAAAGAAAGAAAAAAAGCTACTGAGGAGGCAGCCGCCGGCACCGAAGGCAAGGACGGGACTCTAGACCTTTATACCACACCTAGGCTTCTAAAGCTCCAATATAATATTTATAGTAGAAAAGTAATTATAATGGAGATCACAGCCACGGCTAACGAAAAATAAAAGTGAGGAAAATGGCAGAAGAAGCAACAAAGTCAAGGAACTTTTCAAGGGTACAAAATCACAATAGTATTTGTACTGTAGAGGTTGTCGCTGCAAGTGCGAAAGAACCCTTGGAGAACCCAAGGTGGTGCCATTCATGCTCCACGTGGACATTAAGGGTCGACACTTTTCTTTTTTTCCATAACGAAACAAAATGGTAACAAAGCATTATCGACCAAAGAAAGGAAAGCTGGGCCAAGGGTCACATCAACCTTCTCTCTTACAATGCAGGAGACAGAGGGAAGGAGCTTGGTATAAGTGTTCCTTATGTCCCAGGTCTAGGGCGTCGCAAGAAACAGCAGTGGCAAGGAGAAGGAAAATCTGATGTTTGGCAGTAATGGTGTGACATTTCAATGATGTTCGATCAGCTTTCCATTTTTGGACATCAGAGGACACAGTCTGTGCCCTTGGCATCATGTAGCAAATAGACTTTTTGAAACTGAGCCATTGTGGTCATTGTTCATTGAAAGAGTCCATTATAGTGTTAAAATGGCCCAGACGTTTACCATAATGAACCACAGTAGGTCTTTTGAAGTTTGGGGAGTATATTCAGTGTTAAAATGCTATTTTATCACAAAACAACCCCTTGACCCACCTAAGACCAGAGAATTTTCGCTATTTCATCCTCAATTTCCAAGAGCCATAAGTTTATTTTTCCAGCAATGTAGCTGAAAAGGGCTTGATTTTTGCGAGATAGGTTATTTTTCAATGGTACCATTTAATGTACTTTATAATGTTCTGCAAAACGTAAAAAAATGTGCACCTTTTTTTGTTTTTTTTTATTTGGGGGGGGGGGTAGTTATTATGGCATTCATGGTGCTGTAAAAAAAAATTATTCTAGGAGTCAGTATGATTAAGGCGATATCAAATTTTAATATTTTAATGTTTTACTACTTTTACAGAGTAAAATAACTTCTGTTTTTTGTTTAATTAGAAATAGCTTCTGACACCCAGAACGTTTTTTCAATCGATCAGGCTGTGTGCATGCTCATTTTTTGCAGGTTGAGCTGTAGTTTTTAGGACATTATAGTCCCAGTGTTTCTGGTGACATCACACTTACAGTAGCTTGATTACCACAAAAGACAAACACAGCTTTGCCTCTCCCTGAGCAGTGACATCACCACAGGTCCTTCGGCCCACTGGATCTCTGTGGTAGGTCAATGTGTTTTGGCAGGACTGTTGAGTTGTGTAGGAAATTATAGTACCAGTGTTTCTGATAGTGCAGTGCGCCACACAGCTCTGCTACATGGTGCATGCACACACACAGCTCTACTACACCCCACACATCACACAGCTTGGCTCCTCCCACAGCAGTGACATCACTACAGGTCCTTCAGCCCACTGGATCTCTGTGGTGGCAGTAGGTCTGTGTTTTCTGTCAGGACTGCTGAGTTGTGTCTGACATAATAGCGGCTTAGTTGTATTCTCAATGTGTTATTTTTGTCCTCCCCTTCCAATAGCCCTAACTGTGTTGTTCTTCTGTCGGTCAGACTCTGTGTTTTATATATGGTGTAGGACCTTCGATGGCATCACTAGAGGGCAGTGTGATGACGTTACCAGGGGCGGAGCATCAGAAGCACTCACTCACATACTACAGACAAGTGGTCGTCAGTACAGTTTGATTTCTGGGTAAATTAATCGCTTGATCACCTTTCATTAGGAGTTAAGGTACAAGGGTTGTCCTTTTGCAAACTATTATTGGCCTATCCTTAGGTTAGGCTATGAATAGTTGGCCGGTGGTGCTCTTCTGCAGGACCCATGTCTAGATAAGGGAATTCCTTTAAGTGCCGCCAGAAATTTAAGGTGGCCATACACTCAAAGTGTAAGTGTCATTTTGAAAAACTTTTGAGATGTCAGAGATGTTTCAGAGGTTTGATTGTGGGGCATTGGGGAGCCTGGTTATGGGACGGTTCACTGAAATAAGGTGGTATAAGCAATCATCAATTGCGGTCTCTGATCACTAACTAAAGATTAAAGTCTACGCACTGGATCCCATAGATCACAACTTCTTATGTTTCTCAATGCTATGTCAGAAACTTTTTAAACTCTCACACCTTAAAATAACTGGTGGCTGAATGCTAGTTCATCCAGCAACTATAGTTATTGACTTCCTGAAATTAAACTGAGCAAACCTTTTTCTTTTAATAGATAAAGGAAGCCAAGACATTGTCAGACTTCAATGGCAATGGCTTATCGCCTGCTTATGCCCTCAACATCTGCTATTGGGCAGAGCTGGGAAGCTCCAATACTGAAGAAAAATGGCGGGTTTGGTCAACAAAAAGAACATGGACTAACTTTAGAGATTAGGCACTTTTAGATAGTCTGATAACCGGGAAGAAATGTTCATTCACTCAATCATCATCCCATGTGAAGGGCTGACAAACGCACACTTACATATATACATAGTTACATAGTTCGTTAGGCTGAATGAAGACAATGTCCATCTAGTCCAGCCTGTCTATCCTCCTGTGTTGATCCAGAGGAAGGCAAAAAACCCCAAGAGCAGAAGCCAATTAGCCCTTTTGGGGAAAAAATTCCTTCCCGACTCCCTAATGGCAATCAGACTAATCCCTGGATCAACCCCTAATAGTTCCTACCTGCCTGTATACCCGGATTAACAATTAACCTAAGATTTATAACCTATAATATCCTTCCTCTCCAGAAAGACATCAAATCCCCTTTAAAACTCCTATATGGATTTTGCCATCACCACTTCCTCAGGCAGAGAGTTCCACAGTCTCACTGCTCTTACAGTAAAGAACCCTTTCTATGTTGGTGATGAAACCTGCTTTCCTCTAAACGTAGCGGATGCCCTTCTGTTACCGTCGCAGTCCTGGGTATAAACAGATCATGGAAGAGATCCTTGTATTGTCCCCTAATGTACTTATACATGGTTATTTGATCACCCATTAGCCGTCTTTTTTCTAGGGTAAATAATCCCAATTTGGATAGCCTCTCTGGGTATTCCAGTCCCGTCATTCCATGTATCAGTTTAGTTGCTCTTCTTCTGTGTTGGGTGATCGCATTTTTTGTGTGGCACCAAAAATGATCTATCAACAGCCCTTTGCCCCATGTAAATAAGGACATGCTGTCGACAGCAACGGAACAATCACTCAGGCATATAGATTAGTGCCGATTGCTCCATGTCAATGAATCTGATTTGCCTTGCAAAAACATCAATCCGCACTCATTTATGGCAGAAAGTCTGCCGCTGTAAAAGGTCATTGATAATATGCAACAAATCTAACTCCTCGTCAAGGGTAAATCATAAGAGTAAAGTGTAGGGCAGCAGCCCAGGTCTCCAGAAAAAAAAAAGTCCCATAAATGCCATATTAAAATCCCGCCGTGTCCACAACAAAACATGAAATGAGCTCTGAGAGTGGGATTTTGTGAAACAAAGAATTCTTGCTGTTCTGTTGCAATTACTTTGTACATGAGGCTTACTGTGTAAAATTATAATGAATCAAAGGGGATATTAAAGAAGTGTCACAGTGGGTGATCCGACTAGAAACATATGAACGAAGGATTGCGTAGCTTCAACATTACCAAGGGGCAAGGTAAATTTAATTTTCTATACACTTAACAGAAAAAGAAGAGACTGTGTGCAGCGGTAATTTTCTGACTTCAACAATCCTTTAAACTCTGCCTAATAAACCAAGAGATAGAAGACAACAGGGGGGTGTTTAATAAGGTGCACCGCGAACGTAACCAAGGAACGGCCATATATTTTGTACAGTACCATCATGCTCACAGACCTAAAAAGGGTTTTATGCATAGAAAAATGTCCAGTCTTTAGTCACACGCATTTGTCAAAAAACATAAAAAAATCATCTAGAGTTCCGACAACGTGTCCAAAAAAAAGTATCCACCGGTTCTTCATCTGAGAGAACTTTATAGATGTGTAAAGAGGGTTTAAGAAACAGCCAGCACCCGCATTGTATGGAGCGGGATCAGCTCCCGATTCCCAAACCCCAACGCACGGGACATAACCATACGTCCTGTGTGATTAAGGGGTTAATAGTCTGTTCTAAGGCTTACAACTGCACAATACCTTTACTCATCACTCTCATTTCCTATTTGTCCAGTGCCGTTGTTCCCATCTTTACTGTTGGCCCTTAGAGAGGTTTTCTTGCCATTTCCTATTGATGAGCCATCTTCAGGACAGATCATCAACAAATACCCACTATTTGGGATCTCCACCGATCAGCCGATTCCCTGCACCACTGTCATTACGGTGGCCCAGGTTGGTATTGCAGGCATGGCTCATATTTAATTCAATAGGATCATTTAATACTAACAAAGTTCCATTAACAGATATAAGTGTTGCCAGTCAATGGTAAACTGATCATAGATTACTCTTGTATAGTCCCCGGATTGAGTCAGGCTTACCCGAAAAGCTTAGGCTCTGTCCACACTAGCGGTACAGACAAAATCTATGGCAGTAACGATAGCTATGCCGATTCTCATTTCACACGGATACCAAGGAAAGCCATTGACTTTAATGGGGTCCATGGGAGGGGTGGGGGTGCCGCAGACTATGCTATGACTGCTATCAAAAACAACTCAAAAGTTAACAGAGGCTCTGGCGCAAATGTAACTGATCCCTGCAATACTTTAAGGCCGTCGCTTTTCATAGCAAATTTGTAAACGTCTTATTTACAGCTGCGCCGCCACCAACCAGACCTTAAAACCCTCCGAAGTTTAAATTGGCCACTGCTAGCGTCAGCATGTGAAATGATTCAGGCAGGATCCGCCATCTGTTCTTTTATTAGCTTTAAAATAAAAGGTACGGCCATAACGAAACTTCAGCAATACAGCGACCTGCTGGAAATTGGGAAGGGACATCGACGGTCCGAATGAGTTTGGCAACTCAATATTAAATGCGATATAAAAATGGAGAACAGCATTTAAACTGAGCACATAAAAAGTATATGGGGAGCAGCGCAAGGGGAAAAAAATGGCCCTATTAAAGCAGACAAATGACATCCCCGGGCCCATTACAGCATATTGATACACTGTGATAGATTAAATGTGGCTGGCAAATAATAAGGAAATCTTTTGGATACACAGACGCATTTATACCTTCAGACAGAGGTAGGATATTGTACGAGGCACAGCAGATTAATGGCAATTGGCTAGAAAGCAGAACAAAAATGATGTATTAAGCGCGGCTCCTAAGCAGAAGGATTGCCTTGCTATATCTTTAGGTGTAATTGGAAAATTCAAGAGGTAAATATACAAACCTCTCTGTATTCGGTAGATGGAAATTCACCATGGCATATTAAAAATTATAGCCCCGCGAAGAGCAGAGCTGCGCAAAATGGCCATAACTTGGCGTTCCTTCAGGAAAAAGACCCTATTCAAATTCATTTAACGCTGTATGTACATGCGGTGACATCCAAAGCCCGTTTTAAAGGAAACGCCGCCCGGTTATCGGGCAAAATACCCCCTCACCATTTTTAGAGAACAGTATTCGTATATTGGAAAAGTGTATATACTAAAATTAATACCGTCATACAGTGCGTAAAGCGACGTTTGGGACAACATTTACTTCCGGGACTGCAGGGGTTAGATTGCCTGCAGTTGTTCTGACATCCCTCTCATCGATCGGTTCCAGGTCCAAGATGGTTGATACGATATTCAGACTACTTAATCTCCCCAAAGCTTCCGTCCACGTATGGGGCATTTGTATATGAGAAAAAATTGGGTAACACACAACTGGGCGGTCTTCTATTGCCCCTTGTGAAAATGAAAAATTTAGGGCCAAAACTGTGCTTTCTAAGAAAAAACTAATTATTTATGTTGAATTCTAAAAACACCCATCGGGACAAAACACTTTATATAACCCCTTAAAGGGGTTGTCCCGCACCGAAACGGGTATTTTTTTTTTTTTGCATAGGCCCCCCATTCAGCGCAGGACAAACCCAAGGGATGTGTTGAAATAAAAATAAAAAATTTTTACTTACCCAAATCCCCTCTCTGCAACTTCTTCCTTCTTTTCCTCCAAGATGGCCGCCGGGATCTTCACCCACGATGCACCGCGGGTCTTCTCCCATGGTGCACCGTGGGGTCCATTGCCGATTCCAGCCTCCTGATTGGCTGGAATCGGCACACGTGATGGGGCGGAGCTACGCGATGATGCGTAGAAGGGGGCGGAGCCAGAACGCCGCTCGTGCCCGGCCTGACCAGAAGTGAGAAGACCCTTCCGCGCAAGCGCGTCTAATCGGGCGATTAGACGCTGAAATTAGACGGCACCATGGAGACGGGGACGCCAGCGCAGGGAAGGTGAGTATATAACTTCTGTATGGCACATATTTCATGCACGATGTATATTACAAAGTGCATGTATATGGCCATACAGAAGTGTTTAACTTAACTTGTCATCGCGGGACAACCCCTTTAATGAATTGCTTGAGAGGTCTATTTTCCGAAATAGGGTCTTATGAGGCTTTTTTTTTTTTTTAATCTCTTGGCACCTCAAGAACTTTGCAAACCTGAAATGATGGCTGGAAAATCTCCCAGTAAAAGTGATGCCCCAAAATTCACAAGGTTTTCCTACATTTCTAAGACGTGTGTTTGAGTCATGCTGTATATTGAAGCCCCATGTGGGATAGTTCTAAACATTGCAGATTCAGGCCTCCTGCAGACGGCCAGGTCGGATCCCTCTGCGAGAATTCTCACAGCGGGATGCGACCCTTGCCCCTGCAGTGACACTGCGGCTCACCTGCTCCCAACGTCTCCCTGCTCTGCTATGTGCCGGTTGTCGCCCAGCCGGCACATGCACATAGCGGAGCCGGTGCGTCACCAGTGACTTGCACAGAGCTTGCACAGAAATAGGTCATGCCGCGATTTGTTTACCGCGCAAGATTTCACATGGTCAAATCGCGGCTGTCTGCATAGGATTGCATTAGCTAATGCAATCCTATGGCAGCGGGCACAGGTGGAAATTCTGCGGGAAATCCCGCTGCAGAATCTCGGCCCGTGTGCATTTGGCCTCAAGGTAGTTAATGTATGTTGAGTTTAGTTTATTTGCTAATGTAGCTGTATTGCAGAAAATTATAATTAAAATCAAAATCTGCAAGAAAAATGAAATTTTTGAATTTATCCTCCACTTTGCTTTAATTCCTGTGAAACAACTATAGAGTTAAAGAGGTATTCAAGCCATTTACTATAGATGAACTACCTACCGATCAACTGTTGATAGGTATCAATAGTTGATTGGCAGGGTCTGCCGCTTGGCATCCCCACCAATCCTCTGATTCTCCATCCCGCTGTCAGTGCAGCAGGGCCAGACGTAGTCATCAGTGGTCAGGGCTGGAAGTGTAGTAGGTGGCTTCACTCCCATTAAAATCAGTGTGAGTAATGCTGTCCATTACATTTCAGGCTCCTGATTGCAGTCAGAACTGGAAGTGTAATAGAAGACATCACTCACGTTGATTTAAATGGGAGTGAAGCCATCTATTACACTTCCGGCCCTGACCACCTATTATCTTAAGGATAGGTCATCAATAGTAAATACCCAGAGCACCCCTTTAACAGACTTCGTAAATGTAGTTTTGAAAACTTTGAGGAGGTGCAGATTTTTAAAATGGGGCGATTTAAGGTCGTTTCTAATCTATAGGCTTTTTAAAAAATAGGTTTTGGATATGGTTTTCAAACTTAAAAAGTTAATAAATATAGGGGCAATTTTTCTGACATCCAAAATAAATAAAAGGACCCATCATTACAAAATGATGGTAACATCCAGTGGTTATATGGTGATTATTATTAACCATTTTCTGAGAACCTTACGAGTTTGGAAATTTCTAATTTTTCAAAAGGGTCTGTAAGTTCAGATTGTTTTGTAATAAACCTGCATCAACCAAAATTGAGCCCTAATAAAAGTATGAATGTGTCATGAAAAAATGTTAGAATTACCATATATACTTTAGTATAAGCAGAGTTTTTCAGCACATTTTTTGTGCTGAAAAAGCCCCTCTCAGCTTATACTCAAGTCAGGGAAGGGTTAAAAAAAAAACACAAAAAACACTCCATACTCACCTCCCAGCCGACGTCTGTCTCTCTGGCGGTGTTGGAGAAAGCCGCTTCTATTTTGGAGTTTCCGTCCGTGGTGCGGAAAGCTGCTTGAATCCTCCCCGCTGTCATGCCCTGCCATCCTCTCTGCTCAGCTTTGTCATTCCCCGCTGTCAGGCTGTGATTGGCTGTGAATGATCGAGCGCCGGCTGTGATTGGCTGGCGATCGATCCAATCACAGCGCTTACTTCCACAGCGCTGATGGCGGGGGATTTGAAAGCAGAGCAGAGAGGATGGCAGGGGATGACAGCAACCGGGAACACAGAAATTGAAGCAGCTTTCCGCACCGCTGCCGGGGACACAGACGTCGGCTGGGAGGGGAGTATGGATTTTTTTTTTACCTAGTATATACTTGGTATAGCTCAGCTTATACTCGAGTCAATAAGTTTTGCCAGTTTTATGTGGTGAAACATTGATTCGGCTTATACTCGAGTATATACGGTACTTGGATACATACAAAAAGCGTTCCAAAGTTACTATCAAATAATATGCTTCTCAGATTTGAAAAAATGGGGCTAGGTCAGAATGGCCAAAAGTAGCCGCAGAGGAAAAGGGTTAACGGGCGTTTCTTCAGGATTAGAAAATCACATCTGCTTTTTTCCAAAAACAGTGCCACTCCTGTCCACAGGTTGTGTGCGGTGTTGCAGCTCAGCCCAATTCCCTTCAATAGACCTGATCTATAATACCAAACAATTCTGTGTACAGCTAAAGCGCCGTTTCTTAAAAAAATAAAAATGGCTATGTGCTAACGTCCTTTATAGCCTTTCTAATGTTTATCACCTAACCTTATGTTAAGTGATAACTGCTAGGGCAGCTTCACATGGGTGTAACTCACTGCATGCTGCGCGCGAGGCGGTACACAGAAAATACACAATGGCATTGTGTACTGGCAGCGTTCTGCTGACCGCCATGCATTATCGCGGCATGTATTTGCGCATATGTGCCAGGATAGAACATGCTGCGATCTTTCCTGCGTGCGTATTTCGCGCAGTGTGTGTAAGCGGCAGACTGGTACAGCGTCATACCCAGTCACAACGCGCCCGTGGGAAGAAGCCCTTTGACTGGTGGTGGGATATTAGGAGTCTGTCTGAGACCTCACTGATAAAGTCCGAACTGTTGAATGTGTGAAGCTAATTAGGTGAAATCTTATGAGAATCTAAACTCCAACCTCGTCTAATTGCTTTACGAAAACAAAAGCTTTTCTATTTTTAGCCATTCCAAAAAAAATGGATTTATTTCAGGCCGAACAAACAAAACAGAGCCGACATCCAAGGTCAAGCAAATAAAAGATGAAACATTTTGGTTTCCTTCCGTCTTTTCCCGGCCGGACCCGCTTCCCATTTTTCGTTAAAGAGAGCAATTTTTCAGGTTTATGTGGAATGTCACCATTTCATTCTAAAACATCATCTCGGAGAGGAGAAGGTTCACTGTCCCCGCTTTCAATCTCTAAAGCTAATACAGAGATTTATATTCTTCACTCCTACCATGCTCTCTTAAATTAAGAGGCGTAATTACCAGCAGCGCTTGCTGCAAACGAATAAAACACCAAGGGAGAGGAGACTGTCAATGCCAGGCGTAGACACACCGATGCGCCCCCTCCCAAGCCCCTCTCGCTGGAGGGGTCTGCGTACGCAGGAGGCAGCTGCTATCTTCTTTTCCATTAGCAACAATTGTTTTGCAAGTAACATCTCCAGCCAGACGCCTGCGTGGAGAGACACATATACCCACACGCAGAAATCAACTTTTTTACAGGATGGCGCCGGTAGAGATGCCATGCTTTCTTGCCAACTTTTTGTTTCGTTTGAGGCCTTTGAAAATATTCTCAAGCTTAATTCATCTGGGAACGCAAAAATATAGGCTGGCACCACTAGATAACCATTCGCAGCAAACACGGCTGCACAACCTACAACGCAAATACCGAAGAGTCGGGAAAGTGCACTACTCGTCGGAATTAGCAAAAATGACAATCTTTATTAAGACGAACGCTCCAAACACTTGTTTAAGAACATTTAAAATGGCTTACAAGAGCCAAGTGCTTACCAATACGTAACAACGACCCGAAATAGTTCACAATGTATCAATAGTACAAAATAGCAACCTTTTGACCCCCTCAGAACGGACATTAAATGTACAAAATTAGAGAAACACAGTTGCAAAGTGCTACTCAAACTGAATGGTGCATTCACATCCCTAATAGGAACATGCAGAGAGCTAGATCCTGTGTGTGTGGCGGGTGCTGGAGAAGAGGTGGAGTGGGGGGAAGAGTTGATTTCCGCTCGTGGGCAAGGGAGATTCTGTTAACATAGCACGTCTTGGGTAGAATGCCCATGGACGGATTACCGCTGCGGAAATCGTGGTCAGTCCCCCGCCACGATTTCCGCCAATAGACATGTTGTGGTAACACATTCTGCCCTGCCCACGAGTGGAAATCAGCTGCAATTTTCTGCTCGTGGGGGGAGACTCGCAGAATGTTCTAATTTGTACAGAAAAACACATGGGCAGCTTTTATGACAGTCAACGGAAGCCGCCTGTCCTGCGCTACTCCTCGCTGTGGGCACAGTGGAAGTATCGCGGGAATCAGCGTCACACCCCAGTGCCGGCATGTCATGCGCGCTGGCCGACACTCTCGCGGTGGATTCCAGACTGGTGAGTATAGGGTCCCTAAGGGGCGCCGGGTCTGATTCAGCTGCGAGATTTTGCAGGATGAATCCGGCCCGGCTGTGGGCATGAGCCCTTATAAGCCAGGTAAAAAAAAAATATATATATGTTTGGAGCATTCGTGTTAAAAAAAGAATGTCATTTTTGCTCATTCGGGTGAGTAGTGCACATCTGACTCTCTTGTTTTTGGGTTTAGTTTAATTAATCTGTAACAAGCAAAAACTGGCAATTTCTGATAGATAACCAACAATGGGGATCTACAGAGATCTATAGAGGACTGAAGACACCAGCTTATAACAAAGGAGCTTATGTCATGAAGAGACAGTCATCGGGCCGCAGGCTTCGTGGTGTTGACCATGCTGAACCCATCTTGTTTCGAATGGAGAGATGCATATTGAAATTGACAAAAATGGATTTTACAGCAAAAGAAAAAAAAAACAACAGAATCAAAAGTATTCTCCAGACCAAGAAATAATCTATTGTTACATGTGAATGAAAGCATGAATGTAACTTTCATCTAAGTATTTCAGAGGCAACATAATTGTGGACAATCTTTTTGTTAGACGGGTTTCCTGATGATAAACTGATCATAATGTGTCCTGTTGCTTGGATCCCCATAGATTAACGGGAATGTGTGGAAAAACCTGGCAGCAACTGATTAATTTTCATGCAGTGCCTCCACAGGTGAAATGAAGCATTGCAGGATGCCAATTGAAATCAATGTGTTGACCATGTAAGACAGTTGTATTGAACTGGGTCCTCCAGAGATGTGTTTTGTTACCCAAGATGCAGATTTTGAGGGTAGTGATGTGTGAAATTTCTTTATGTTTAATCTGTTTATTACATTTTAAATATAACATACAAAGGTAAACCGAGGTCCAGTTATAGATTTTTAAGGCATGACCTTGAATTCTACAGCAAGAGTTGTGCCAAATAGTTCTTAAAGTCAGTCTTTGTAACTTTTTTGCAGCTTTTCTCACAGTCCTTCCAATACCATAACAGCATATATGTAACAACTGAAAAGCAGTCGGTTAAGGGTTCTCAGCCATTTCTTTGGTAACAGGCTGTAGAGTTACTTTTATGCTAGGAGTCTTTTTGTTGAGGCAAATTGCTCATCCTAAGGTTATTGTGTGAAATGTCTTTAGGTAAGGAACTTCCTGAGACCGAAGAGTGTTTACAGGAAAGATCCACATCTGTAGACATTATAGGGGGCTCTTAGCCCCTTAGTGATGGCCCCATTGCCTTTTTATGTCCTGGTGTTGTCGGCTTTAATCCTCACGGATGTAAAAGCATGCATCCCCTGAGGATTAAAGTCCCGTGGGCTGTGGACGCAACAGCTCCATGCTGTCGGTTCCTGAAGGACCCATGAGGGGAGGTGAAGTTACTTACGTAAGGCCTCTCGCGATGTCTCGCAGCGGGATACTTATCTGCTGCCTCGCAGCGGGATACTTATCTGCTGACCTTTCCCTAACTTCGGTGCATGCGCCCATTGGCAAAGTGGCGGACGCAAGCACAGAAGCTGGGGGTGTCTGGAAAATTTAAAATCTCCTTGCTCCTGGCTACTAAAGGTATCCGAGAGGCTGGAGCAGTGACCGAGGGCCGCGGTGAGAATGGTCCCCAGTCATGTGATCGCCATTGCGATCATGTAAAAGTTAACGACGGTTAAACTTCAATGCTTCTTTTAGTTTTGGCTCCGTTGTGCATACAGACATAAGATTAGGACCACAATGGGTATGTCTCTGAACACAGGACATACGGGGGTATTCATTTTGGGGTAAAAGTCTTCATTCATGTGTGTGCTGTACAAAGAAAAAAAAAACCCTGTTTTTAAAATGACATAATTGCCAAAAAAAAAAATCAAAAAAGTTATATTTTCCTTCTGCTTTGCTTCGATTCCTTCAAAACCGGTGCAGTCAAAATACGCAGTACACCCCTAAATGAATTCGTTAAGGGGTCTAGTTTTCAAAATGGGCTTATTTGTGGGGGTTCTCTGTCGTTTTGGATGCTCAAGGGCTCTACAAGTGGGCAATGGGGCCTAATTCACCTTCAAGCAAAATGTCTGTTCTGAAAAACACTGGCTGCTTCTTTAAGTTTGGGCCCCGTTGTGCATACAGACATGAGATTAGGGCCACAACGGATATATTTCTGAACATTGGACTAACGGGGGTATCCATTTCATGTGCACTATATAAAATGACAATCGCAAAAATATGAATTTTTATTTTTTCTCCTCTAAATTGCATTAATTGCTGAAAAGTGGGGTCAAAATGCTCCTGACATCCCTAAGTGAATACATTAAGGGGTGTAGTTTTTAAAATGGGGTCATTTCTGAGAGTATCTATCATTCTGACACCTACGAGACTTTGCAATCTTGGCTTGGTGTAGGAAAACAAACTGTTCCTCAAAATGTTAAGTAATGTAAAATTTGTACGTCTCCTAAATGGTTCAAAAAACAAAGTTTTTCAAATGTGAGCCCAGAATAAAGTAAACAGATGGTAATATATATTTTAGCAAAAAATTGTACGGTATGTTTGCACAAATTTGAGATATTACAATTGAAAATGTGAAGAACAGTTTCCAAAATTTTCCCAAATTTGGCACTTTTAATAAACAAAAATATATACACACATATATATATATATATATATATATACACACACATAGACAAATTCTGTCGATCTATTTTTACTGCCTAAATGAAGTACAATATGTCGCGAAAAAACAGTGTCAGAATCACTTGGATATGCAAAATCTTTACTGAGTTATTCTATGTTAAAGTGACATCAGATTTCCTAAATTTGGCTTAGTCATTAAGGCACAAACAGGCTTGGTCACTTAAGAGTTAAAGAGCTTTTCCTACTAACATCATTTACCTCCTATCCACAGGATAGGGGAGAAATGTCTGATCACTAGGGATCCAACCGTTGGGACTCACAATGATCTTTACATCCATGCACCACGAGTTCCCCATGTGAATCAAACAGTGGTGCACATTTGTGACCACTGCTCCATTCACTTCTACATGAGAAAAGAAGATTGCCGAATGCATCGATCATCTTCCATACCGTATAAATAAACGGAGAGAGGGTCAAGCATGTGCACCACCTATCCATTCACATGGGGAACTCGGTATGTGCAGAATCAGGTTTGCTGGGGTTCCAGTGGTCAGACATTTATCCCATCCTGTGGATAAATGCAATTAGTGGGGAACACCTTTTAACAGACCAACCTCTATTTCCATACTCATCATTCAACTAGCTTGATTAAGACAGTGTTGCCCTGCCTGCACCCCAATCAATGTAAGTGATCGGGGTAGCATTACAGCTCTCGTGTTGCAACAGGCTTGGATTTCTTGTGACTATTGTGTTGTACAACTTGCTTGCCGCAAAGTTAACCCATTTAATTATATTACTGGTAAAGCAGGCAGGGCAGTATGCGTATCGAAATCAAAGTTGCCAAGTAGCCCTAGCTTAAAGGGGTGGTTTCATCAAGACAACTTTTTTTGGAATCAAGCCAGTCTACTGATCACCACAGACTTGACGTCTGAAATCCTTAGAAATGTGGTATTAAATGGCGGTCATACTTATAATACTATGGCAGGTCAGGTCCAGCCGAATGAGAGTTGATTATACTTAGCAGTTCTCACCTCTAGGATGTCCTGGGGAAAAAAAACTACCTCTATGAATTACATATGTCCTATTAGGGCATATGGAAAGGGGTTGACTTAATGAGACAACCCCTTTAAAGGAACGCACTGTTAAATATAGGTCAAAGCAATGCTAAAAGAAGGGATGTGTGACCTGATCATGGACCGGGATAGCAGCGTCTCTGTGCGCTCCGCTTGTTTCCCCTCTACAAGTAGCGATGTTATAGCGGACCTACAGGTGCTGCATCTTCCTGCTTCCTTACTCCAGCCTTGGGAAGTCCGAAGTCTCAGCACACCATACCACAAAGCTTCTAAAGTGCAGCCAAAGTGGCTGACGGAGTTATTTGCAACCCGTGACCCCAGGCAAGACTCTGAAGCTGGTGCTACAGCCTGCAACTCCTCTCCTGGTGACTCACAGAGCAGTGATGGAGCTCCGTACAACTCTATCCCTGAGCCTGAGAGGACGCCTCATGAACCTGTACAGATGCAGAGTGCTACAGCCTTTGCAGGTATGGGGGACGATGCAGGGAGTACAAGCTCCATTGATAATATAGCTCATTCTCCCAAGATGGTGTCTTAGCATACGGCAAGGCCTGTTATTAAGCCTTCTCCCACTAACAACCCTGAAAAACAGAGACCCAGAATGGAGGTTTCCCATTCTTACCAGTTCACATTAACTGTTAATGATGAGAGAGAGAGGGAGAGAGAGGGAGAGAGGGAGAGAGGGAGAGAGGGAGAGAGGGAGAGAGACCGAGACGAACCTAGGAAAAAAAAAAAAAAAACCTCGGCACCCGGCGTCACACATACAAAAATGCTCGACTCTCCCATTGTAGTCAATGGGGTTCGTTACTCGACTCAAATAACGCGGACTTGAGCATTTGGGTGCCCGCTCATCTCTAATGCTCACTGCTGTAACTGAAAAAAGTTGACTATTAAGAATAAACTTGCAGACCTTGAGTATCGCAGTAGAAGAAATAATATAACATTGAGAAATTTTTGAAAAAATATCCCCCTCAGAACTAAAGAATTATCTACTACAACCAAAACATTCACTACATAAATGTATTATTGATAGAGGCCATAGATTGCCGAAACCAAAGTTCCTACCAGACAATGCACTACGTGACATCACAGCCAGCAAATATGTCTTTCACAACAGAGCAGCACTGGTGTTTGCAGCCCATAAAAGCGGCAAACTTTCAAATCCATATACATTCTACTTTTCAATGACCTTTCGCCAGCAACAATCCAGGATAGAGAAGCCTTCACTACTAGGACCTCCAGTCAACGTGAATCCAAGATCTTTTACAAACTGGGATTCTCTAAACATTTAATCCTAAAAAATGGGCACACTCACGTGATTCTGAAACCAGAGACTGTCTAACGTCTTCCAACATTCTGATTGAAGCCTGTACAACTCCGATGTCGGAAGACGCCCAGCCGGGTTTTCTTACTGTATATTACTGGCTGCTTTGTCGTCGGGGGCCACTTCAGCATGTCACATACCACAGTACTGGCTAGCTACCAGATGGCCCCATTGTATAATGGCAGAAAGAGAAAGCCCCCTAGGAAACCTTGAATCCAAAATTGGATTGCAAAGGGTTACAATTTTGCCATCATGGAGTATACAACCGCCACAAACGTCACACCATCATCCAAAAAAATCCTCAAGTAAACCTAAAGAAAAAGCAGGACTGGATCTAAAAGTCTTCTACTTGCTGAGGTAACTATGTATAGTTACCCTTTCTGCAGAGGTGCATAAGGATAAGCAGGATAAGTGTTCTTCTGTAACTTTATTTACTGTTGATTTCTATGTTCTATACTCTGTTTACTTGGAAGTCGTAATTAGTTGGGCCCCTGCCATGGCTGGGGGGCTTATTGACCTGAATTATGACTTTTACTGTTTATGGAGTTCTGTTTTTTATCTACATTACTTCTTGTTTCACTCCAAGGTTCTACTTACATAAACTTCTTTCTTACCAAGTATCTTAAAATATTGTCTTGAAATGTAAAACGGGCTACATCCCCCCTTCAAGAGATCCCTGGCATTGGAAAGACGGTATAAATAAACAAATAAGATATTTTGTACTTAAAGAAACATATTATTCCACGACTGCGTGTCCTATTGTATCTCATATGAAATACCCCAAAATATTTGCCTTTAATGAGAATGTTGACTTCAACCTCACATATATGCTCCAAACTGCTGCCAGATTAGATTCCTAAAGAAAACCATTAAAACAATTTGTAAACAACAAAAAGGAAAACTTATGTGGCGACTTCACCATTGTACCAGATAAAAAACTAGAGTCAACTGGCATCACTAGTAGGCTCTATCCTACTCTTACCCCGTGGCTAAATAAAGAAGCCTTCTATGATACATTTAGATGTCCAATTCCCTCCTACTCCACTCGCCAAAGATCCTTTTCCCGTTTGGATCTATTTCTGGTAGATAAATGGACACTTTCTTCTATTAGCTCTTCACAAATTGGTACCACTACATGTTCAGATCATTCTCCTATCTCATTGACCCTGTCATTAGGCATGTCCCTCCAAAATGCCAGGCCATGGGGGGAATAACATTCTCCTTATGAAAATCTCCCGTTACCAGCATCTTATATCCTCAGAACTTAATGAATATTTTTTTCACAATGCTAACCATGAAACTGATACATTTTAAGTCTGGAATGCTTATAAGGCATTCATATGGGGGACTCAAGACAAAAATATAAACAAACACGCATCAATGACCTTCTCGCACAACTAGACCAGAGTCTACAAACTACTCTCTCAGATACTTTACATATCAATCTTCTTACGGCCAGAAATTATCTAGGAGCGGTGCTTTTAAGGAATATGATAATGATTTGATATTGTTTTGCTCAGCCTATTACTCATGCTTCAACAAACCCTCAAAGCTAATGAGTATCACTGTTAAACAAAAACAAATTAAAGTTCTATACCATTTCAAATCTGACGGTCCTGGTACTAAAATTACCCATTCTCAGCACATTGCTAATGATTTCAGTCTGTATTACTCTAAACTCTATAACCTAAGAGAGGACGAATACTCCCCCAGCCCACCATATCTTTAATTAATAAACTTTCTCCAAAAAGTCAATTTACTAACTATATCTTCTTCACATCTCAAAACTCTTAATGCTCCTATCACCCTTGCTGAAGTCATGGGTCTAATTAAATCCCTTAAATGTCATAAATCTCTGGGCCCAGATGGATTTTCTAATAAATACTGTAGGTTATTGAATACTATTCTCTCCCCCCACTTGGCTAAGAGATTTAACAGAGCAATTTCCTTCGTCTATATGAAGAAATGCTCCATGCCACTATTCTAACTATTCCAAAACCTGGAAAATCACTGGACTCCCCATCTAACTTTAGACCAATTTCATTGCTTAACTGACACTAATATCTACTCGAAGGTATTGGCACAAAAAATTCTTTCAATTCTTCCTGGCATCATTCACGATGATCAGTTGGGTTTTATAAAGGGAAGACAGGCCTCAGATGTCACCAGACGAATGATAAATCTTCACAGAAGCAGGACTCTCTCGAATGCCTTCTCTGCTCCTGGCCCTGGGTGTGGAGAAGGCATTCGACAAACTTCATAGGGATTTTGCTAAACTACATAAATCTGGCTTACATGGCAACATATTTCAAAGCAATCCAATCCTATACACAGCCCCCTCTGCAAAGGTCCTTGTTGATGGAGTTCTCTCCAAATCACTAATGGGACCCCACAAGGGTGTCCTTTGTCTCCATTGCTGTTTGCATTGGTGATGGAGGCTCTTGTGGAAATAATTACGATGAGCTAACAGTAAGGGTATATCAGCAGGCCTCAGACAGCGTAAAATAGGTTTATTCCCAGACCATGTCATTTTGACTCTTTCAAATCTAGTAGATGTTCTTCAGGTGAGTCAGGTCTCATAATCATTGCTATAAATATCTCTGCTTCCCTGATAGTGTCTCTTTAGTGAGAATTTCCCTTTCACTTACAGCAGGAATAATAGTCCTTACCTAGGAATCAGAAATCCAAATAACGAATAGTCCCAGCGTCACCACAAAAAACAGGATCTGCCTGTGGGAGTAATAAACCATGCACACTCCCCTAGGACCAGGGCTTTGAAGATCCTTCAAGTAGCAAGACACAACATGTAGTGGTAGAGCAGCATACAGGAATCCAAGAAGTTCTTCAGAGAAGTTTCATGACAAAGGCCATAGTGCAATGGCCGAAACGTTGTGTATGTGTCTGTGTTGGATCTAATCATGAAACTTCCCTGAAAAACCTTTTGGATTCCTGTATGCTGCTCTACCACTACATGTTGTGTCTTACCTAGGAATCAAACTTTGTTTTCCTCTATCAGAAATGATCTCAACCAATTTCTTGCCTCTTTCGTCAACCCTCCAGAAGGAAATAGATGTCAAAAACATAAACTTTCCTGGTTGGGTCACACAGTTCTATACAAAATGCAAATTCTGCCAAAAAATGTTATGCGATTTTCGTACCATAGCTTTTCCTGTGCTTCATTCTATCATAGCTAAATTTCGAAGGCCGCTATCACAATTTATCTGGAATGGTAGGAGACCTAGAGTTGCTGCATCACCTATCCCCAAAGCAAACCAGGTGGTTTGGGAGAACCAAACCTTTGGTCCAACTATCATTCTGTCACTCCTTACCAACTAGAACTTTAATTCTCCTAATTCCAGCTGGCCTTCCATTGAATACTACATAAAGTGAAATCATTGAAATCACCACTATTAGCACATGCCTTAGCCAATAAGAATACAAATTTAAATCTTCATACTAATCTGCAACATCTGTCCCCCACCATGGTGGCCTTAATTCACTCCTGGAACGTCTGCCTCCATAAAGGTTCATTTGTCCCTAGAAAGGTGTCAGTTGAGCTCCCGGTGGAGGTTCTAGAATACTTTATTCCTCATCTGCTTTCTGTGGGTTGGTCAAGGTGAGAGATCTCTTTTTTTTATCAGATTTAATGCATGAGGGTTAAGTAAAGTCATTCTCTACGTTAATGGCAGAATATGAAGTTCCTCTTAAGGACACTTAGAAATGCCCAAATCTATTCTTTCCGCAAATCCCTACATGTTTATCAATCCCACTCAAATTGTATTCACCATTATTTCCTAAAACAAAAACAAAAAAACATTCATATGGTTCTTATGATTTACAACTTATCGGGAGATATGGGGGAATACAAAAAATAGCACATTTTTTTAATTGGGAAACAGATCTGGCTAATGGTTTCTCCTTACATCAATGGTTCTCAGCGCTCAACTGGACTAATAGATCGTCTCTATGTTCCTCTCTTAGGGCTTATTTAGACGACCATATATCGGCTCGGTTTTCACGCCGAGCTGATATACGGTGTCCTTGTCTGCAGGGGGGGGGATGGAAGAGCCAGGAGCAGGAACTGAGCTCCCGCCCCTTCCCCGCCCCTATTTGCAATGGGAGGGGTGGGATGGGGGCAGAGCTAAGCGTGTCTTAGCTCCGCCCCCATCTTGCCCTCTCCTATTGCAAATAGTGACAAGGGGCAGAGAGGGGGTGGGAGCTCAGTTCCTGCTCCTGGCTCTTCCACCCCCACCCCCCCACACACACACACACACCTGCAGACAAGGACACCGTATATTGGCTCGGCGTGAAAACCGAGCCGATATACGGTCCTCTAAATAAGCCCTTATAGAGGTTTATTACAAATTACTGTCCAGATGGTACTTCACCCCTTTGGGTTTATGTTTTCAAGTTTGTACTTTATCGTTGCCGTTAGGAACTTCAGTAACACTTCTGGCAACCACAGATAACTTAAGCAATGCATGTTTGACGTATTCTGTAAATCCCTTATTTTTGTATGCAGATCATTTTTTCTTCAATAAAGATTCTTATTGATAAAAAAAAAAAACAATGCTAAAAAGGTCATACTAGGAATCAACATGAAAACATGGCTCAATAATATAATCCTTCATGGCTCCAGATGAAAACTTCAAAAGCCTTTTTTTTTTTTGCACATTACTTCATGGAGAGAAATTTTTCACAAACCAAATTAAAATGCATTTCCTAATCAAATGAAAAAAAGAAAAAACTGTGTGTTTTGATAATGCACAGGTTATGGAGCACACTGAGATGAAGTAGGTGGCACTTCCTACATTATCCTGCTGTTTCCAGGATGCTTTTAAGACCTTGGAGATGCTTAATTATCAGATTAGCTTAAAGGTCACACCTGCCCGTTATCAAAGCTCCTCGGAGAGAAGGATGACATGGAAGTTCTAGCTGATACAGAAGTGTTATATAACACAACTCATAATACACCACAGGAGTCGTCATCTCCAGACAAGCGACAACGTATTGAATTATAGGCAAAAGACAAATTGGTGACTGTTTCCTCTGATTGGAATGGTTGGTCTAGATGTAGCACCATACAGTGCAGTGTGTGTAGTCAGAAGGAAAAACACACTAGGAAGAGTAGCCATTAGAAATGATTCCAGAAAGGAAGCATGTGGTCTATGACGACTAGAAACACATGTACAGTAATTGTCGTAGACTGATGTAAAAATTATCCTATGACCAGGTCTATGTTTAAAGCCATGAGTGAAGCAGAATTTTCTTCCATCTACCAGAAGGAAGTCACAGCAGAATCAAAGGAGTTGTATGAGATTGGAAAAAAGTATTTGCCTTCCTCTTAAAATTGCACCGCCATTTCTGGAAATAAAAGTCAAGGAGAGCGCCAGACAACTTTAGAGGCAATCAATAATAAAATCAAATGACTCATCTGGTGCCAGACATGTCACCCTAAGGTGATCATGTTAGCACCCAGTGTCCCGGTAGGCGTGTAGCATTTACTTTACAAATGAATCCAAAATCCACTGAATTGATATCACTGGAGAGCTGCAGATTTCACCAAAACTCCATTCCTCATAAGAGGTCGGATAGTACAAAGATAAAGTAAGAAAAAAACGGTAATCCTGCGCTGCTTCTCATTAAAGAGGACCGGTCAACTTCGGATTAGAGACAAAACATTTATTAGTACAATAAGAGGTCACAGGCTCATATACAAAAACAGGCAATACTTGCGGAACAATATGCATATGCATGTACTAATAAATGTTTTGTCTCTAATCCGAAGTTGACCGTTGAAATTTTTTTTAAAAATCGGTCCTCTTTAATGAGAAGCAGCGCAGGATTACCATTTTTTTTCTTACTTTATCACCGCCATATCTGGAGCAATTGTTTGAATGGTCTGAGCTGTAATACCATAGAAGCAGAAACCAAAAAGAGTGGCAACAGCACACAAAATACCTTTACTATCAGAGGTATACATACCTATAATCAATACTCTAACCACATCAAATAATGCAAGGTTCTTGGTATATAATTTGATCAAATCATATTGACCCATCTACCAAGGTCCATCTGGAGCAATAGTTTGAATGGTCTGAGCTGTAATACCAGACACAAGTGATGGTAAAAAGTGTAGTTGTTTCTAAAAAAAGTAACCATATTTTTGTAATCTCATACAATTGTTTAAAGCCAACCAATCATCATATTTGGGCCCCATAAACTTATGTGATTGAAAAGATAAGGCGACAGAGTCCGGAGAGTTGGGTTTCATACTCATTGGGTGCCCCGTTCCTGTGCGGTGTCCCTTTGAAGTGTGTGTGTGTACACACGTGGTGACTATTTAGAAAGCTCTGCACATGCGCTCTCCCATTCCTCTCTATGGGAAAGCGCTTGCACAGAGCCATCTGAAGAGAGTCCCACTGGGTGTATTCGTCAGTTTCACGGGGACACAGGAATGGGGCACCCGGTGAGTATAAAACACAGCTGTCTGGAATTGCTAGAATTGAGAATCAATACCAATCAGGTTGCTGGAATTGCTGCATAGGGCCGAAGTGG
The DNA here is from genome assembly GCF_035609145.1 of Eleutherodactylus coqui. Lineage (NCBI taxonomy): Eukaryota > Metazoa > Chordata > Amphibia > Anura > Eleutherodactylidae > Eleutherodactylus > Eleutherodactylus coqui. The sequence goes on along the minus strand of NC_089844.1, from coordinate 118,922,014 downwards.
TGATGAAGATGTTAATATGCCTCCTAAGGCCACTCTCACACAAGCTTTTTACCATGATTACCGCTGCATTCAAAATGCTGAGATAATCGCAGTACAACACTCTTATTAATTTCAATGCCCCTCGCAGACCTGTGCTCGAAAGCAGCGTTTTCTAAAGCTGTGATTTTTAAGCGCTGTCTGATTTATTTTAGCGTGTTTTCATGCTTTTTAAGGCACCTCATCACCGATTGGGTGCATTAAAAAAAACACTGTCGAACGCAGTTCCCTGCATTCGAAACTGCCATTAGAAATCACGGTAAAACTCTGCAATCAAAATCGCTGCATTTTACCAATGCCGTGTGTGAGAGTGGCCTGACTATAGCTCAGAAACGGAGTTAAGTCCTTTACCACTGTTCACTACACCTAAGTTCACACGTAAGGCTGTCTGCACATGGCCAAGCCGGATTCCGGCTCTGACTGTGGCCGGCGATCCTACATAGCGGTCTTCATTCTTTTCTGTACCGCGGATGGATGCGGCAAGCCGCTGTCGGACATGCGTAGTATATATATATATATATATATATATATATATATATATATATATATATATATATATATATATATATATATATATATATATAGGAAGCGGTCCTTGCGAACAAGGCAGGAAAATAGAGCATGCTGCGATTTCTCCTCCGCAGCGAGAATCCACCTGTGTGCAGGCAGCCTAATAGTGTGTCACGTCGTCAAGAATCACCGGTACTTTACTACAGACTGCCACGGTTTTGAGATGCAGTTATGGCCGGCGCATATTTTACAAGTGAAGCGCTATCCTACTTCATCTGTAAAACCTACACAGCCCATGTCTACATTACAAAACAACAGGAATCGGGGATAAACCGTATGTATTATTTTTGCATGCAGATCACAGTGCCAGAAGCGGTGAACACAACCTAAAACTATGCAAGCCCTGGCATCAGTCTGCTGGATGCATTCGACAGAAAACTATTTTAGCCTACACTTTTTGCCTTGTCTGTCTGGAAGCGCTCGAGCCACAGGTGGATTGCTAATTCAGAGGAAGCAAATGAACAAAATGAGAAAAGCAACAGTCCGAGAAACACAAGCTTAATTTGCCTGGGAGATAACGACAGATTGCCGTGCTGCGAACCCCAAAACAGACTGCGATGACAGATCTGCCTCCTGTTAGATGAGAAAACTTTTTTTTTTTTCTTCCATTGGAAAAACAAACCGTGTGACATTTCCAAAGTTGTGAAAGAGAACTCTGCGAATACAAAGGATTGGCAAAGAGTGTCTATATATCCTCTAATGAACGGCGCCAACAGCCGTTCTCCTGTGATACACACATCATGTCATTTGGTATCTGCCGGTCTAGAACAGCAGCGGTGTGTTCCGACGCCTGGTACCTAACCCCGAAAAGAAAGAGGCTTGTATTATCAATAGCCTCTTTTTCATTTCTAGGTTTAGACTCCTTGGAAACATAAGGTTTTAGTTTTCATTAATTTTAATTAGTAATTTTGTCAGCAAGTAGGGAACTTACAATCTGTAGTTGTCTACTCTGGAGGAACCGCAGATGTAGCGAGCCAAAGCTGGGATTTGTCATTTACCAGCAGCAAGTATTTGTCAATCTATGCATGAATCTAATGGGGCATTGTGTGGCCAATATGAACACAAGTACTTAATGGGAGGATTCGCTCATATTGTAGGTTATTGGCAAATTGTTTTCCAAGACGAATAATGAGTTAATAGAGGGGGGGTCCATCGTCGGCATAAAGAAAATTGACTTAGGTTGAAAACTTTAGGAAGCAAATAAAGTTTTATTTAATTAATGCTATAATATTTACTGTGCATAGTGCCTCGTATCTCCCCATCCTGTGGTTATAATTACATTTAGCGCCCCCTCCCAGGAGTATATTACATTCAGTTCCTTTAGTCTCTTCCCCCACCCGCCATCCATAGACAAGCCACTCAAGTCTCACTCTACCCACTTTGAAAGGAGCTGCAAGTCGTGTAGCTTGTCTTACTTACCTCAGCAGGTGGGCAGCCAAGAACGAGGTAAGTAAGACAAAAATACAGACGTAGCGTGAATGCTTTTACTTCTTGAGCCCTGGGCCAGCAGCATGTCAGGAAGTGGGTCCAGTAGACATGTGTGGCACGTCTGCTAGATGCAGAAGAAACCTTCCTTTTATTACAACCACATGGCAATGCAGCTGATCATATATGGTGACAGGATTGAAAAATCTTGTCGCCATTTGCAAAATCTCAGGTAAACTATTTAAACTGCCATCTAGACTCCTTAGGAACAGCAACATAGAACATCTTTTCCTTGAGAGGACCCAGCTCTATAAGGTCAGTGTATTGATTTCAATGGGCACCATGCAATGCTTTATTTCGCCTGTGGTGGCACTGTGGGAAAACTCAACACTTGGTGCCAGGTTCTCTGCAGGCTACAGCCGACTGCTAGTGGCCCCAAGAGTAGAACAATCAGTGAAGAACTTATACTTGGGGATCCTTCTGACAAAATGGACTGTAATGAGAGAATGAGAGAGAGAGAGAGAAAGAAAGAAGCATTTATGATCTACTTCTAAACCCCCACACTGCCCACTGATCATTATGACCATCAAGAATGGATCCCAGATGTCTACACAGAGCAGCTTTTTATATGCAATAGCCCTGAAAACATCATTGTTGCTGTTCCAGAAGAAAAAACATTCCTATAACCTGCTAATACATATGAAACTTGCATTGGAAACAAATTCCACATTTAATAAAGATGGATGGATCACTTACGCTAATGCATGTAGCTAGTAATGACCACCCATATCATTTTTATACCTAGCGCCTCTGAGCTGTACGGGAGCAAAAGATTTATAATAATGATTCGCGGTAATAAAACTTCCATTTTTCTAAGGGTTTACACTAATCGGTAAAGATGTAAGCAAAGCAAATGAAAACGGAAAAGGTCAAGGAAGAGAGAAGTCTTTATTTCGAGACTATGTATGGATTCTCCAGTGGATAGCTGTATCTCATTAGTATGCAATAGTTGTGGGTGGAGTTTCCAAAACGTCATTCAGATGTAGCAGGGAAAAAAATTCAAATTTTTTAGTGAATATCACAGACTTTACACATTGCAATGTAGGGGTGAAATTTGCTGCAAAATTCATATATAATGCTGCAGTTTTGCATAAAAATCTGTGTAGGTGTGTCCCCCCCCCCCCCCCCCATTGTGACCTATGGCTATCTAGTTTTTGACAATCCAGATGCAAACCTATGATGAAACCTGAGAATGACAGCCTGAAGATGGTGTGAACAAGCCCTTAGTCTCCATTCACACTGCTGCCATGGCTTTCAATTTAAAACAGAATGTGAGTCCGGTGGTAATGTATCTCCTGTTAGAGAACCCCACGAAGGTGTAGCAAGCGTCGTATGGGCTGTGCAATGCTGCCTGGGAAAAAGTTATGCAAATAAGCGATAGCACAACCTTTCACAGCGGCAGCTATTGAAATGGTAGCCACCCTATGAGTCAACAGCCGACCTTTAGCAGAACTGAACTATACAGAATAGTATCCCATTAATTGTCTGCTGGAACTCTGCTGGAACCTGGAGCTTTAGGTTGGATTCATGAAGTCGTAAAGTGGCTACAATTTCTGCATTTCTATTGCAGCCACAATGCCCGAATCCCCTGTGGTTCTACTCAACTGGACTTGGATCACTTTAGATCCTATGAGGACCTAAATCTATGCAGAAGAAAAATTGTGTAGGCATTTAGACAAGACACTCTAATGCAATAGCATGATGGCTGTCTGAAACTCTAAGCAAGTGTAGATGTAAACATACCAAAAACGAGAAAATAGCATCAGTTTAGGATAACAGTACTACAAAACCTGGAAAATAAATGTATTGTAATATAATTAGGTTTTTGGAATGTTTTGTTGACTGTGGATGGTAAATATAACTCCCAAGGCGTTAAAAAATGAGCGTGCCATATGCTCCTGATCTAGCTGAAGGATGAGAACCTGTCAGGTTTCAGATACGTCAGATGTCTTGGTTAATTGACAAATAATCTGCATTGCAAATGAACGGAGTGAAAACAATGGCTGTCAATCATCAAGCATGATGAGGTATGTCGGGAAAGTTATGAATGGACAATGGGATCATTTGTGTGGTCCTGCTGAAGCAACAAGTCATGTGACCAGACTGGAGGGGTCTCAGGAGACCGCCAATGGGGAGCTGTAGGGGCCAAAGGTAACGGAGACTGCTGTGATAAAACTCCAGAAGATTAATCTGCATGAGATTAACATTTGTTGCATGTCAAACGCCTTCTTCTCTGTGTGCCGGCTGCCAGATTGCCCGCTCCATTACCATGACGTTGATTTATATGTGTGTGTTTTTTGCTATAAGTCGAACTGTAATTCCATTATTGTGAAGCATCTGGTGTTTTAACCAACTATTTAAAGAGCTAATGACTGGGACAAAGTAAACTATGTAGTACTCAACAAAGCATCACTAAAAGGATATGACCAATCTGAAGGATCTTACTTCTAGATATGAAACTGCAAGGCTATGGAAGAAATTCCAAAATATCCATGGTCACTGTTGTTTGCCAACATGTGCCATCCTACTCTCATGCCATTGCTTAAACCCAGTAACGTCATTCCACTCGAAGATAAAGATTTTAAATCATTGTCCAGGAATTCTTATTTTTTAATCTATAAACTGCTTTTTATCCCCAAACAGTGCCACTCTTTCCCATAGGTGGTATCTGGTACTGTAACCCCACTCATTTATTTAAAGGGGTTGAGCCAAGATTGCAACCTTTGTCCATGTCTAGTGGAATGGAGAGTCGCTCTGTAAAAGTGGCTCCCATTTTGAGAGGCTTTGAGCCATTCTTGTATTACAGGGCAGCCAATCATCTTGTAATACTACATTTTTGCAGCCACTGCAAGGAAGTTGTTTGGCTGGCCTTAGCTTTCCCAAGGAAGGATAATCCCACATGGTCAGCTGTTTGTCCTTCAATGCTGCATCCTTAAACTCAGATGGCCTCACCGCTTTTATGACAACCTGCATTGGTAGTCTAAGACACTACACACTACTCCAATTGGCCAGCACTGCTCCGTAGTAAGTCAAAAATGTAGTGTGGCCATATTGGTTTTCCCAGGACTAAGAGGTTACTTTTAATACCAAATACAGCCCAAGTTATGCCAATTTCACATCTGCGTTGGAACCTCTTATAAAAGTTTCCCCAAGATGGCCGCCGGCTCTTTCCCCGTCGCTCGCTGCAGCCCGACGTGCGCGCTCCCGAGACGCTGCCAGCTGTGTCTCCATGGCAACCGGACGCCCCGCAGCCGCCGACCAGACGCCCCGTAGCCGCCGACCAGACGCCCCGCAGCCGCCGACCAGACGCCCCGCACCGCCAGGCAGCAGGTAACCGGCGCTAGCCCCCGGCTCCCCAGCGCTACGCTCCCGGCTCCCCAGCGCTAGACCCTCAGCCCAGGTGAAGGCCCCGGAGCCCAGCGCTGGGCTCCGGGGCCTTCACCTGTCAGTGAACATCACCCCCGGCCTAGCGGCAGCCCCCCCCCGGCCTAGCGGCAGCCCCCCCATCGCAGCGGCAGCCCCCCCCCGGCGCAGCGACAGCCCCCCCCGGCCCATCACTTACCTGGACAGCTGGACGGCAGGACAGCTGGGCGGCTTCTCCGGCAGCTCGGCAGCTCTGCACCTTCCTCTAACAGAGGAAGGTACAGAATGGCCGCTCCAGCGCGCTCCCGAGCAGTGACAGCTCATCTGCGCATGCGCAGAAGAGCTGTAGCGGGGAGCACACTGAAGCGGCTCGTGCTGAATGGAGAAGACCGGACTGCGCAAGCGCGTCTAAAAAAGCAAGCTGCCGGCGAATTTAGACGGAACCATGGAGACGGGGACGCTAGCAACGGAGCAGGTAAGTGAATAACTTCTGTATGGCTCATATTTAATGCACGATGTATATTACAAAGTGCATTAATATGGCCATACGGAAGTGTATAACCCCACTTTGTTTCGCGAGACCACCCCTTTAAATAACTCATCAAAAAGTTGACTTAAATAAGCACAAAGGTCCAATGGGGCATACTTACTTAGAAGGGCATGTGAAACTCCAGTCATAGATAAACTATGCACTTGCACCAGTGCAACAAAAATATGATAAAGGGGTTGTCTAGGAACTTTTGAAATTTTTCCATTAATGACCTGTCCTCTAGGCAGGTCACCAATAGATTATCAGCGGGGTCTGCCATTCAAGATCCCTGTTGATCACTATGAACAGTGCAGGAAGCAGATTGCGCTGACCACAGCACTACGGCCCAGGATGGTATTGCAGGTGCAGCCCCCATTGAATTAATGACGTCAGGTGATCAACGGAAAAAATCCAAAAAGTCCAGGACAACACCTTTAAGAGGAACAAGACTCTTTATACATTTGTTATATCTGGTGACACCTCCATGCACCAAACTGAAACCTACAACAGCCAGTTATAATTTGCACCAGTTTCAATTGAAACTTTTGGCCACCAGAATGACAAACATGCCCCAAAGTTCCCAAGGGTTTTTATCTGAAACTCATCAAGCAGGTAAAGCTCGCTCTTGAAGGGAATCGGTAATGAGGTGTGTTCGTAAGAGCTAAGGAGAAATGCTGGGTTGGCATTCACATAAAACAAAGCTAATTGCTCCTCTACATTCAATCAGGCTTCTAACCAAATGTTTGATTGGTAAATTGACCCTTGTCAACAATTTAATGGAAACCATTAGGCTCCAGCCCTTTCAGATTCTTATGGCTGCCTTTCCGATGTCTGCAGTTAAAAGTGCACTTGTCCGGTGTGAACTGCACTTAAGATCTCCGCTGTTTTCAAAGACAACGAGCTGCGCTCTCGAGATGTTGCAGGGAGCCGTCTCAGGTTATAGTGTTTAACATTGTGTAAACTGTAGAGTTTTCAGCCTCTTATAGAAAATAGGCTATTAATGAAAAGTGGCTTGTATTATTGAAAAAAAAAACTGTAAGAGAGCTGCAACATCATCAAACTAGAATTAGATTATTCAGATTATGTCAAGAGGAGATGCTACCCGAATCAACACTGCCAGAGAGCGAAATGAAAAGGAGGAAAATAGAAGATTTGGAAAAAAGCTCTTAAAAACATCATCAAGGGGCAACTTACTGCTAACAAAAGCGGGCCGAGGATGACAACATGACTTTCGGAGATTGCTCTTCTTTCAGTAAAGCCTGCTTTGGGAAGCTGAAGATTGTTTTGAGAGTTTGCATTCGTGATCTGTAGTGAAACGTTGAACGCGCTTCGCCAAGTTCATTCCCTTTCGTTTTAATCTATACTATTGTGTTTGATATAATAGGTTGGTAAGAAATACAGAAGTGCACAAATGTCAACTCATCCAGTTTTACAGGGAGTCAAACCATTTTAGCCTCCCTCACCCAGTGATATTTCTCACATGGAGACTAAAATAGAGTGAAAAGGGCAGCAAAAAAACCCAAATCTGGCATTATCTAATGGATTAACGCAATAAAGACTGGACTGTATATGTAAGCACCTTCTACACAAGCAGAAGACAACCGATTGTTCGTCCGACCAAACATTCACTTGATCTTCTGTCCATGTGAAAGTGCTGCCGATCACCCGATGAACGAGCAACCGTTCACTTGTCGGGTGACTGCAAAATTTAGACAGCATCAAAAACTCTTGTTGCTGGTGGCACACCACCCCTTGTAAATGGGGGGTATGCTGCTGACAGCATTGGACCGTTATGAACAATCGCTCATTCCACATAGTGGAGCTTATTTATCAATGAAGGTAAAGTTTTCGCTGGTTTTACATCACTTCCCGAAAGATGTAATCTATGCCATAATTATGAAAGAGGTGAATGGTGCTTGTATATGTGGTGAATATTTAGAAAAACTAGTAAATGTGCCGAAAAGTTTTGAAATGCACCAAATTTTGACGAAGTTTATCAAACAGGAAACTTTTACTTGGTCTAATCTGTGCTTACACTCATTCCCACATTCGTAAGTCAAAAACAATTATCAGAGACATTCGTAATTTTTTATTCTTTTTGGCGCAAATCACGTCAGGTCGTAAAAATAGAACGCCGTTATTCTGACACAAATTACACCACAAATCGGGCGGAAAAGGCTTAATAAATAAGACCAACTTTCTTAATGAGCCTGTGTAAAGGTCAGACGATTGAGTGCCGATATTGTTGATCGGCACTCGTTATACGGTTAAGATCAAGCTATCTAAAAGGACGATCACTCACCTTTTGTTCAGCTCTGGGAACTGCTGCACTTATTCCTGATGCCATCCTCCATGAGGATGTAGTGTGTAGGTTCACACAACACCCTAATGATGGATGGCAACAGGACCAAGCCCAGTAGTGTCCAGTGCAGAACAAAAGGTGGGATCATGTAGGGTAAGCAATAAGTGATTTTTTTTTGCCTGATCTGGGGTCTGAATGAGTAGTTGGGTCTGAGGTCTGACATCTGAACAACTTTAGGTGTCTGGGGTCTAAATATATTTAGAGAGTTTGATCTAGGGTTTGGATTAGGTTGAGCGTCTTGGGTCCAAATATATGTCTGGCGTCTGTGTTTTGTTGAGTTATTAAAGCGACCCTCTATACAAAATTCTGTCTTGGGACCAGAGGGTAGAGGGGTGACTTATCTTCTCTTCCTGGCTCTTCATTCCACAAGTTTCGATTTGGTTTTCAAGCCGCCAAGATGACCACCACTATCTTTAAACTTGTGGAGCATACATAGTGCACTGAAAGTGTTAGGACTACCAATGCACTGTAGCTACTCTCTGATTGACCAACTTTGCTCACATGATCAGCACTGGCCAATCACACAGAAGCTCACAGTGCCTATTAGAAAATGATCGTAGGCAACCTGGCAGCTCGGAAACGAAGAGCTGAATGAGTTGAAGGAAGAGGCTTGGAAGAGAAGCTCAAGTACAGGTTTTATACCACTCAACCCTCTGGTCTTGGAACAGACTTTTGTCCCAAAACTAGAGGGTCCCTTTAATAGAAAGGGTCCGGTCTGGCGTCTGAATATATTTAGGGGTGTGTGAAATTAATTCAGAAGGTTGATCTGGTGATTGATAGCAATATACAGTTAGGGCCAGAAATATTTGGACAGTGACACAAGTTTTGTTATTTTAGCTGTTTACAAAAACATGTTCAGAAATACAATTATATATATAATATGGGCTGAAAGTGCACACTCCCAGCTGCAATATGAGAGTTTCCACATCCAAATCGGAGAAAGGGTTTAGGAATCATAGCTCTGTAATGCATAGCCTCCTCTTTTTCAAGGGACCAAAAGTAATTGGACAATGGACTCTAAGGGCTGCAATTAACTCAGAAGGCGTCTCCTCGTTAACCTGTAATCAATTAAGTAGTTAAAAGGTCTGGGGTTGATTCCAGGTGTGTGGTTTTGGATTTGGAAGCTGTTGCTGTGACCAGACAACATGCGGTCAAAGGAACTCTCAATTGAGATGAAGCAGAACATCCTGAGGCTGAAAAAAAGAAAAAATCCATCAGAGAGATAGCAGACATGCTTGGAGTAGCAAAATCAACAGTCGGGTACATTCTGAGAAAAAAGGAATTCACTGGTGAGCTTGGGAACTCAAAAAGGCCTGGGCGTCCACGGAAGACAACGGTGGTGGATGATCGCCGCATACTTTCTTTGGTGAAGAAGAACCCGTTCACAACATCAACTGAAGTCCAGAACACTCTCAGGGAAGTAGGTGTATCTGTCTCTAAGTCAACAGTAAAGAGAAGACTCCATGAAAGTAAATACAAAGGGTTCACATCTAGATGCAAACCATTCATCAATTCCAAAAATAGACAGGCCAGAGTTAAATTGGCTGAAAAACACCTCAAGAAGCCAGCCCAGTTCTGGAAAAGTATTCTATGGACAGATGAGACAAAGATCAACCTGTACCAGAATGATGGGAAGAAAAAAGTTTGGAGAAGAAAGGGAACGGCACATGATCCAAGGCACACCACATCCTCTTTAACCCTATCCTTTAAAGGGGTTGTCCCGCAGCAGCAAGTGGGTCTATACACTTCTGTATGGCCATATTAATGCACTTTGTAATGTACATTGTGCATTAATTATGAGCCATACAGAAGTTATAAAAAGTTTTATACTTACCTGCTCCGTTGCTAGCGTCCTCGTTTCCATGGAGCCGACTAATTTTCGCCCTCCGATGGCCAAATTAGCCGCGCTTGCGCAGTCCGGGTCTTCTTATCTTCTCAATGGGGCTCCGTGTAGCTCCGTGTAGCTCCGCCCCGTCACGTGCCGATTCCAGCCAATCAGGAGGCTGGAATCGGCAATGGACCGCACAGAAGCCCTGCGGTCCACGGAGACAGAGGATCCCGGCGGCCATCTTCAGCAGGTAAGTATGAAGACGCCGGACCGCCGGGATTCAGGTAAGCGCTGTGCGGGTTGTTTTTTTAACCCCTGCATCAGGGTTGTCTCGCGCCGAACGGGGGGGGGGGGGTTAAAAAAAAAAAAAAACCCGTTTCGGCGCGGGACAACCCCTTTAATATAAGCCACACACCTTGGAAAGGCCACTCCCATTTTTGCAATGACCTGCTGCTCCAGTATCACCCTGGAAAGGGCTCTTGAAGCGTAACATGCATATGAGTCACTATATACAGTATGTATATTGCATTTCTTACTTTCCTCGTATAACAAAAAAGTACATAGACTGCCCCTTGGTAACTTTTTTCCCCTCTTTCGAGTCTGCATATAAATGTGTATGGGGTGATCCTCTGCAAGCCACACAGATACTGTACATATTACATCTAGATATAGCTCCACCAAAAGGAAAAAATAAATAAAATTAAAAGCGTTTTGAGCGCGGTGGTGAAGAAGAAAAATAAAATATTGAAGAGACAAATATAACATTCGCTTAGATGTTAATTCCCGTAGAGCAAATTTAGGACATAAATCCCAGAACTGTTGTACGCATAATAAATTAGTGTGATTCCTAAACATAATCATAAACACAAACAAAAGAACGGCCCGTGGATTTTTTTGTAGACATCGGTGTTTACATTAACCACCAGAGGTAACGTCGGTGCGCTGAAGTACTGTGTAGGACCCTCGGGGGAATTACTAGTCAAACAGAACATAAACAAAACAAAAGCGCACAATCCACGGGAAAAAAGGGTTTCGGCTAATTTAATTATCTCTCTCAGTAGGACGCGGCGTTTATAAAATCATCTTTCTCCAGCTAAGAATCAAAATTTCAGATAAAGATCTCCTAATGCGCCCCTTAGAACTATTCCCAACACAGTGAGGGGCGCAGGTAACACACAGCAGAGATGCAGACTGGTAGCATCAGACCAACAACAAGTGGGGGACGCAAAGAGGGAACTGTGTCAATGGTTATTAACTAGACCCAACCCTGAGCTAAGTGGCATCAGAGGTGACACAAGCTTCATGCGTTACTAGATATTATTCTGCACGGCTCATGGATTAGGCATAATGAAAATTTATATTCATACATTTGATGTCCAGGAACTTATATGGACAATCTACGTATACTCAGCATTGGGGTTTTAAAGTGAGTTTTTTACACGATGGATGTTCCTCAAAGATTAATCAAGTAGATGGAAATGGTTTGCTATGACTGGCTTAAAGACAGGAAGCGAGCAAAAGCACGCCAGAAAGACAGGAAGCGAGCAAAAAGAGAGAGAGCGAGCACAAGCACGCCAGAAAGAGAGAGCGAGCACAAGCACGCCAGAAAGAGAGAGCGAGCAAAAGCACGCCAAAAAAGAGAGAGCGAGCAAAAGCACGCCAAAAAAGAGAGCGAGCAAAAGCACGCCAAAAAAGAGAGAGCGAGCAGAAGCACTCCAGAGAGAGAGAGAGAGAGAGAGAGAGAGAGAGAGCGAGCGCAAAGGAACGCCCGAGAGAGAGAGCAAAGTGAGTTTTTACACAATGGATGTTCCTCAAAAATTAATCAAGTAGATGGAAATGGTTTGCTATGACTGGCTTAAAGACAGGAAGCGAGCACAAGCACGCCAGAAAGAGAGAGCGAGCACAAGCACGCCAGAAAGAGAGAGCGAGCACAAGCACGCCAGAAAGAGAGAGCGAGCACAAGCACGCCAGAAAGAGAGAGCGAGCACAAGCACGCCAGAAAGAGAGAGCGAGCACAAGCACGCCAGAAAGAGAGAGCGAGCACAAGCACGCCAGAAAGAGAGAGCGAGCACAAGCACGCCAGAAAGAGAGAGCGAGCACAAGCACGCCAGAAAGAGAGAGCGAGCAAAAGCACGCCAGAAAGAGAGAGCGAGCAAAAGCACGCCAGAAAGAGAGAGCGAGCAAAAGCACGCCAGAAAGAGAGAGCGAGCAAAAGCACGCCAGAAAGAGAGAGCGAGCAAAAGCACGCCAGAAAGAGAGAGCGAGCAAAAGCACGCCAGAAAGAGAGAGCGAGCAAAAGCACGCCAGAAAGAGAAAGCGAGCAAAAGCACGCCAGAAAGAGAAAGCGAGCAAAAGCACGCCAGAAAGAGAAAGCGAGCAAAAGCACGCCAGAAAGAGAGAGCGAGCAAAAGCACGCCAGAAAGAGAGAGCGAGCAAAAGCACGCCAGAAAGAGAGAGCGAGCAAAAGCACGCCAGAAAGAGAGAGCGAGCAAAAGCACGCGAGAAAGAGAGAGCGAGCAAAAGCACGCGAGAAAGAGAGAGCGAGCAAAAGCACGCGAGAGAGAGCGAGCAAAAGCACGCCAGAAAGAGAGAGCGAGCAAAAGCACGCCAGAAAGAGAGAGCGAGCAAAAGCACGCCAAAAAAGAGAGAGCGAGCAAAAGCACGCCAAAAAAGAGAGAGCAAGCAAAAGCACGCCAAAAAAGAGAGAGCAAGCAAAAGCACGCCAAAAAAGAGAGAGCGAGCAGAAGCACTCCAGAGAGAGAGAGAGAGAGAGAAAGGGAGCGAGCACAACAAAGAAACAGAGCAGCAAGGAGAAAGAGAAGGGGTGAGGCAGACAAAGAGAAACACAGATTAAGAGAACATGAAAGAGACAAAGTGACAGATACTCAGGTCTCCCTCACACAGGTGCTTTTTTCCCCCGAGATTAATGCAGCGTTTTCAGTGCCGTGCTAATCGCAGTATAACGCTTCCATTGCTTTCAGTGGAGTCTCTCGGACAGGCGCTCGGTCTATCTTTGACCCTTAGTGCACCTCATCTCTCAGAAGATAAAGCAGAATGGGGGAAATGAGATCTTTTCTGCTCCTTCAATGTCACGGGTCTATAAAGACATAACCTCTTAGCGCCAACTGCTCAAGTTTCATAACCAATTTCATCCCCATGCTGTTCGTCATCTCCTCGATGTTATCGCCAACATGACTTTCTGCAATTAACCATTCCTGAATGTATTTGTGACCTATGGCAGACTATGCTGAATAAATCTGTAAGTTCTAAAGCATTTCCTACATTTCCCAAGGAAGGGTTAGTGAACTTTTACAGTTTGTTAACAAATAACCTCCCAAGTGGGACTGTAATCATTGCTCACAGCGTACCGAGATATAACTCAAAGAACCTGACATTTTAATTTCATACAAAGACCTACACAATGGGGCCATGGATGTATTGTACACAGTATCTAATGCTCAGACTCATAAATTAAACAGGATGATATAACCTATCAAGCCTGAGAAGCTCAAGGTCTTTGTTTTATGATGCCTCACTTTATATGGAAGAGAAAAATTACCAGCACTATTCAAGTTATTTCGGATAAGGTATTATAATATATGGATGTTTTTCTACAGTCTGTGCAAAAATCACAAGAACACATCATATAACTGCCCAGTAAAGAAACTGTATATTGCCAGTGGTGGATCAGTACTACTAAAATGTAAGGACAAAGACTCATTTGTGAGGAGAAGTCAAGGCAAGTTGCAATTTCTTTCTATAGAGTTTTGTATTTAGGTCTATATCTGTGTATCCAATCTGAGTATGTAGAGATTTATGTACACTGACTGGACACTTTAATATACAGACACCCATCTAGTAGCAAGTTGGACCAACTTTGGCCTTCAGAATCACAGCAATTCGAGATGGTGTCCATCCACGGGTATCGGAAGACTGGGGTGTGCCAAGGAAACATTCTCCACCGGCTCGAACGCTTGACAGGAAGAGTTCAAGTCATGCTGTTTGTGTCAAATTCTGACCTCACATCAGCATGGTGCAGCAAAAACCTGGATTCATCCAAAAAGGCATTTTTCCACAGCACAGTGATCCAATTTTTGCGCTCTTTTGCCAATGCATTCAGACATGTTAGTCGGAGAACCAGCATTGTTTTTGGCTTCAAATTTCCTTGACTGTGTAGTGTCAAAACGACTCAACAGCCTCCCCTAACCCTTTACATCAACAAGCTGTTTCCATCCACAGGATCTCCTTTTGCTGGATGCATTTCCTTGATCATTCTCCATCATATTATCCATACTGTTACATGAGAAAGACCCTAAAAAACTGCCAGTGAAACAAGAGGAGCTGGCTAGTCTAGTGACAATGACCAGGCCTCGTTGGAAGTCGCTCAGATTGCTTAATTTCCCATTGCAAAGTCAATCGACTCTGAAACAGATCCACAGAAAACGGGCTCACGTGATTTTATGGAACACTCTGGGGTCACAGGTCTAATTTCCATATAGTAAAACTCCAATGAGGAAAGGGCCAAGGACTCTAATAAAGTGGCAATTCAGTGAGTCAGCATGGTTGCCTCTGGCAAAGTCCCTATGTACAGTATGAATCCATAATTGACAACACCCGGAGAATAAACGTGCTACCGAGCAAACTTGGGCTAGAACATCTTGGAAGGATAGAGGTTTATGTTAAAGCAATAGAGTACTCAAGAACATAAGCAATGATGAACTGATCTTAGAGAAGGTTAGAAGAATAGAGCAGGTCATGTATTCACTATGACACACCTGAGATTATTATCGATTAGCAAGCATTTGTTTTTCTCAGATGGCCAACATTGCACAAAACTTTTCTCTTTTACATATTAGTATGCACAGATACTATTAATAACTGCTGAGTGACTGTTTCTGTATAGGCCTCAGGGTGCAGTACCAACCTAGGCCACTACACAATGGACAGAGCTGTCAGCTTCTTGCAGCAAAATGGCTAGGCATGGGACAACCCATTTAGGCAGAGGCCTTAAGGAATTTCCACGAAAGCGGAAGGGATGTAATATGGATATCATCAATCTTTATAGCAATATGTAGCACCAAAGCATATGGGCAAGAAGGGTCATCAGATCATATAGATTCCCTGTACCTAGATAGTAGTGAATCACAAGCGTCTGTGTGCATAAAGCCAAAATATCTATTTAATATACTTTTGTTTATTTTTCAATGTGGGATAAGGAGTCCAGATAGTGACGTGACTCAATGTCTGACATCCTCTTCTTCACCCCCCCCCCCCCCCCCGTATGAGTGTGCCTATAGAAGCAGCTGTCAATTATCGAGTGGGACCGCCTGCTGGACTCCTGAACCAAGAGATTTAGTTGGATGAAGTTGTCCTGATGCTAATTCCCACAAAACTATATATCAATTTTCTCTGTTCCTTCTGTTTTATACCAGGCTGCCAGCAGACAGAGCAGCATTTCAAGATGTGACAGGACCCTTTTAAAGAGACACTCCTATGATTATTTTTTCATTCATTCATTAAATAAGTGGGCCGGTATTACCTGGGTTTGTTATTCCTTTTTATCTGAAACTCCTGGAGGTGTTCATGTCATCTAAATTCTGACCACCTGAAATTTACTTGGGTTTATGTGCTCTCAAAATAGTCAATTTATCAGTCAGCATAACTCCTATGTAGTGGATCTTACCACACAAGCTATTCAAAAAGGGATAGATACTCCTATAAAAGATTTACTGCTGATGATCACACAGCTGTTGTCACACAGTTATAATAGAGGACATCACAGCTCATCCTTCTGACTTAATGCTCAGTAGAGGTTGCTCATGTGATTATGCAGTTACACCATAGAACAGAATAGGGAAAAAGAAGGCAAGCCATATTTCTGCTTCAAGATGATCCTAATAAGCATCAGACAGGAGGCTACACTGCATGGAAGTGACATCCAAAGTGTGACAATCAGAGAACGGTTGCAGGGATGAAAAAAAAAATAGTTTTTGCTGGAGTGTCCCTTTAAGCTACAATGTTAAAAGCTGTGAAAATATTGTGTAAGCTTAATTGTTAATACAAATATTTGCAGGAAATTCAATGCTCCTGAGCGGATTATCCCCTTTAATAATGGAAGAGATAAGTGCTGCGGCCTCACTGAACTTGGCAACAATTTAAAGGGCATCTTCCCTCTGAAGTACCGTATTGACCATTTCAATTTAACAAGAAAAAAATAAATAAGCGGAGATGAGACGATAAATTACTGCATGAGTTATTTTAATGGCTTGGTTTTTATTTGTGTAACGGATTGTGGCTTTCCATAAATTCCAATGAAATCATCAAAGGCCGGAGAAGAATGAGGAAATCGTGATGCATTATCAGCCTCATGCAGCAGCTCAGAAACCGTAAATTGACATTTTGGAGGATTATTGTCTGTCGTGTTGATTAAGTTACTGGCCTGCCTTTATTTGTTGGCACTAATGATCATTTCAGGAGTTATTTGTGAAAAACAATTAGTAAGAGTACAAATCATTGACATAAGCAGTTCAGGGCCTGCATTTGTTAAGGAAGCGGCTGAAGACAAAACAGAAAAGCAGCCAGGAGAACTGGAGACAAACTGTTCTCCTGCCAACAATGACTGTTGTAATGCGATCATTCAGATATCCGTATTTATAGCATCTGCCACCCATCCATGAAATTGTACATCATCATCTTAGTGGTGTCTCCTAAAATCCTCACATAATCACATTTTGTTTTTCTGATGACCCATCATGGGTCAAGAGCATCCAATGCTTGCTTGTTCCGCCTCTCTACTGCCACAAGGGTTGTGGTAATCTGTCCTGGTTTGTTTTCACAACAGTCTATGTTCAAGCTCTCTCCATCCATTCTGGAAAAGATCATCTAGGCCCCCATTCATGTGGCCAAATGGTACACGATTGGTTGCTTTTTAGCATCTGTTGTTCAAGACAAAGACTGTCAGGAATCAAACACTGGATCTCCAGCACTCCAGCCGGCAGCTCTCCCTGTTGAGCTGCCCAGCCTGTGGATAGTTCCCTTGCATGACTCTCAGCCTTGCTCCATGATCCTGGTTATCCAGTCCCTGCCTCCTGGTCCTGACTCTGATTACGCTTACTATATAAACCTGGCCCTGATCCCTCCTTCCTTGCGTGATTATACTGCGCCACAGCACCATTTGAGCAAGCTCCACTTGCCTGTTTTTTGGCAGTTTCTGCAAGACCTCCTGTTTCTGTCTTCCCTTCTGAATACGCTACTCACCTCATCCATCTGTACGGCAAACCGAGACCCCCTGATACTGACTTCTGGCTTCCCTTCCGACTAGGCTACCTGCCTCATCCATCTGCATTGCAAACAGAGACCTCCCGTTGCTGAATCCTGGCTCTTCCTTGACTACTCACCAGACTTGCAGCTATTACAACTGAGGCTTCAACCCAGTGCCTGAAATCGCTACACTTTAATTATCAATCCATCAAGTAGTACACAAAAATGGTCCAAAACAGTCATCAGTAAGAAAACATTGGGCAAGTAATACTTATTCCAGCAGTGTTGGAAATTCCATTTCCAGCATGGTTTGGATACCGAGTCACATGGTGTGGCCCCTTCAGATTCCGGTAAGGTCATTGCATGGGGCTGGCTGCTCAGCTCATTTCAAAAACAAAACCAGCCCTCTTTCTCGATTACAAAATTAAAATCACAGACTTGAGAGCAAGAAACATACAAAGACATAACTCACAGAAAAAGAAGCCAAACACGCACCACCTGATACACTCCATGGCAGACTCAATCACCATATTCCCTAGTAGCATGCAGAAAGCCAGTGTTAGGGATTTGATGTGGATCCACTGTGTCGCCAAACCAGTAGATGGAACAGACCGGTAGTGGAGACAGCCGACTCGGAATGCAAGGTGACCAGGGGATCTAGCTCTATGCTGGAAGCAGGAGATGCAAGGGCGGCCCTGCACAGGAGCCTAGGTGCTGATGAACCCTGTCAGGACTGATCACCAGGAAGCCAGGAAGTAGGATTATACCACGTTGTCTGCAGAACCAAGGAGTAAGCAAGTTCAGGACCAAGCTGGAAGTTCTTGAGCAAACTGGAGACCAAGCATAAAATGCAAACACTGGAACAAAACAGGGGCAGCTATGACACATGCATATATGAAGGCTCATACATCAACACTGCAGCAGGGGCTATAAGGTCTGATGCCTCTATATAGTAGTGAAGAGATGACAGACAATCTGCAGCTGGGTAGAAGAGGCAGAACCAATTTAACCATGGCAGTGCTGGAAAAAAGGCAATCACAGATTCAGAGAACGACGCCCACGTCTTCCAGACCTAACAGTCAGATTGCAATATGGAGGAGCTAAAGGTTTATGTACAGACTAATGTGCAGCCACTCAACCCAGCCCAGATTTGGGGAGGGGTGACTGCTGACAAACAATCTGTAAATGTGAACTGATACCAAGGATGCTAGTCATAAGTGCACTAAACAATAGACAAATGCAACCCCTACTGGCAAAGCAGTGGATTGCCCTGTATCACCACAGTGCGCCAAACTGGCATGACATCCTGGGTTTCCCCAGCATCTATAGCAGACTGCATGCAACAAAACACTGATAAATGTGGGTGTTAGTTTGCATTTTGGCCAAAACATGTGAGCTGACGGGCCGCGGCAAGGTCACCAAGCCTATGTCAGAACCTACCCCATCTCACAAATAACTAAATTAAAATCCCAGGAGGTGAGAAAAAAATGTACAGAGACATAATTCACAGAAAAAGAAGCCAAATACGCATCACCTGATAAAGTGCAGGTCAGGCTGAATCACCATATACCCTAGTAGCAGTTGATCAGGTGATGCATATTTGGATTCTTTTTCAGTAAGAGATGTCTTTGTACAGTTTTTATCTCATCTCTGTGATTTCAATGTAGTTACTACTGAGACAGCGTAGGTTCTGACATACGCATGGTGGCCTTGCCGTGGCCCATCATTTACATGTTTTGGCCAAAATGCAAACTAACACTCACAATTATCAGTATTTTTACATGCATGCAGTGTGCTATGGATGCTGGGGGAGCCCAAGATGCTCTGCCAGTGTGGCGCACTGTGGTGATACAGGGTAATCCACTGCTTTGCAAGTATGTGCTGCAGTCCTGCATTGTGTTGTGCACTTATCTATGGCTGGCATCCTTGGTATCGGTTCATATGTGTAGACTATGCTTGTCAACAGTCACCCCTCCCCCAATCTGGGTTGAGTTGAGTGGCTGAACATTAGTCTGCACATGAACCTTTAGCTCCTCCATATTGCAATCTGGCTTTTTGCATGCTACTAAGGAATATGGCGAATGAGCCTGCCCTGCAGTTTATCAGGTGGTTCGTATTTGGCTTCTTTTCCTGTGAGTTATGTCTTTCTCTGTTAGACCTGATGCACAGACGAAGAAGGGCCTGGCTAAGCATTTCCATCTAGTACAATATGATGTCTGTATCAGTGGTCAGAGCCAGAGGTGTAATAGAAGGTATCACCCCTATTGAGGGCCAGAGAATCAAGTAATAGTCGAGGATCCAAAATGGCGGACCCCACTGATAAACTATTGATGACCTAACATGAGGATAAGTTATCAAGAGTAAATGCCTAGCAAACATCTTCAAAGAGGTTGTTTAACTTTAAACTCCTGATGGCTCATCCTCAGGATAGGCCATCAATACTCGATCAGCTGTGGTCTGCCACCCAGTGGTCAGCTGTTCATCAGGCCAATGCACTTGTGCACAAAGCTCATTTCTGCCGGAAGCAGAGGGCTCCATTCCCACTGCAATGGCAAAGCTTGGTATTACATACATCGGTGGTTGACCCCCACCGATCAGCTACTGATGGCCTATCAGTCATACTCCTACTCCTTGTCAGTGAGTATGTGAGTGCTTCTCATGTTCCACCCCTGGTGATGTCATCGAAGGTCCTACAACATACATAAAGCACAGAGCCTGACCGACAGAAGAACAACAAAGTTAGGGCTCTCGAAAAGGGGAGGACAAAAATAACACAATGATAATACAACTAAGCTGTTATTATCTCATACACAACTCAGCGGTCCTGACAGAAGACCCCAACCTACCTCCACCACAGAGATCTGGTGAGTTCAAGGACCTGTAGTGACGTCACTGCTGTGGGGGGAGCCAAGCTGTGTTTGTCTTGTGTGGGAATCAAGATGCATGTAGTAGAGCTGTGTGTGTGTGATGTGTGGGGATCATAATGAATGTACCATGTAACAGAGCTGTATGTCGCATTGCGCCACCTATAACACTGGTACTATAAATTCCTAATAATTACTAGTATATTTTTAATCTATTTTGTGAATAAAGGATCAGATAGACTAATGGCTCCTGTAACAGTCTCCAAATCTAATTCCTTATTATATGTAATCTATTAACAATTATTCCAAACGGCCTCTAAGATCTAAGAACGCAATAAAAAAAAAGAAAAAAAAAAAAGAGACCAATTTTAAGCAGATAACTTATTAGAAGATTTGCCATTGTGTGAGACCATCAACCCTAACCTGGCAGATGTAACAACATAATGAAAAACCACTAATACCGCTCTAAAACTGCAAGAGCCATATCAATCCTTCCACAGTAAAAGGAACCTAGCAACAGATTTTCAATGTAATTCACAATTCCTTCCCAATCAGGGCAATACTGTCACACGCCGACACCAACCTATTCCCAGAATGCGGTCAGAGAGCCAGGCTGACAAATTAAGGGTTATCGGTCATGTACTATCAGTATCATTCAATTATACTGGCCGACAGTACCTGATTCATCAAACTGATTAACTGCCCACAGACCCCAAGGGTTCTGTAACAATCCGGAGGAAGAAGAAGAAAATAATAAAATAACACACTCACGACACAAAAAATAGCCCGAGCCTATGCGGCTTTACTCTAGCTCTTAAAGGCCCACGAATGCAGAGCCGGCTGTGCACAGGCGACATATCAGCTAGTGTACCTGGGCAGTAGAACCAGCAAACACAAAAGGAGACCGTGTTACCCTTCTGATGCAATTGCCTTGGCTCTATGTATTCTACTGTAAAGTGCAAGACCATGAAATACGAAAAATGTGTGATATGGTATAGCATGAACGCAGCAAGCGCCTATAGAAATAGATACACCGCCGTGTCATTCACTTAGACAATTATGTAGGTTATATCCCTTGCTTACCAATGTAAAGAGATTGAATTTAGCACTGCACTTTGGGCAGACTGGCCAAAATATGGTGGAAATGGCCATTTTGAATTTTAAACCAAAGGGGGGGGGGGGGGGGGGACGACGACTCCTAAATAGTTACTTAAAAAAGCTGCAGCAATCTGGTAAGCACCGCTTCTTCGGCTACATGGTTTTTGCACAACTCTCCCCCATTGAAGTGAATGGGACAAAGCTGCAATACCAGGCACAGACAAAGTGAAATAGCTGGGTCTGGTATATAATGAAAAGGCCACAGCTCTGCAGTCCCATCAACCAACCAATAAGAGTGGGGGCCAGGAGCCGAACTCCCACCTATCTGATATTAATGATAAATCATCCATAATTTAAGGGGATGTATCGAAATTAGAAGTCATTGCCCATCCACAGGGAAAGGGAATAATTTGCTGATTGGTGGGGGCTCTCTGGTGATCTTGATAACGGGGGGTTCTATGTGCCCCTCTGCCTATCACTGTGGGCATCGCCCGCCCCCCCCCCCCCCCCCCACCACACACAGTAACATCAAAATGAACATGCTTGATCGGTGCTCCATTCATTTCAGTGGGGCTGAAGGAAATAAAGCTTGCAGTTCCATTTAAAGCGAATGTAGTGTATGCAAAACCAGCACTCCATCTCCTCCACAGTGAGGATGACAGAATATGGGACCCCTGTTCGAGATTGACAAGGGTCTCAGTGGTAAGACCCCCACCAATCAGCTAGTCCCCCCTATCCTATGGATAGGGAATAACTTTTAACCCCTTTATGTCCTTTAAGACCCCCTTTAAAAGGGTAGTTCATGACTTGATCATGTTTAATCAGATGTGTCTAGTATTTGGGGAAAAACTGCAATACCAGTCAGTCAATCAGCGCCTGAACAACGGTGGTACTGTTTAGAGAAGGAAAACCAGGCAACTGGAATGAAGACTCTACTCATCTTCTAGTGGATAGGGACAATGTGATTTGGTAGTCTGCACATACTGTAGTACTCCAAGACCCACGGCAATGGCAACATGCAACTAGAAGGATAACTGATACCACCACCATTTTTTGGTACCTCTGTTCTCGGTCTGCAATTTGACTTCTCTTCGTATCATTAATACGTATAGGCCACATAAATAAAAGGTCCCTGTAACTTCAGAACGCAACCTCTGGGGAGAGCAAGGGCAGCTGGGATACTCCAATACGATTAATTGTGAGTATTAACATTAAAAGTCTAAACTACCTTCTAAGTCTAAAAATACCTTCTCATACTAATGGCAGACAAAATAGGTAAAACTTTAAAGGGGTTATCCCAATATATAAAGTTATCCCCTTATGCACATGAAAGGGGATAACTTTATGATCAGTGGGGGTCACACCGCTGAGACCCCCAGCAATCCTAATAAAAAGGCAATCCCGCGTTCCTGCTTTTTCGACATGTCCGGGTGCTTCTCCCACTTGCGGTGATGTTAGACTGATTAGTGTGCGGGCTGCACATGTGAGGCTGATGGTCCTTAAATTTTAAAAGGGCTGACAAATACCCAGGTGCTTAGCCAGCAGTCTTATTGAAAAAGTGAATGGAGCAGCCATCGCTCCATCCAACCCCCTCCTCATTGTGGAGAGTGCAGTAAGGAGGGGAGGGGGCACAGGACCCTCATTTTTAAGATTGGTGAGGGTCTCACTGTTGAGACCTCCACCAATCATAAACATATCCATGTACTGTAGATAAGGAATAACTTTAGATTTTGGGACAATCTGTTTAAGAATAAACAATGATAAAAGTTGCCATAATATCCTGATATTATTAAAGATCACAAGTAAACCAATCATCCTATCAGGAGTGAAGCAAACCATCCATTGGGTCACCATGGATATAAACCATTGGCTATAGCTCTGTCCACACTTGGTTTGGGGGCTCCATGGACCTCTTTGATAAAAAGAATAGCTCCTTCTTTCAAACCTTTCTTGCTGCTAAAAATATTGGAACCCTGACAAAACCATTAAAGTCCATCATCCGTGTCCATTTGGGTCCAGATGCTTCATTATAAATGAAAGCCATGATGCTAGTGCGAACGCAGCCCATCAAGGACAACTCACTCTTGGATCCCTAGGGAGTGGCTCTCCTAAACGGAATTACTAGTATCTGCTTAGCTCTATACTACTAGGTATGTTTTGATAAATACGTAACTAGGTCCACTCTATGGGCAGGTCCGCCAACCTACCTATGATGTAAGGGAGAATAGGGAATGTATAGTAATATAGCTAGTGACATGCATTGATTTTTGCCCCAAATCTATTTGACACTCCCCTCCACCCCTCCTCTCCTTTCATAAAGTTGTCTTTAACCGTATCTGGAAGCAACGAACCTATTCTTCCACCATAATCTATATGCTGTTTATAATATACGGCCGGCATCTCCTAAAGCAATTGTTTGTAGATCCTCTGCCGATAGAGGTGCATTAAGGCAGAAGTTACCTATCCAATCTCATTGATGAATAGGTCAGGCTGATTGGAAGTTCATAAAGCAGGCAAGAAAAAAAAAAGGAGACGACATCCTGCAGTCGAGGGGAAAAAAAATAGCCAGAGTTCAATGAAACTTTAATGAGAATGGCTACAGCGGCGGCTCATTTCTGTAATTGAACTTTTAAACAGACAGTTTATTTCTTTTTAATTTGAGGAGAATGTAGTGCTGGCTCCCACGGGTCCAACTAGCATTATAATATGGCTGTAGCCGTTACGTATCCGTGTGTACTGCCTTCCACTCCTAAGCCATGCCCCACCACTTGTGTTCCAAACTTACCCTCCCAGTTACACTTTTACAGTCGAAAACCGCCTGAAGGTTCCGGATTTCCCTACTGGCCTTCAAAAACTTGAGCAGATGTTTGTATGACTATTTGTTGTCAATGCGGCTATGTCGTAGGGAAACTGCTGGAGGTGCAGTACATCACCGCCAAGCATAACACAGCTGGGACTGAGGATTAGGGAAAATGCAAATGATCCTCGCAGGGTAGCAGGTAAAAAGCTGCAATATGTCAAATAATATATATTCCATGAGCAAACTAGACACCCACTGGAGGAGGTGCGCAAAACAGAGAGACTTGATGGACATGAGGGGTCTTAACTCTTTTCAAAAACGAGGTTTGCTGGATTACAGTATACTG
Source organism: Eleutherodactylus coqui (assembly GCF_035609145.1). NCBI lineage: Eukaryota > Metazoa > Chordata > Amphibia > Anura > Eleutherodactylidae > Eleutherodactylus > Eleutherodactylus coqui. Next base: position 118,897,473 of record NC_089844.1, on the reverse strand, counting down.
CAGCTGCTGAAGAATCTCTTAAAAAAAACAAACAAAAAAAAAACGAGCGGGAACACTATATTAACCAGTCTCACCTTTCTGTTTCTCTCAGGGTGCATTCACACGGGTGAGATCCTCGCATGAGCTTTGTAGTTGCGAGTCACACAATACTCACACTGAAATAGACCTCATTGTTTCCAATAGGTCTATCTACACGGAAGATATTTCTCTCGCAGAATGTCCAAGTTTCTCAGATAGATCTCACGCTCATCAGCCTTAGACAGAATTGGTGCTGGAACCGGTTCATTTGTTGTTGTAGCCCATCCGAGTTCATGGAAGACGACTTTGGTGTCCGGACACGTTAGAGGGAGCTGTATTCAACGGCAACCTGCTCAACATTGCACTGCCTTTTCATCAGAATGAATCTTTGCATCCTCCTCTGACCCCTTCATCAATTAATGTTGACGCCCACAAGATTCCCTTTCGCTAGACATTTTTGGGTATGCTGTCCATACCGCTGCATGGAAAACCTCACAAATCCTGGCCCCGGTTATTCTAGAACGGGTGGACAGGTCTCGTTGAAAGTTGATGGATCTTCGTATTCTAACAAACCGATCCACGGAAAACTTGCTGCTTGGTTTTATGCTCCACTTCGGGGTTTCGGGTCTAATTTCCATACAGGGAAGCTCAAATTGTGAAAGGGCTAGTGTCTCTAATAAAGTGGCCACTCGGTGTATATTATAAAAGGTGTGTGTTTATGTACTAAGAGACTTTTGGATCATTTCGGAGGGCTCGCTATGTACGATGCTCAGTAATACCTGTGCGCTGCCGCCAGGTCCTTCATGCAAGCGAAGCAGTCAGCATTTCAGTTCAATAAAACATATGACAAGGTTGACACATATATAAGAGATACATATAATACCGGAAAGGTCATTTGTAACATTTTTCAATAGATAACATATTCCTTGCTGACTATATTCAATGCATGCTGCCCTGTTGTGCCTGCTTATTAGAGGGATGATTCAGTAGTGACATTACCCTACATCTTATTAACTTGTGTGCAAGTCACATTCAATCAGTTCTCTACCCTTTCGGCAATTGCGTGTGCCTCAGCGCAATGTATTTGCGTATTAAACAAAAACGCGTATTTTACTGCACTTTTTCAACTCAAAGGGACACAAAGACGTACCAACTGAAATGACTAATTTGTGTAATGAGTTCAAGATGTGTTCTTTTTCCTGTGCAAATAAGGGAGATGGAACAATACCTATGCAGCGCCACCTATTGGAAGGCGGCATGAGGGGCACACACTCCAAACCAGCTGTCTGCATATGGATTCTGGCTTGGCTTTTAATTCCCAGTCATTGTTACAAGGCTTGTATAAAGAGTCTAACACTGACCTGCAGGAATGCTGCCTTCCAATAAGTGGTGCTGCAGAGGTATTGTTTCATCTCCCTTATTTGCATATTACCCAGATGAGCATGAATGGCATTATAAGTCTCCTCACTTACCCACCTTCTAGGAGTTCTCCCTAAGGAGAAAAGATAGCGTTCCTTGTCCTGTGCAATCCCCGCAGCATAGTACACATCTCCTTGCGTATTGTGCATGCATTTGCACCCGCCGACATTGAAATCTATGGGACCTTTGGGGCACTAATATGCACAAAAATAGAACATGTTCTATTTATTTTTTGCGCAACCAAAATGTGCGTGCAAAATACGGAAATGTGAACAAACCCACTGAAATGAATGAGTTCTATTCTCTGCATATTGCATGAGCAAATAAGTCCGTGTGAAGCCGGCCTTACAAGCAAGTTTTATATTCCTTTCTATGATCATGATTAATATACACAGACCCATTAATTAAAACTAAAGTCTCTAAAGTGTCCTCTTCTGGCAGTTGTTTAAATTGCTACTCAGCCGTTTCCTAAGAAGGAAAATTGCAGTTTGACGGTTTTGAGTGGTTTTTCTTTGTTGAGAAATAGCAAAGGTGGGACCAAAAGATGAAAAAATATATAAAACTAGTAGTAGTTCAGGAGTGAGAACAGTGCTGGTAGTCATAGGAGTTATCTGGCATCTCAACACAAACTCAATCACTAAAACAGTTCCAAACTTTTAGTCAAACATTTCTCAGCTGACGATGACTGAAGAAGTACGGCTAACGGGCTAGCTAACGAATCTAAGAGATGTCACATTCAGTGCGAGTAATACAAAAGAAATATACAAAAGGCACATGCATCAAAGAGGAGGGGGGAGGGGGACTAAAAACATCATTGCTCTGCTCTTAAGAGTTACTGGACATCTGCCCATCACATGTGCTGCGCAGTGGGCCGCAGACTACCTTAAAGATGTAGGGAAGTTTAACTTGAGACTTAATGCATTGAGATCGGTGCCACACTTTGTTCGCCCGTCAATAGCTGTTTAATAGCTTTTGCCATTAAAACACATTTTCAATGGATTAAGATAACGTTAAAAGTTAAATCAAAGTACTAACAACCACTTGTCCGTGAGTGACTGAGTTACATGCTCCGCCCCTGATCACGTGACAGTGACGTCATCAAAGGCCCTTCATCGAGAGAGTGAGTTACATGTTCTTCCCTTGATCACATGACGGTGACGTCATCACAGGCCCTTCAATAGTTTGACCAACTTCAGTGTGTTACATGTGATGTCATTCACTATATTATAATTGGTGCATTGCGCCACCAGAAACCCTGATACTATAATTAATACTAATAACTAGTATCCTTATACACACTGAACGTCTGGTTTATTAGATACAAGGGCCCTTTCATGATTGGAGCTTCCCGATGTAGAAAATAAACCCTTGACCCCGGAGTGAGCATAAAGAGAAAAGTTTTTGTGGAACATTTCAAGTATGAATCCACATTAGATGGGAAAGTCCAACAATCTGAGCGACTTTCAACAGGGTCCGATTAGGGGCGTAACTATAGAGGATGCAGGGGATGCGGTTGCACCCGGGCCCAGGAGCCTTAGGGGCCCCATAAGGCCTCTCTTCTCCATATAGGGAACCCAGTACTATGAGTAAAGCATTATAGTTGGGGGCCCTGTTACAAGTTTTGCATTGGGGCCCGTGAGCTTCAAGTTACGCCTCTGGGTCTGGTCATCAGTGCTAGACTAGCCAGGATTCCACTACCAACCAACACTATGGTGTTTTCTCATGCAGTGGTGTGGAGAGTATACAGAGAATTGTGTGATCAAGGAAAAACATTCAGTGAAAGGGGTTCCTGTGGATGGAAACTACTCATCAATGAAAGGCTTCAAAGAAGGATGTCAAAAACTATTCTGATAACCAGGCACGGCACAGTCACGTACATTGCAGCTGAATACAACACTGGTGCTGCAACTAATGTGTACGGACACACATCTAGCCATTTCTTATCATAGAGGGGATAGAACAGCAGAAGAACCGTTCTAGAGTAATTGCTGCCTAAAATAAACTGAAAGGCGAGACTCTAGAGGGCAAAAGAGCACAAAAACTGGATGACCGAGTCGTGGAAAAACATTCCCTGGTCAGATGAATCCAGATTCCTGTTGCACCATGCTGATGGGAGTTCCGAATTTGACACAAGCAGCATGAATCGATGAACCCTTCCTGTCAGCCGTTCAGAATATCTCAGCATCGCCATCAAATTTGTAACGACTACAAGATAGCGATTTGAACACCTACTGGGTTCAATGCCACAATGAATTGCTGCATATCTCCAGACTAAAAGAGGTCCAAAGCACTACTAAAGGGGGGTGTCAGATAAAGGGGTCATTCAGTGTATATTCACGGATAATCTCATATCTACTGCAGTGGTTTAATAAATAGTTGTACCCCCTGTAGTAACCCAACTGGATCTCTGGATTGGCATGGATAGCATCCTAGGCATATTGGATGTGTCCATGTTATGCACCCTCCTGGTGCATCTGTCTTATTGGTTGGACATTGTTAGGCCTCATGCACATACGTGGATTTTCACTGCGGAATCTGCAGCGGGTGTCCGCCTCCGGATTCCGTGGCAATAACTCTCCACAGCATGCCATGCAAAAAATATTCTTCATGTACATGAGCGGAAACCAATTGCGGATGAAAAATCACAGCATGCTCCATTTTCCTGCGGTTCCCGCACGGACGGCTTCCGTTAAAGTCAGTTGAAGCCATCTGACCCGCAGCCCGGCCGAAAATGACATTGCAGACTGAATCCGCGGGAAAAACAGGAGTTTACAAATAAAATCTGTACAGCGCATGTCCGTCGGCGAGTCGTGTAGAACAGCCACAGTACAGAGAAGCCGGAAGAAGAGTGGTCCATGCAGACGCGGCCTACACACACAGTTACGCAGGGTCACCTGCCGCGGTCAGGGTTGGTTTCCGTGTGGGCTTCTGCAGGCAGAATTCAGACCTGCCATGTGCATGAGGACTCACGGTTATGACTGGTTCCTATCGATGAACTGGTTGATTTTTCCGGAGAGGATAACAAATTTTTATGACCTTTTCAGAGACCATCTGCAGGGATATTTATTTTTCCACCACCTGTTACTTAAGCAAGTAAGTGCTCGTTCACATCACACTTTTCATTTCGGTTTTGAATGGATCCTTAAAAAAAATGGAACGGAGAAAAACAAAACGGAATTCAAGCAGAAACAAACTGAAACAATAGATTTTCTTTTAAGGATCCAATAGCTTCTCTATTCAGCTCTGTCACCTATTGACCAGAATGCAAAAAAAAAAAAAATGGATCCATTTGATTTTTGTTTCTTAAAACGGAAATACCAGAGCAGGCGGCTGCGCCATTTTTTCTCCAAAGGAAATCAAATGGAACAGAACTGAGCGAAACTGAAGCTCAGAAAATTCCACCGACATCAAAGTGACTTAAGCGGTGCCATTTTTTTTCTCCGTTTATGCAGCTCCTTTGATGAAAATGCAAAACAGAAATCAAAAATAGTGATGTGAACGAGCCCTAATAAAGGAGAGTTTACAAAAAGGACTCCATTCAACCCAGATTGTTTGTTCAAGTAACATTTCCATATGATTGTAAAGTCGCTCATGATCTGACCGCAATCTTAAAAGATCTCATTGATGTTTTTTCCTAAAAAGAGCCCTTTTCCGACCTCCAATAATTCCTCCACGTTACTTCATCTCCATTTCTGAAGCCGGTCTCGGGCTCTACAGAAATTCCTTCAGAAACCGATCGTGTTAAAGAATGTTGGCTGTAATACTTGGCAAATTGGAGATGAATGAGTCTACATCTCTTCGCTAAGTGACTCCTTGGGGTGACTCTCCAACGTTTAGTAACACCACAGGCATATCAATTACAGAACAAATGAATCAAAAACAAATAAGCAAGAGGTCACCTAGCAAAAACAAAGTGATAATTATAACTCCGGTATAATTGCTGCTGTCATTTCTCGGAGATCAGAAAATGTATCCTTTTTTCCATTAATACTTCCGAGGATTCAAGACATTAGATGATTTTGTGTAGTTGCTATCAAACTCATTTTTACAGCCACTCCTAGCCGTGGCTAATTAGGGTGAAGTATGTTAATGATAGAGCAGTGTGGCCTACAGACGCTGAGAGTTCCCATATTAATTGTGTTTGGGGAAAGAAGCATGAGTTGTGCTCATTCAAGGTAATTAGTGATGGATTTGTTAATTAATACTAGAAAGTCGAACTGCCTTTGTCTTGTCTAGTCTAATTAGCTAAAAAAGTTGAAACTTTTTTTTATCTTAGAGTAAACTGACTAGATGAACGTCACCACTTGAGATGTAAATTATGGTACAACACTCATTAACAGAGACCCATCAGTCCATGCAGTCATAGACTGGTAGAGTTGGAAGGGACCTCTGGTCCGACCCCCTGCTCAGTGCAGGATTCACTAAATCATCCCAGACAGAGATCTGTCCAGCCTTTGTTTGAACACTTCAATTGAAGGAGAACTCACCGCCTCCCGTGGTAACCTGTTCCACTCATTGATCACCCTGTCAGAAAATTGTTTCTAATATCTAATCTGTGTCTCCTCCCTTTCAGTTTCATCCAATTGCTTCTAGTCTTTCCTTGTACAAATGAGAATAGGGCTGATCCCTCTGCACTATGACAGCCCTTCAGATATTTGTAGATAGCTATTAAGTCTCCTCTCAGTCTTTTTTGCAAGCTAAACACTCCCAGATCCTTTAACCGTTCCTCATAGGACATAATTTGCAGAGCGCTCACCATCTTGGTAACTTCTCTGAACTTGCTCCAGTTTGTCTATGTCTTTTTTTAAAGTGGGGTGCCCAGAACTGGACACAGTATTCCAGATAAGGTCTGACTAAGGAAGAGTAGAGGGGGACAATGACCTCATGTGATCTAGACTCTATGCTTCTCTTAATACATCCCAGAATTGGGGTTGCCTTTTTTTGCTGTTGCATCACGTTGTTGACTCATGTTCAGTCAATCTATTAGTATACACAAGATTTCGATAATAGGGTGGAGACCTTAAAGGGGTTGTCCCGCGAAACAAAGTTGGGGTATACACTTCTGTATGGCCATATTAATGCACTTTGTAATGTACATTGTGCATTAATTATGAGCCATACAGAAGTTATTCACTTACCTGTTCCGTTGCTAGCGTCCTCGTCTCCATGGTGCCGTCTAATTTTCAGTGTCTAATCGCCCAATTAGACGCGCTTGCGCAGTCCGGTCTTCTCCCTTCTAAATGGGGCCGCTCGTGCCAGAGAGCTGCTCCTCGTAGCTCCGCCTCGTCACGTGTGCCGATTCCAGCCAATCAGGAGGCTGGAATCGGCAACGGACCGCACAGAAGACCTGCGATCCACCGAGGGTGAAGATCCCGGCGGCCATCTTCGCAAGGTAAGTAAGAAGTCACCGGAGCGCGGGGATTCGGGTAAGTACTATCCGTTTGGTTTTTTTTAAACCCCTGCATCGGGTTTGTCTCGCGCCGAACGGGGGGGCTATTGAAAAAAAAAAAAACCGTTTCGGCGCGGGACAACCCCTCTAATAGTAATAGCTTCCCAAGATGGCAACCAGGCCAGATAGCTGATCAAGATTTTCAAGCACTCCTATGGAAAATAGATACAGTTCAGATACAGATCATTCCATTATGCTACCAGAATTCACAGACAATCCCCCCAACCCTGGTCCTAGTGCAGCAAAAAATGATAAAAGAAAAGAAATAGAAGCAAGGCTGCCAGCCCTGATGGGATGATCTGTATCTGAACTGGCCTTTTGAAATACAGCAGATGGGGGCACTCTATTTTCCATTATCCTATTATTGATGGTGATTTAATATAGCCCCCTGTATGCACAACTTTAAGGCGGTCCTTGGGTTGTCCCAGGTACTCTTACTAGACGGCCATACGTCACTTCTAGGTGTAGTAGTCTTTTGTACCTTTGGACTAAGTGAGAGATTTCACCACTGCCACAGTGGATACCTGCTTTGGGCATAGGTGGAATATTATTTCTTAGCCCACTCTATTCCTGATACAGTGCAGCTTCAAGAAGTCTAGTATTCAGTATCCCGCTAGTATTTACCACTTCACATTCTATTAGTTGGTCTTACAGGATTGGCTGCTTGTCCGATTGTTTACGACTCTGTGCTACAGGGCACGAGTTGTTTCTCTGAAGGTTTAGGGACCAATGCCTGTTCTCCCTTATAACCTGACCACCTGGTTCCTGAAGAGTTGTTAGGTCCAACTGAAATGCATCAAAGCATATGAATTACATGAAATCTATGAACATATTATATAAATCTATTAGTGGTATACAATGAATACCAACTCGGTACTAATCCATTATGGATGAGCCAATCTGTTTTGAAAACTAGACCCTAGAGATAGAGTTATTTTTCTATTTTTTGTATCTAAAGCCTACCTGTTATAGGCTATACCCTTAGGGTGGGAGTCTGTTATATAAGGTAATCCCCAACATCTAGAGGGATCCCTTGAGTCTCACATAGCTGGATCGGTGTCTATGTGTGTGTTTGTCTGGTCTTGCTGATCCTCTGTCCTTAGGACTTCTTAATGGTTTATTAAGAAAGAAATTATTTTTAGAGTTCTTTTTCTGTGAAAATACTTAGTTTACAAGTTCCCTCTGCCTCAGTGAATTGGTTCTCCTTCAATGGAAGTCTTCAAACAAAGGCTGGACAGACATCGGTCTGAGATGATTTAGTGAATCCTGCAATGAGCAGAGGATTGGACCCGATGACCCTGGAGGTCCCTTCCAAATCTGCCACTCTAGGATTCTATAACAAGCATTTGTTCTGGGACGTGTAAAAGGACCTTTAATGTTTACAGCTTGGAGATTTTAATTTTCTCAAGCTATGTTGCTGGACTCTCCTCCTTCATGGGAAGATTACCAAGTACACCACCATGTCCAACAAGCTAATATAGCCTGTATAAGTCCAGCAACGCCTTATCGGATTATATTCTATACCTGGAAGGCTTCTCCACCAATGAGTAACCAATGCTTTGGCCATCTAAAATCACCATACACATATATAGTGTAGCTGACCCCCGCTCAACAATTTTAGACTCTGTTCCTTTAGTTGATCTAAATGATGACCTCTATTAAGGTCCCAAGTATGCTGGAGGTCCTGCTCCTTAACATGCACCCTGTTGGTTTCTCATGATATAAGTAGCCATTCCTCTGGTATCTTCTTCAGGCAGCTATACATGTCACCCCTTGACATTGGAAAAGTGAAAATTCTTCTACCTTAAAGGAATGGTTCAATGAGAAAGCTCGAATAGGACAGAGGAGTTGAAAGTAGACACTCGGGAAGTGTTAGATCATTCCTCCTCTACCTGGTGGGCTTGTCTTGAGTTTCAAAGTTCTAATTCCAATAGATCCTTGCCGAATACGCCATGTTTGTGTGATTCTCCTCTTTGTGCCTGTACTGTTTTGCTCTACCTCGATTTGGCTTGCTCCCACCCCCCTGCCGGTAAGTCCTTGCTCCACATTTTGGTATGATTACTCATATATTGCTTGTTATGATAGGTCCACCTTTCTGGTTCTCCTTTGTTATGACCTGTCATTTTTCTTGCTGAAAGCCATTTGTTTGAATGTGTGACTTTGTGCTTTGTTCCTTTGTGTATGCCCAGGTTTACCCTGATCCGTTTCTTGCCGCTTGCCTTTGTTTTCAAAAACAATAAAAACATTAAATGAAAGTAAAAGTCACAATGCAACCCAAAACAAAGAAGATGTGTAATGGATGAAACTCGAAATATCAAAGTGTCTTATCTTCTAGACTCCATCCACCTACATAGACACAAGGCAGGCTTACTTGCCCCCTTCACCCCCTGGTAGCCAATTCTTAGGATTGCTAAAGTGAATATCTTATTGTATACTCGTAAAAGCAAAAAATAAAAATTCTTTCAGCTTCAACTGCAATGTATCACAAAAAAAACATTAAGTTGAATTCCATGACACATATTTTCCAACAAACTTAGTGAAATTACAGGAAAACATTGTTTGTGAAAAGGTACAGATGTCTGCGTGATGCCCAAGGAGGTGGGAGAGAACAGAAATTGGAAACTGGTCTAAATTAGACATTTTCTGCCAATTTAGCCGGTGAGAGCACTTCATTTGTTTGACGGCAGTGTATGAAGTGCGGGCCTGAATATTCAGCTAACAGTACGAGCGCACTGTGAATGGGATATAAGAGCAGACGATTTGTTTCCTTCACAATGTAAATAGCACCATTTGACGGCACTTACATAGAACAAAAAAACAGAGAATATGCAACTAACACCCTTATTGCCCAATTCCCACAATGTTTTCCGTTCTGCTAGCAGCTAGCTGAAACATTCTGATGGATTATTCTCTCTATGTCTGTAATAGGATAATTTGTATATATTTCTAGAATGATACAAGAAAAACAACACTTAAAAAAACACAATTGCTTAAAGACGACAACTTTATATAGAAAAGTATGTGCAGGCAGTCCAAACTACATCAGTAATGTGAACTGCAACCATCTTGGTAACTGCGCTTGGGCACTTGTGTTGGAACGTTTTTTTATAAATTTTCTTATAGATCACTGCCAAGACGAAAGCTTCAAAGCAAGAAAACCAAAAGACTTTTCTGCAAAGATTTCATTGTGTCTCTAAGAGCTTGCCATCATCAAAGCCTCCTGTACAGATAAGCCATAGAAACCTGGACCTGCTTCGCTATTTGTCTCAGGAAAGTGCCGCGTGGTACGACAGCAGCCCAATGGACGCTATTAGGCCTCATGCCCACGGGGAAAATCAGGCCAGCAGCGGATTCTTCATGCAGAATCTCGCAGTGGGTCCCTGCTTTCCCGCGGACATGAGGCCTTTAAAGAAGATTTACTTATCTGTCCGGACGCTGCGGAGCCAAAGATTTTATCATAAGTGCTAATGGCTTAATTTGCCTCTTAAAGGGGTTGTCCAGGTGCCATATTTTCTTTTTAAACTAGATCCAATCCTGTTAAAACTATAAAACAGAGCACTTACACCCATACTCACCCTTGATGATCTGGCGCTGCAGCCTTGTGGTCCTCCCAGTCTTTGTTTTGGAATGGATACCACTTGAGTTCATCAATGGCTGCAGCGCCAACCTGACATTCTCTTGGCATCAAAGCTCCTGGCATCTGGGCAGTGATGCCAGGAGAATGGACCTTGACCGTTGCAATTTCTGATTGGCTGCCTCGATCAGGTGGTAGTCATTCCAAAACAATGTCTGGTGGGGCTGCAGTGCTGGATAGCTGGGGGCAGAGGACAGGCAGGTACCACTGCCTTTATTGCTTTAACAGATTTGGATAAAGTTTGCTTTTTTTTTAAAATCATAAATCACTCCGGGACAATCCCTTTAAAGTTGTTTTACCACAGCCGGACGAGTAGGTGCTTTAAATTAGCACCTATCAATGAGATTGGCACTTATTTCATATCATTCTACAGGCCAATGTTTCCAATATAGCATCATTAGTGCCAGCAGCACAACCCCGTTCACAGGAAGATGTGCTGCCTTGAATGATGATTTTTTTTTTGCACAGCATAAATGACCCAATCCGTTGATGAACGAGGGTTTGCTCTTTTGTAGGCTGATTGTTGCGCTGTTTACACGGGGTAATGTTGGAACACTTGTTCACACAATCAAACACCTGATCCGCATGTGTAAAAGGGCAGTTATATTTGGCCTACATTAAATTCCCATACAGTGCCTGGTGTAAAGTCTAAATGACACAGAATGCAAATCCTTGGGAAGAGGGGGGCCCACAGCGGGGCAGAGAGGGGGGGCCCACAGCAGGGCAGAGAGGGGGGCCCACAGCGGGGCAGAGAGGGGGGCCCACAGCGGGGCAGAGAGGGGGGCCCACAGCGGCAGAAAGCTATAACAATGTAGCTTTCCCAAGTACTACTTAATGATTTATTTTACATTCCATACCACAAGTGTATCACAATACACCTGGATGAAAGATACAGGGCTGCACAGGTCATTATATTCTCAGAAAAGATAGACTAGTTATTCATCTGAAAGTCTAATTGCCTAACTCAAATTTGTATGTCATGTATATTAAGTTGCGAGGCAGAATTTTTCTTCTTTCTAACAAATTAAAGTTATATTTCAGGAAACCGAATCCCTGCTTTCCCCCTGGGGCACACGGGCCATTAGCAAAGAAGCAAATCCCAAAGGATAGCCACAAACCTTAAGCTAAATGAGAGACAATGAAAACATGACAGACTGTACAATCTATAAGGATCTGCATCTCAATCTCTTCCCCCGCACGGCTAAGAAGCCCCTAGGGCAGCCCTTCATCAAACCTCGCTGAATTACACTAAACTAACAGGGCCTCCTTCCGTCACAAAAACAGGAGAAATTTGAGATAGATTGGTTAGGTTATATTTGGAACGGTGAGATGTTACATGTCAGTAATTCATGCAGGTTACAACCACTGAGACTCACCGGCTGAAACTAAATTGTAGAGCGCAAGGTGTAGAAAGTGGATGAAAAAAACAACTCATCAAGGCTGCATATGAACACGGACGGTTTAAAAGTTGGGCCCAAGATCCTCAGGTGCAACTCGAATTAGACCCCCATCATGTGCTGCCCGATGCGCGGGACATCACACATGTGCATGTACTACTCTCATCCAAGCATCAGACAACAATGGGACACCCTTTAAATTTTTTTAAAGAAAGCTAAGGGGAATACGCCTATTAAGCAAATGGGTTCTATTTCCATCCAAAAAGACTGCGAAAAAAATAATATGTGCGCATATAGCCTTATCCTTACAAGTTTAGGGGAAACAATTGGGCCCCATGAAGTGTAGGATTCATTGGTGTAGAAGTAACCCCATTTTTTGTAGGATAAAAAAAGAAGAAAGGCAAAGAGGCAAGTACACCTAAACATTGTAAAAATAATACACATACATACACACACACCTATATCTATCTAAACACACATATAGTGGAGGGATGGATGGATAGATACACACGTACACTGACTACAATAGACCTAAAAGAACAATTTACACTGGCCACTTCTTGCAGTAATTCACTAATTTCTGATCGATCACAATGATAGCTGGTCAATGTGAATGTACAAAACCAACAATACCAACAACAAAGCTGTAATATATTTTAATACATTATATATATATATATCTGCATTAATCTCTATGAGCAGCATGATCAGTAAATGCCGCCTGTAGAGAGGTTTACATTGACACAGGGCGTTACTGCCTAACATGGGGCTCTTATGATGATGCTCACCATATGAGCACTGACACTTGGAAATGACCATCAGACCCAATGTCACAATTTTGGAAACCACTGATCATTTCTTACAAATGAAGTACAAAGGGATTGTCCCACAAAAACAAGTTATTACGTATATTACCTGCAGTAGTAGTTCTCCTCTGCCCTCTGATCCGCCAGTTCCAGATTCCATTTTTGGCTATCCAAGATGGCTGATGCAATCTTCAGACTACCTAATCACCCAGAGCTCATTGGTAGCATTAGACTACTAATGCACTATACCTGGTCTCTGATTGGCCAGGGCTGCTCATTTGATTAGTGACAAACAGAGTAGTACAAAGTGTGGAAAATTGTGGTGGCCATTTTGGATGACTGAAAATGGGATCCAGAACCAGCGGATTGGAGAACAACAAATCAAGCGACCCAAAACCAGGGGGTCGCTTTAAATGGGGCTACTATAAGAACCAATGGGAATAATGTACGTACATATATCATGGATTTACTGAGAAATCTTGAAGATGTTTCACTAATCATTTTTTCAGATAAATGAACAGGAATAAAAAAAATTATATGGCTCAATGTCCACAATTAACACTTACCAGTTCCGCTCTTTGCTTTTGCAAACCACTTTCTTCCAGAGCCTGAGACAGCTGAGCCTGGAATATCAACAGAAAACGTACATAAGAGAAGCATCGCTGTACATTGTTCTTCCACTATCAAACTCCAGTGTTAAAAAACGATTTCTAACGTACGAGGGGTCGTCTTCTGAAGACAATGCCGTTTCATAGGCCCTACTAGGGGGCATACAGTCATCCCAGATGAAGGTCCATGCTCAGAACGTCCCAGAGTGGAGGGTCTAACAAAGAGTATCTCTTACATAATACAAGGTTAACCATTCGGTTGAATAGCTACAAATCGATGACTAGCTAAACTAAGCTCAAGTCAGTGCCACACATGAAAGGGACTTGGTGTTTGTATAACGCTAACTTATTCTGCAGCGCTTTCCGGTAATTTTTTTTTTTATTTATTACCCCCCAGCAAGCTGGGTACTCATTTTACCGAACTCGGAAGGATGAGTCAACCTTGAACCAGCTACCTGAACCAAGGTCAAGAGCGAGAGCTTAAACTGCATACTGCTGCCTTAACACTCTGTGCCACACGATTTTACATGGACCGATTCCCAGCCAAAATGCATTAAGCGCAAATCCACAAAGTATGTGAGTCGGTGGAGAATTACTTGCATAGAGAAGAACCATCAAAACGAAGATAATTTGTCCCCATAAAGCAGTCATTGGTTAGCTGTACATGTACAGCCAACCAGAAAGCACTTTTATGCTTGCCAAAAACCACAGTCAGTCGATGAAGAAGTGTTTGCTCATTTTTTGACTGATCGCAGTCCTTTTTACATGGATTGATGCCTGGGTGAACGTTCAAGCCCCAAAATCGGGCTATACAAAATAGTCTTTAAAACAGGCTGTCCAACCAAAACAACTTATTAGCTATCTACAGAATAGGTGACAGTTCTCTCATCAGTGGAAGCCCATCCCCTGGAATTCCCAATGATCAGGAACAGGTGTCCTTAGTGTCCCCATATGAATGGAGAGGTGGTTGATCATCCGTAGTCGCACTTCATTCATTTTCATGGTACTGCTAAAGGCAGCAGTGTTTGGCTATCTCCGGTGGTCCCAATGAAAGTTACAGAGCAGAAGTTCATGCGCCTGACGACCACTTCATGCATGCAGGGACCTTTGGGATCCCCATTCTCAGGATCGGTGGTACTTCCAGTGGTTAGTTTCCCAATGATCAGAAAATTATACACTATATTATGGATGGGAGTTATCTTTTAATCCTCTTACAACCCCATTAAGGACCAAAACAATGAGTAATGACACCCTTTACAGATCAGGACACACTAACTTAAAAATATATAACTGAAAGTTGTATCAATGATGGCTTTAGAGAAACTGTAGACAAAATCATGCCAGGCTCTAGTCATTCAGTCCAATCATTGATCCGTCAGGTTCCTTTCAGAAAGCGAAATAAAAGACACAATCATTGACCAGTACGGTAATGAATTTTTTTTATAGTGGATTCAATGACTATCTGGTTATTTTTTTTCCTCCAGCCACATATCAAACAAAAAGAAAAAAGAAGTAACTTGCATTCATTCTGCAAACTTAAGACAAAACAGCTGATATCAGAAAAATCATTCTATGGTTTTCTTTAGGTATTTCAACTTTATTTTTTGCCTAATTGAGGCTTTATTTTAAAGATTGTAAGCCTTGCATATAAATAAGAGCCTTTGCAAATGAATTTTCATTATCGTGCATTTAAACAGTCAATTTATCTTTTAAGTAGGATTGCTAATGCGGGAAGATTTCAGTCTAATGAGGATTTTGAACTACACATAAAAGAAGAGGCTTCTATCGATACAGAAAGAAACACAACAGTTTTGGGACAATTACCAACTCTCTGAAATAGTCACAAATACTCTTTGAGTTTGCTTCATTTGAACGTTAATTTCTGGCAGTAGACAATAGAAGCTAATAAAGCGTTATCATCAGTTTCAGATGGGGATATTTCCATTCTGCGTTCCCAGTTTATCTAAACCTCCCTGATAGCAAACTGCAGTACAGCAGAGAAGAGCGGCGGACACATAATAATGCATGGAATTGTTCCTAAGAGCCCTGGCAGCCGCAGACATTGAAGTATGGCATTCACTGGGTTGTCTTCAAAATGAAATGATAGACTGATACACAGAATATACAATGAACGGCCAGTTTATTAGACACACAAAACCCTTCCTTGTTTGGAAATTAGACCCGTGAACCCGGGGTGCAGCATAAAATCAAGTGCGCACATTTTCCATGCCCCAGTTTCAGTGTGAACCAACATTAGAATAGGAAAATCAAGATATTCGAGTGACTTCCAATGAGGCCTGGTCATCGGTGCTAGACTATCCGGGGCCAGAATTTCACTCCGAACCTTCTAGGGCTCTCTCGTGCAGCGATGTGAAGAGTATGCTAAGAATGGTGTGATTGACAAAAACATCAAGCGAAAGGGCATCCTATGGATGTAACCAGCTAGTCCCCGAAGGATGCCAGAAGAGGATGTCAAGAATTGTTCTGCCTAAGGCTTCTCTCACACAGCCCACTTTTTACCGCGGTTAGCAAAGAGCTTCTAATGCCACACTAGCCAAGGTACAATGTTCCCATTAATTTCAATGGTGCCTTGTAACGCCACAATTTTTGGGCGCTGTCTTCTCTATTTCAGCGTGTTTTAGCTCTTAAAGCACTTCATCATCCATCATAATGATGGAGTGCATTAAATAAACACTGTCAAACGCTGGGAAAGAGGCCACATGAAATTGCAGTAAAACACTGCGGTTTCAGATGCGGCGTTTTGTGAACACGTGTGAGAATAGCCCAAGTCACTGCACAGTCAAGCAAATTGCAGCCAAATACAATGTTGGTGCTCCAAATGCACAACTCATCGCTCCTTAGCACAGATGGGCTACCAGAGCATGCAACCAGTTCTAGCACCATTGCTGTCCAAAAGAAACAGTAACCAGCGACTACAGTGGACAAAAGAACCCAAAATTTGGATAACTGAGTAGCAAAAAAAAATACCACCTGGTCAGATGAATTTAAATTTTTGTTGAACCATTTTTGCTAATGGGACTGTAAGAATTTGGTGCAAGTAGCATGAATTGATGAATACTTCCTGTCAGGTGTCAACAGCACAGGCCGGTAGAAGTGGAGTAACGGTGTGGGGTGGTTTTCTTGGCACATCCTGGGATCCATTTCTCCTGCAGAACGCTTCCAACACCTAGTGGAACCTAGTGGAAAAACTGCTGAGGTTTTGAAGGGCAAAGGAGGTACTACTAGAGGAATCTAATAAAGTGACCAGTGTGGATACTACTAGTCCGAATAGAACAATTGGGGGAGGTCACAACTAATAAAATCTATAATGAAGATGCATTAGAAAACATGAAAGTAAATATGTCAAGCTTAAAGGAGATGTCCCGCGCCGAAACGGGTTTTTTTTTTTTTTAAACCCCCCCCCCGTTCGGCGCGAGACAACCCCGATGCAGGGGTTAAAAAAACCACCCGCACAGCGCTTACCTGAATCCCGGCGGTCCGGTGACTTCAATACTTACCGCTGAAGATGGCCGCCGGGATCCTCTATCTTCGTGGACCGCAGCTCTTCTGTGCGGTCCACTGCCGATTCCAGCCTCCTGATTGGCTGGAATCGGCACGTGACGGGGCGGAGCTACACGGAGCTACACGGAGCCCCATAGAGAACAGCAGAAGACCCGGACTGCGCAAGCGCGGCTAATTTGGCCATCGGAGGCCAAAAATTAGTCGGCACCATGGAGACCAGGACGCTAGCAACGGAGCAGGTAAGTAAAAAACTTTTTATAACTTCTGTATGGCTCATAATTAATGCACAATGTACATTACAAAGTGCATTATTATGGCCATACAGAAGTGTATAACCCCACTTGCTGCCTCGGGACATCTCCTTTAATCAATTCCATAGGACTATTACCACATGTAGCAATGTGCTCCACTCCTTTGCAAAGAGAACACACCAAATCTGGCTGTGTGCCTACAGCTAAAATACTGAGGAAGGGGTGCAACGGCTCCCAAATACGGCTATTATATGCTGGATTAATTCTTAATAAAAACACAGGAGGCGAGCTTAAAAACACGCCTTGTGCCTCTTTTTTCCTACATTTATTACATGTAGCAATCAGGCCAGTTGACTTTGCCTCCTTTGCCAATTTAGAGAAACTAGAGGCTCAAGGGAAAAGCGTATAGGGCCAAATGAAGTTGGGTCCACCCTACTTACACTGGCCCAATGGCATCTGCTTGGGCGACCCCTACAGCTTTCAGGTTTTGTCTTTAGGACCGAATATCAGTGAATACATCTCCCTAGTAGACTTATTTTACATTTTGAGACATCCGCCAAAACATGTTATAAGTAGTTACAGGAAGTAATTTTATAAGGAACTATGCCAATCGGTAATAAAAAAATGACTGCGCAGATTGCCGATATGTGACCACGGTTTAGCAGAAGTCTCTCAAGGCACTAGGCAAACATCTTTTCCTGAGATGCAATGCAACTGAGGACAATGTCCAAGATGCAAGATGGGAGTGTGGCATTGCATTCTATTGGGTCTCCACTGTACAATGCTATGATTGCCATGGCATTCTTTGTTGGTCATGACATCATGCCTCATTTAGTTAGATCAGGAGTGTTTAACGTTAGAAGTGTGATTTACACAATAATGATTTTGCCTGTGGAGAAGCAATGAACCCCTGAAGTTCACCCACATAGCCCAAACCTACAACAATTAAATTTGTACCAGGTGCAATCAAGTTCTAAAGGAATCTTATTTTTTTTCTTGGGAATAGTAGCAGATAGGAACATAGGACACATTTTAGAACAGGGGTCCCCAACCACCGGTCCGCGGACCGGGCCGTTAGGTGCTTAGTGCCGGTCCGTGGCACCGCCGGGAACTTTTCTGCTAAACACAAGGCCCGCGGGCCTCGTGTTATGTGGCCCGCGGGGTGCCGATGCCGCTCACCACTGAAGCGATTACCAGCGGGGGCGCCGCAGCTCCCCGCTGGTAATCGCGCTGATCCCGGCGCACACTGACGTCAGTGTGCAGCCAGGATCCTCCTCCTCGAGTCCTCTGCTCATTAGCTCCACAGGAAAGGACTTGGGGAGGAAGCGTGCCGGGCTACACACTGACGTCAGGGCTGTGGGGGGGGGGGGGGGGGGGAGATTATTACTGGTGGGGGCTGCCTGTTACTGGGGGGGGGGGGCTGCTAATTACAGGGGGAGGGGCTGCTAATTACAGGGTATGGGGCTGCTAATTACAGGGTATGGGGCTGCTAATTACAGGGTGAGGGGCTGCTAATTACTGGGGGGTCTGGCTGCTTATTTCGGGGGGGTCTGGCTGCTTATTTTGGGGGGGTCTGGCTGCTTATTTCGGGGGGGTCTGGCTGCTTATTTCGGGGGGGGGGGGGTCTATTACTGGGGGGGGGAGATAAATTATATGCTGCCCTATGTGTGTGCTGGGGGGGAATAGATTATATACTGCCCTATGTGTGTGCTGCCAGGCGGGAGGGGGGGGGGATATATTATACTGCCCTATGTGTGTACTGCCAGGACATTCTAAATGTCATAATTAAATAAGTATGCACTAAACTCCAACCCCCTTTATAACCTCGCCCCATATAACCAAAGCCCCGCCCACCCTGCCAGGCCTTATAAAAATGTTCTTGCTTGAAGCCGATCCCTGGTGCCAAAAAGGTTGGGAACCACTGTTTTAGAAGACCTGGGAATTCTTCAGGGATGAGTATGAGGCAGATGGTAGCTCGAAGCTTCAGCAATGCACCAGCTAGTCCATCAACATGATTGCTCTTCTTGATTGGGTTTCATTCTAACAACTTTAAAGAGGTTCCTCACGCTGCCTACTCACCTGACCCTGCACCTAGCAATTTTTGGCTTTTTCCAATGATGGACGCTCTTCTTGGTTGCACATTTTCCAGACATGCCGCTCGCTCTTGCATAAGCAATTGTCTAACGGGCAAAATACATCCTTAAAGAAGAGTTCACATCGGCCATGCAATCATGGTGTTGACGTTGTGAAAAACATATATGTCAGGAGGGAGATTATGTTGAGAAGTGATAATACTTTCAAGTTTTCTGGTGTAAGTACAGTAATTAAAAAAAATAAAAAATTAGAAGCCCTTCGAACTTGAATGCACCTCATAGAAAACCCAAGAACTGTGGAAAACAGATGTAATACAATTACATGCAGTTCCATTCCCACATATGGGCATAAAGCAAGAATAAAAAGCGTATACTATAATAAAACTAAAGCACTGAGGCATTAACATTCACAGTTCCTACCAGTCTGAGATGTAAAGAAATCATTCCGATATTCAATATTCAATAGCTTTTAATGGACCGGAGAAATAAGTCAGCACAGAAGCCATCATAAAACATTTAGTGCACTGTAAATCTGAAGCGCAGGTCCGATTTGTGATGGGGATTCATAATGAGGTATCACCATTCCTTCCATGTCTGCTTCCAACACGCAGTACCAAGGTTCTTCAAAAGCCAGCTATTTTAAAGCACATGCACATATGCAAATAGTAAGCAATTAATGCCCAGCGCGGGGCGTTCTACCAGACTATTGATGAATATTTAGGACGAGCTTTCCGGAGCACAATTTCCTTGTCACTTTAGATCATTACCGTTCGATGACGCTGACGTGTTTGTCGACCTGCCTGAATATAGGTAATGACTTGTGATTGAACTGAGAAGGTAATCAAAAAACATTATAATTTACTATTTTAATATAACCGACATGTCTTACAACTAACGAGAAAATATTTCTCTTTCTGTTACAGCTTAGAGAACAACGAATTAAAGGGGCTTTCCAGGAATGTATCATCATGATAGGTCATCAATAGTTGATTGACGGGGGTCCGCTGCCTAGGATCCCTAGAATACCAGCTGATATCGTGTTAGCTGTCAATGGGGATGGAGCCGGAAGCTGACAACTCTGTCTGCATTCCAGTGGCCCAGGTTGGTAACTGAAGGTACATCTCCCACATTCAGTGGGAGCCATACCAACCTAGACTAGCTCCATCCGCAGTGATAGCAGCGCCGAAGCCCTCCAACGGTCAACTACTGATGACCTATCCTGAGAATGGATTAGCAATAGAAAAGTTCCAGAAAATCCCTTTAAGAGAGGTAATTGCCTCTATTGCATGACCTATTCTCATTTTTAAGCGGATATATTACCTGCAGTTGTTCCTCTCTGCTGCTCCTCCGATCTGCCAGATTCGGGCCCTGTTTTTGGTTGTCCAGGATGACTACAGCAGTTTTCTTACTAGCTAAGGTACAATGCGTACTGTTCTCTAATTGGTCAGCGCTGATCATAAACAGCTCTGGCCAATCAAAAAGCAAGTATTGTGCACTGGTAGTCTAAGACTAACAATGTACTATGGGGATTAAGTAGTCTGAAGATTATGTCTGCCATCTTGGATGGACGAAAACAGGAGCTGAAACTGGTGGATAGGAGAAATGATGGAGATTATTATTTGTATCCTAATGAAATCAACAACTACTTAATCTGTGACTTCATCCAACTAGCTCAGACTGTGGGAGACTAGTTTATCATGCCATGTCAAAATGTGAGCCATTAACAGGAACTAGCTTCGACCATGGCCATTGTGGGTGGATGTCAGCTATCATAGAATCATAGAATAGTAGAGTTGGAAGGGACGTCGAGGGTCATCGGGTCCAACCCCCTGCTCCATGCATAATTCACTAAATCATCCCATACAGATATTTGTCCAGCCTTTGTTTGAACACTTCCATTGAAGGAGAACTCACCACCTCCCTTGGTAACGTGTTCCACTCATTGACCACCCTCACTGTCTAATATCTAATTTGTGTCTCCTCCCTTTCAATTTCATCCCATTGCTTCTAGTCTTTCCTTGTCCATTTGAGAATAGGGCTGATCCCTCTGCACTGTGACAGCCCTTCAGATATTTGTAGACAGCTATTAAAGGGGTTGTCCCGCGGCAGCAAGTGGGTCTATACACTTCTGTATGGCCATATTAATGCACTTTGTAATGTACATTGTGCATTAATTATGAGCCATACAGAAGTTATCAAAAGTTATTCACTTACCTGTTCCGTTGCTGGCGTCCTCGTCTCCATGGTTGCCGTCTAATTTTCGCCGTCTAATGGCCAAATTAGACGCGCTTGCGCAGTCCGGGTCGTCTGCTTTTCTCAATGGGGCTCCGTGTAGCTCCGCCCCGTCACGTGCCGATTCCAGCCAATCAGGAGGCTGGAATCGGCAATGGACCGCACAGAAGCCCTGCGGTCCACCGAGGGAGAAGATGCCGGCGGCCATCTTCAGCAGGTAAGTAAGAAGTCACCGGAGCGCGGGGATTCAGGTAAGCACTGTCCGGTGTTCTTTTTTTAACCCCTGCATCGGGGTTGTCTCGCGCCGAACGGGGGGGGGGGGGGGGGGGGGGGGTTGGAAAAAAAACCGTTTCGGCTCGGGACAACCCCCTTAAGTCTCCTCTCGGCCTTCTTTTTTGCAAGCTAAACATTCCCAGATCCTTTAACCATTCTTCATAGGACATGGTTTGTAGACCACTCACCATCTGGGTAACTCTTCTCTGAACTTGCTTCAGTTTGTCTATATCTTTTTTTAAAAGTGGGGTGCGCAGAACTGTATTTCAGATTAGGTCTGACTAAGGAAGAGTAGAGGGGGATAATGACCTCATGTGATCTAGACTCTATGCTTCTCTTAATACATCCCAGAATTGTGTTTGTCTTTTTGGCTGCTGCATCACATTGTTGACTCATGTTCAGTCTATGATCTATTAGGATACCCAAGTCTTTTTCACATGTGCTGCTGCTTAGCCCAATTCCTCCCATTCTGTATGTGTTTTTTTCATTTTCTTACCCAGATGTAGGACTTTGCATTTCTCCTTGTTAAATGCCATTGTTACTTGCTGCCCACTGTGCAAGCTTTTCTAGTTCTTTTTGAATGTAGCTATGTTACAATGCCAGCTCCAACAATGTATCGAGTAAGCTCGGCTCCCAGTGACCACCACCAGGCGACCAATGATGTAAATGTACATCAATGGTAGTCGAGAGGTTAAAGAGGTATTTCCGTCAGAAACATATCATGTGAAGAGGTGATGAATATTACAATGGAGCTAGACGTGCACATGTGCAGCCAATGTTGCATTCAATGTGATGCCAAAGCAGGTGGAAAAAGAGACAGACAACGCAGTCATGAGAATAGAGGGAGAAGACACCCATCTTTGGGATCAGTGGGAATCCCAAGCGGCGAGACTCCCACTGATCAGTCTTTTATAACCTACTTGTAGATGAACAGGTGATAAAAGTCTGTCTTGGTACCCACCCCCCTCCCTTTAAATGGGAAGTACCAAGGAGCCTCATCTGTCGAAAAAGTGTTAAGGCAACAGAAATGCAGTCCTAAGCTCTTGCTCACGACTTGAAAGTTGCAGGTACAATCCCTGCAGGGTCCAGGTAGCCGGTTCAAGGTTGACTCAGCCTTCCATCATTCTGAGGTCTGTAAATGAGGACTGGGGAAGGCAATAGCAGACCACCTCACAAAAACAGTCTGCCGAGAAAACATCATGATGTGACGTCACCCTAGGAGTGGGTCATGACTTGGTACTTGTAACAGGGGACTTTACCTTTACCTTAAAGGAATATATTACAAGTTCTACTGAATGTTTTCCCATAAAGCGACAGAACAATCCACTCAGTTACTTCTGCTCTATAACATAATAAAATGAAACCCAAAGGTTTATTAAATAATGAAACTAGTCTTATACGATACCTAGTGACAACACGTATGTGCATTCCAGCATGATAAAGTCTTCCTTTCAAAGACTTCTCTTCACATTTTTCTTTTAAAACAAAAATAAAAAAAACTATGGTCTTTAAACAGAATATATAATTGAAATTGAGGATTAAAGAACTTATTTTCATGTATTATAGATGATTCTGTCATTACGCACAGGGACACATCTTAAATTCAGATCTGGCAAAGATGGAGCTGTCAACATCAGACTGAATTGGCAATTAGTGATTATAATTATGGGCTTGAAATTCTAAAACCTCCGTGACCTGCGACTTTACAAACTGATCGGTAGTTAGCGCCTAACCTGAAGGCAGAGAGGAAAGTTTGTTTGGCTATGTACTAGACATAAGTGCGACGTCAGGAAGCCACAACTGAGACATTTTGCAAACATTTGTTCTCTTACTGCGGGCGCTGTCAACGCTTTTCACGTAAAGAGCAGGAGAGAAGTTAGAAATTAATGTTTGCAGCCCAGACTCCATTAGTAACAAATCTCACAGTTCCAGAAGCTCGTAGAGATGCGATGCCAATATTAATCACAACGGTGTAAATGTTTTTCTGTTTCCTCTTTGTTGTCTACGGATGGGTGTCTTAGGTTTGGCTAATATCCCTACTCATGTTTCAAGGCTCTTTAATGGGTCGGACATCAGACTAACAATACAGAATTTTCTCCCTTTTTGGAGGAGAGCAAATTTGCATACATTTTCTCATTACATGTAAGACTCGCTAAACTAACTAGATGTTACCATGCGGTGGTTGCGGTCCTCCCGGGATGGCAGTGTAAGGGGGCCTGGAGTCGGGGCGCGTCCCTCTGGCTTGTTGTACGGCTGCCTGGCCGGCGTGCCGAGCTCCCTTTTGTTGTGTTCTGTTGGGAGTTGGCTGTCTCCCTCTCTCCGCCCGTGGGCAGAGGCTTTTGTTTAAAGGTCGGGCAGAGACTGGCAATCACTGCCAGTTATTGGTTTCCCTCAGTGTGCTAGCTAGTCTGCCTCTGTTGGTCTCCGGCTTCTGTCATCTTGTCTGCTATACTTTGCTATTATCCGCCAGGTTTTTCCATCTGCCTCAGTTCTTCTTCGTATTGTTCATGTTGGTTATTTTCATCTGCCTTTTCTGTCGGTATTCTACCCTTTCCATCCAGGTACGCCAGCGTCCCTTTTTCGGTCCCTAGTGAGAATATACCGTAACACTAGATCTCTGTAAGGAGCAATAGTGGCCCAAGAACAGCATTTTCCCCCACACTTACAGCCTCTGGCACACTTGCGCATTTGGGGCCATGTGCTGTCCATGTTAATTAATGGGCAATAAAATACCCCATTATAGCGTATGGAGCTCTACAAATTAACCCTTTTAGTGGCATGTGTGGAAAATCTCTGGGGCTTGCTGCACTGACCATGCAGTTAAACCCCGGAAGATTTCCGTGGTCAGCCCTAGTGCTGAAATGTGCAGAGCACTGAGCAGTCATTTGAAATCTTCTGGGGTTTTTCACTGCATATTAAGCGCAGCAATCCCCGAAGATTTGGTAATAATGACACGGTAATAATAAACCTGCCACTGCAGGGGTTAACACTTGGAAAAAAAAAAACCTAAAAATATGCCATATTCCTTTCCATATCATGAGAAATAGGGCATGCTAATACATATGTGTGCGCTGTATCTATGTGAAGCGGACAGCATACGGACAAGGTTTTTGCGTGCTATCTCATGTGAGTTGCACCCAAGCCTCTCAGGCGCAACTTGCAAACTTCGCAAGTGTGCATCAAGCCTAGGGGCTCCTTCACATGGGCTTATTTGCATGTGCAATATGCAGAAAGCAGAACCCATGGATTTCAATTGGTTTGTTCACTAGCATGTATTTTGCGTGCTCAATTGTGTCACGCAAAACGAAAGCATCATTCTCCATTTTCCTGTGCATTTGTGCAGGAGAAAAGAACACGTCTGGCACTCATTAAAGAATTGGGTCATTTCAATGACTTAGAGCATCAGTGCGTTTTTTTTTTGCATGCGCTATGGCACACAGCTGCAGCTGCACATGCAAATACACAATTTTCCTTCCGCAAAGACGCGCTCAAATACGCTTACGCTCGTGTGAAGAGTTATGAAAACCAGCTGGCATGATCAGCTTAAAAAAAAATAAGTACAGTGGAGCTGGCCGTACAGTTTAGACCTTAGTGGGCGGCTGAACCTGCCAAGTCTGACTACATGGCGGCAAACTGACAGTCTCACAACGGCAGATAACCACAGGAGATAAGAAGAGTCAGTCAACAGCTTATTACCCATTTAAATAAACACAGATGCTCGGAGCAGAAGCGCTAGGCTATCCCCGAATCACCTGCTGAAGTGAATGGAGCAGTAGTGGGCATGACCACCCTTCATTCATTCAAGAACACCCAAGACTCCCACTCATGTTTCTGGGGGGTCCCAACAGTTGAATCCCCTCGGTTCAAATTGTTATTTATTACCCTGTGGGTAGGTGATCATTTCTTTCATGGGGCAGCCTTTTTCAGTGTACTTGATATTGATCATGTCCCATTGACAAAAGTTGTAGTGTTTGATACAAGGTATGGCCCCACATAGCGATCCCTCTGTAGTGCAGCTGAGTGATGGCAGAGATTCAGCCAAGCCGTGAAGGAAACTGTGTGGGGGACCCTAACTTTAGAAACCCCTGTTGGAACAGATTATCCTGTTGTATCAACTAGACATGATCAGAAGGGGTTGTCAGCCTCTGAATTTAAAGGGGTTTTCCAGGACTACAATATTGACAACCTTAGGACAAGACAGGTGACCAATTTCCAAAACATGTGGGACCACCGGCTCCGGACCATTGCCAAGCAGCTCTTTGAAGAGGTGGCAGTACTTGGACAAACCTTGCACCCTGTATTCAAGCCAGTGTCATCACATTCATCCATTATGTGGCCTGAGAGCCACAGGACTGAGCTGCTAGACCAGGCACAGCCACTATGAAATGTACGGCACTGTGCCTGGCATGTAGTGATGAGACCGTGGCGCTAACTGAGGCTTTTCAAACTACTGATCGGCGGGAATCTCAAGTGGCAGTGCCCTACTCATGGGATATTGATGACCTATATTGAGGATAGGTGATCAATATTTTAGTTACGGGACCATCCCTTTAAACAAAAATATTTGCATTCACTTACAGCAAGTAGAGATTATGAAAACAAAAAGAAACTGAAACACATTGTATAATCAGAAAGTTCTAGAACTTTTCACTATAATATACTACTCACATACAAGCGCAAGACCCCTTTAGCGGTAATCCAACCCCGTGAACACAGAGTACTACACAAAACTGACAATGAAGCAATGCGCTAAAGATGATCTGTAACACAACAATCTGTAAAAATAATCCAAGCATGACAAGGAATTGCACCAGAGTGATTTCTTGATGGTAATAAATCCCACATTACACTACATTAGTTGCTTTGGTAATTGAATACATATTAATTTAGTGGAAGCTGAAAGTGAACCATTTAATTGATTTCATAGAGGGTAGTGTAGTCATTAAGTAAAGTTTCATTTGTTGTGGGAAGTCACGAATCACTCGGAGAGCCTGAACAAATACTGCTACCCTCAGCACCGGGGCTAAGTGCGGTGATTTAACTGAGCAGTCAGGATATGACATCAGCACTAAATGAAACTGATTACCTTCATGCTGGAGATGTAATTAGTGCTCAATTACATAGTTAATTATTCTATTTGCTAATTGACTGCCACAATAAAAATAATGCTTGGTCAATTAATTGAGGCATTTGACAACTCTGCAATCTCAGTTTCGGTTTATTCTTATTAGCATGTATTCACATGGCGCTGTCAAATTTAGGTTTTGGATATAACTATGGCGGCAAAAAAATGCTATTTTGTAGCACTGTGTGAATATACCCTTAACCCTTTCCAATCCACTGTCTGACATCTTCCTACATTCTGATTGAAGCTTATACAGCTGCAATGTCAGAAGACGTCTGACAGGGTATTCTTACCGTCTATTGCCAGCCACTCCACTGTCTGAGACTCTCTGGTGCACACACACAGACTTTAGCCAGCAGATGGCACCGTTGTACAACAGCAAAAAGAGAAAGCCTTTTAGGAACTCCTGAATCCAAAATTGGATTGGGAAGGGTTATGGTCTTGTACTGTAAAGAAAGGTGTTTTCCAGGATTAATACTATTGATGAGGTATCCTCACAACAGGTTAATAGTTGATGGGCCGGCACCCGCTGTCAGGTATGGAATGGAACCTGCTGCTCATACCCCTGTGCAGCATCCAGCCGTGGTCACTGCAGGCGCAGCTCAATGCCGGCCACTACACAGGGCTCGGCGTTAGCTGCTTCTGCTCTGTACCGTGTGTTGCAGCACTGATCAGTTAGGGTGACGCGCTAAGCAACTATTGATGATCTATCCTGAGGTGGACGCCGGTAGTCCATGCGGGCAAAGCTTTATTGGCCAAGCACAAAGCACTGTACCCCAGCGACGTAACGGCTCAGCATTCTGCCTTTTTCAAGCAATCAACAATGGCAAAAATGAAAACTATGCATAGCATAAATAAACATACATCATAAGTGCATGACCAATCATATCACCTGACTATAATACAAAGCACAATCACCTAATGCTCATACACAGATATAATACGATCGGATTAGCACCCCGTCTTGGCATCCTCTTCTCTCCAACCACATGCTTGCACTCGCGCCACTTACTTCCGAGTCTCCCATCATGATGCTTCCACCATCTCTTCCCTCAAGTTCATCGATCACAATTGTGCAGGTTCTGCCCCGAAATTTAATTGAATCATAACCCTCAACGTCTACATCTACAACAAACACATTGAATACTATTTAATATTGCTATTTAAAGTCCACATCCTACAAGAATCTAATGGCCAATTAACTTAACTCCTTAAGGACAAGGCTGTTTTGGTCCTAAAAGAGCAGAGACGTTTTAGGGATTTTACCCATGTGGTGGTTTTACAGTTTTTTTTCCTCTCCGGCTACCAAAATTATTTTTGCTGCGTTTTTTTCTGTGACAAATAAGGCTGTTTTTGTTTGTTTGTTTTTTTTTTAAATCTTTCTTCATTAACTTTTTTTCCCATTTTTTTTAGTTTCATTGGGTGTAAAAAGGTTTAAAAAAAAAATTTTTTTTTAAATTTCTAGTTGTATTTTTATTAAATTAGAATATTTACGTTAAAATAAAGTATGGGGATAGATTCATCATCATCATTTTGTTTCACATGTTATAATATGTATAGTTTTGGATTAAAGGGCACATACGGCGGCTGTTTCGGTTAGTGTCGGTGGTATATACAGTATAAGATATATATACAGTATAATATATATTTTATTTTTTTTAGTATGTATTTTTTTTACTTATTTTTGAAACTTTTTTTACCATCTGTGTCCCCCATGATGTCATATTTTTATTATTATTTCACACTTTTTCACTATAGGAATCCCAGGTACAGGGAAAAACACCCCTCTGTAGTGACAATATTCACTAACAGAGCTGATCAGGGTCTGCTAGTACCCTGCAGTTCTGCTGTGACAGAGGGGCACCTGGTGGCCACATGATTGCTGAGTCACAGTGGAAATAAGAATAAAAACAGCTTCTCCATTCTCCTCTGGATCCTCTGTTGTGTCTGACAGCTGTGGACCCAACTTGCTCCTACTTGACTGCAGGAGTAGAGGCTTTACTTATCTATCGGTGGCGATTAAAGCCCAGGACCAAGAGCCATATATTTTCTGCGCTTGGTCCTTAAGGGACTAAATAAACAAAATATGCACTATATATCCACTTCTATATAAAAAAGGGGGGGTTGGGTGCTGTTGGCGCTTTGTTGAGGAGGTCTTCCTCATTTGGATAGGTACATTGGAAGATCTGAATATTTTCCATGAGATGTTGATAGCTGTGTGGATGGAATACGCTTTACTCCAGTAACACCTGGAGAGTCATTCCAGTTTTTGGCACAGAGGTGTATGTAAGAGATGGTAAACTGTAAACTTATTGGTTTGCCAAATCCATGAATGGTAACATTCTTCTGTGCCTTGAAAGTCATCCCCCAAAGCATATGTCTGACTTCTTACCATGCATTAGCTGAATAGGGTCAATCGAATTGCCACTAATGTAATGTGTTTTGATAAAAGGGTACATCAGATGTATAAAACATTTTTAGACAGAAGATAACCGAAAAACCTACTGGAGAAATGTAAGAAGAGAATTAGGAGGGGGGGGGGGGGTTTGCTGCTGAACCTCATGTTGTGCAATGAATTCCACTTCTGCAAATTTTCAGACTCAAGTAAAGATCTTGGGAGGTTTACTGGAGATGAATTAGAATTGATAATAGGGGAGGTGTGGAAGAAACATTACCAGGTGCCTTCTGCTTACACTGTTCTATCACGGATTCACCAAGCTCCCGGCACCACTTCTGCCTTCCAAGATGGCTGCAGCACATCATAAGTCTGAGACACTAATTCAACTCTCCAACTGGCTCACGCAGTTTAAGCAGGCAGTACTGGCGAATCAGAGAGCAGCAATAGTGTCTTCGGCTCCCAATACACAGTGTGCACCAAATAGTGGGAGGAGCGCTGTGGACATCTTGGAAGACAGAAGAGAGGCCCAAAAAACTGGCAGATCCACACCAAAATGGCCCAAGCACAGAACACCAAGTAATATTACTCCCCGCAGTGTATCTTCAAATGCTGTCCCAGAACCAGAGGGTTGCTTTACCATTTACTTGTGTATAATGTAAGGCCATTTACTGCCTGTCAGCTCTGCTCCAACTCCCTACAGAGGTCTATTATGAGGTCATTCTTACTTGTATAATGGGAACAATTCTAATATTTGTCATTCATGCAACTTCCTAACATAACAGTTTTGGTTCACCAAATAAGAATCTACCCTCGCAGGGATATATCCGTTTGCATCATCTCCAGTCCTCGAGTACCCCGTGCAGGTCATGATGTGAGAATATCCTATACAGTATTGCAATGTCTGAGGCGCTGACAATAATTACATCAGCTGTGCAATACTGGGGAAATCCAGAAAACATGACTTGTTGGGGTCTGTGAGGACTGCAGCTGAGATCTGATATACGGTATAGCACAGGAGCTGTCCGTGGTGCTCACGCGAGTCCTACAGAACTATACTAAGAGTTCTGCTTTAGTAGCAACTACATTCCAACACTACAGTAATAGACAATATAAGACGATCCGAGTCTACAAGGATTCAGTCTATGGGGTCAAACCGTCTTGATTATCCAGAGCTTTTATTTTTCACATTGAGGGAAGGAAAATAATTGCTGACCACTGTGTTCCCTCATGTCACAGGCAGGTGGCTCAGCGCATAGCACTGCTAGGCTGGGGTTCAAATCTGACTAAGGACAATATCTGCATAGAGCTTGTATTTATCTGTTTGAATGGGTTTCTTGCACATACTCTGGTTTCCTCCCACACTCCAAAAGTGTACAGATAGGAGAATGTAGTTTGTGAGTCCCAATGAGGACAGAAGCCAATATTTAGTGATATACAGCATTGCGTAATATCCATGTGCTATATAAACGGGATTATTATTAGGAGACACGTAAAGCAACTATTAAGAGACCCTATCAAACAGCTCCCATATCTCAGCTTTCCGGTAAGCTGCACGCTGCTAATTGTCTGCTTACACCACTACCTAGAGGACTGGCAGCAGATGAAGCAAAGGGCTGCAGAAGTGGAAACAGTGTTGAGGTTTCCCCTATGTACAGCTCCGAAAGATACTGCGGTATAGGCATTTTTCTCCCATCTGCACGCAATAGCAAAAAAAATAATATTAAATATACATACATATAACGCAAGGTATACTTTTTGTGCTGGATGTGTCTGTATGGGAGAGCACAGTCTGTGCCGTAATTCCATAAGGCAAGAAAATAAGTTATGCCAACGTGTACTGGCAAAGTGGAGGCTTTAAGGACACCCTGTTTGCCTCCATTGGGTGAATGGGGAACTACTGGTACGTGTGATGTATGTTCCAGGAGCTCGGCCTGTGTGCACCCAATAAATGTGCACTGCTGAAATTAGTGAATCCATTTATGATCGACATCCCAGGGCTCCGTCACATATGGCGAAAAAAGCATTGAAATGGAAGCATAGGCTATCATTACTAAAATGGGGCTGCAAGTCTTGGTGCCAAGAGATTTTCAGCATTTGTGTGAACAAACTAATGCAGTCATGTATGCAATGAGGTTTTGCTAAAATGCTGGAAAGGAATGTAAAGATAGAACCCTGGGACCTTAGGCCTGGTTTATATTGGTCAAGTAACTGGCCCTGCTCACTGGGCCCAGTAACTGGGGTCAGTACTTGACTTGCCCACATATGTTCATGCTGGTGATTATATCAGCCAACCTAGTGAACCGGGCCCAGAAAAACCAACAATGCTTTCTACTGATCTTCAACTAGGTCTGCAATATCATGTCAGTTTACACAGGGACAGTGCTAGGCAAGTTCAAAGTAGAATGGGTAAGGAGAGGGCGAGTAACTACATTGTATATTTTACCAATTCAGTCTCCTAAGTCCTTGACTGTAATGTAAAAGAAAAATAAACTCTTGGTAAGTAAAAAAAAAATCCCGCTCCTAGGAGGAGCAGCCGTTTTGCTACAAAACTGGGCATGCAGTTACATCTCAGGCAGATATGATTAGAGTTGTGGGGTATTAGTGTATCTTGACGCCACCAGAAGTGTGGATGGTGACAAGATACACTCAGGTTGTCAGCTCGGTCACTCCCCCTCTCAGGTCCTGCAATTCAGTAAAGTGTGCTTACCAAGCAAGGGAACGTCGGCGGCACAGCGCCTTCCCCGCCGGGCTGCCTGCACTCGGCAGCGGTGGCGGACAGTAACGGAGTGGTGGTGCAAGTTGTCGCCGGCATCCTGCCTCTACTGGTCTGTGGCTGTGGACTGTGAGCGGTGCGGGAAAGTGGCGGAGCGGCGGCACACACCTTTCCCCACCGACCTGGCTGTACTGGGCTGTGGCGGCGAACATTGAGGGAGCGGCACAGCGCCTTCCCTGTCACCCTCCCTGCACTCTGCATTGGCGACTGACAATGAGGAAGTGCCGGCGGCACAGCGCATTCCACAGCCGCCTCAAAGTAGCTACCATGGGGAGCATCAGCTGAAGAGTACTCTGCCCGTGCTGCGTGAACGGGAACAGGGCATACCAGTGGGAACGCCACTGACAGCGTTCCCAGCTGCTTCGGCTGCAGGGGAAGCGGGCGCGGGACTATACTGGGCCAGGGAAGGAAGGGGGGGCTGTCAGCTGTGAGGCATAGGCAAAGCACTGACCAACAATTTATGCCCGGGATGGAGGGTTAGGGTTACATGTAACAGTTAGCTTTATATTATATCTATAAGACTAACTGTTACACTTTGCCCTCATCCTAATCCTCCATCCCTCTCAGAAATCACTGCAGCTGCTGCTTGGTTTAGTGAGCTGCCAGGACCTGCGGCCCATCGAGCTCTGCAGCCAATCACGTACAGGGTTGTCACGCCCTGTCAATCTTGACTCCACCAGTTCTTTCTGGTGGCGTCAAGATACACTAATACCGAGTTCTGGCGTGATTAGATGAACAATCTTGTCATCAGAGGCCCTAAAAGTGGTTCCCCCCTTGGCCTGTAGAAAGGTTCTCGGAGGCTCCTTGTGTGTAGTGACCTCTTCTTCTGCTTATGTAGAGCTTGTTGACCACTAAACGCCTCTACGACACGGAAAAGAGATGTCACCCCATTACCAGAGTCTGAGAGGGGTGCATTATTGGGATGTGAGAAGCTAGATAGTTGTATCAATGAATTGCCGCCACCGTCCGTTCTGACCGGATTCTTAGGAGGTGTTGGGACCAGTGGATGCATGGGGCTATGCAAACAAAGTGACTTGTCTCAAGACACCCTCAATAGACCACCAGTATCATCTCATCGTCCGACAGGTACAAGCAGCTCCAGCTGTTTCATTGTCTGCCATCCAGAGACAGGTGGCACTATCGTTACAGCCCTATGTCTGTCACAACCATTTCCAGGCTCTTGGCTGAAGGACATTTGGTCTCACGGTGCCCATTACATGAACTGCCTTTAACACCCACCCACCATCGTATCAGTTTGCAGTGGTATCATGAACAATGAAACTGGACTGCTATTAAGTGGAACCAGGTAGTCTTTAGTGACGAATTCAGGTTTAATTTGGGCACTGATGACGGCTGTGTTCATATCTGGAGAACTTGGGATGAACGCCTCAATCCTACCTTTGCTGTGGAGCAGCACACTGCCCCCTGCTGGTGTGATCGCATACAACAGTTGGTCACCCCTAGTGGTGGTACGAGGGACAATGACAGCTCAGTGATATGTTCAGGACATCCTGCAGCCACATGTGTTCCTCTCATGGCGGCTTCCAAGAACAGCAGGATAATGCTTGTCCGCACACACAAGGGGGTCACAGGAATACCTCCAGACTATTGTCACACTTCTGTGGCCACCCGGTCACCATATTTATAGCCAATAGCACATGTATGGGACCATCTAGAAAACCAACTTTGACAGCCTACAAGGTTGCACAATCCAGAGGCTCGGTTACAGCAAAAGTGGAGCAATATGCTGAAGGATACCATACGGAACCTGTATGCCTTCAAGCCCGTCCATACTACATCTTGTATCCAAGCTGGAGGCAGTACAACAGGGTACTAGATTCTCCATGCCCACCCATAACACATTATATCCAAGCTAGAGGTGGCCCAACAGGGTACTAGAGCCTCCATACCCCCGTATCACATCTTGGATCCAAGCTAGAGGCAGCCCAACAGGGTACTAGATTCTCCATGCTCGTCCGTATCACATCTTGTATCCAAGTTACAGACTGTACAACAGGGTACTAAAGCCTCCA
This sequence comes from Eleutherodactylus coqui, assembly GCF_035609145.1. Taxonomy (NCBI): domain Eukaryota; kingdom Metazoa; phylum Chordata; class Amphibia; order Anura; family Eleutherodactylidae; genus Eleutherodactylus; species Eleutherodactylus coqui. The sequence goes on along the minus strand of NC_089844.1, from coordinate 118,863,442 downwards.
TGCCTGCCCGTATCACATTTTGTATTCAAGCTAAAGACAATACAACAGGGTACTAGAGACCCCATGCCAGCCCAAATTACATCTTACATTCAAGCAAGAGACGCTACAACAGGGTACTGGAGCCTCCATGCCCCCTGTATCACATCTTGTATCCAAGCTAGAGGTGGTAGAACAGGGTACTAGAGCCTCCATGCCCTCCTGTATCACATCTGGCATCCAAGCTAGAGGCGGTACAACAGGGTACTAGAGCCTCCATGCCCTCCTGTATCACATCTTGTATCCAAGCTAGAGGCGGTACAACAGGGTACTAGAGCCTCCATGCCCTCCTGTATCACATCTGGCATCCAAGCTAGAGGCGGTACAACAGAGTACTAGAGCCTCCATGCCCTCCTGTATCACATCTTGTATCCAAGCTAGAGGCGGTACAACAGGGTACTAGAGCCTCCATGCCCTCCTGTATCACATCTGGCATCCAAGCTAGAGGCGGTACAACAGGGTACTAGAGCCTCCATGCCCTCCTGTATCACATCTTGTATCCAAGCTAGAGGCGGTACAACAGGGTACTAGAGCCTCCATGCCCTCCTGTATCACATCTGGCATCCAAGCTAGAGGCGGTACAACAGGGTACTAAAGCTTCCATGCCCTCCTGTATCACATCTTGTATCCAAGCTAGAGGCGGTACAACAGGGTACTAGAGCCTCCATGCCCTCCTGTATCACATCTGGCATCCAAGCTAGAGGCGGTACAACAGGGTACTAGAGCCTCCATGCCCTCCTGTATCACATCTGGCATCCAAGCTAGAGGCGGTACAACAGGGTACTAAAGCTTCCATGCCCTCCTGTATCACATCTGGCATCCAAGCTAGAGGCGGTACAACAGGGTACTAAAGCTTCCATGCCTGCCCGTATCACATTTTGTATTCAAGCTAAAGACAATACAACAGGGTACTAGAGACCCCATGCCAGCCCAAATTACATCTTACATTCAAGCAAGAGACGCTACAACAGGGTACTAGAGCCTCCATGCCCCCTGTATCACATCTTGTATCCAAGCTAGAGGTGGTAGAACAGGGTGCTAGAGCCTCCATGCCCTCCTGTATCACATCTTGTATCCAAGCTAGAGGCGGTACAACAGGGTACTAGAGCCTCCATGCCCTCCTGTATCACATCTGGCATCCAAGCTAGAGGCGGTACAACAGGGTACTAGAGCCTCCATGCCCAAGATAGAAGCAGGCACTTTAGCACTACATTTGGAAATTCTGTATTTAGAATGAAAATGTAAAAAAAAATGTTTTCAAACATACAAGAAAACATACTTAAAAGAGATGTTCAATAGACAGCTAAAATATGGAATGAACAGCCCTCTACATTCAGGAGAATAAAGGGAAATTTCAGAAATTCACGTAGATTCAGATAGAAATCCTAACAGCACTGAGCAAAGATACAGCCCAACCTGTATATCAAAAGCGCACGCTGCTATGTACTGTATGTGTGTAATCCACACAGGCACAAACCGTACGAAGGGAGAAATCATCACATCTCTGAGCATGTCTATAAATGTTGCAGATCATTAAAGTAAGTGTTGGAAAACCAACTAAATTGCAGTCTTGGGTCTTAGCATAAAGTGTTCTGTCCCAATTCCCCAGTAAACATAGCAATTATAGGCCGGCTGCCTGAGTCCACATCAGCTCAAGTACAGAGCGAGGAGCCGGGGTTACAAATCATAACTGTGATACTGCTGTAATGATGCCTTTATTAACCTACCGCTTCTTCTGGGCAAAGTTTTTTTTTTTTAGTTTTTTGAAATTTTTTTATAGATGGAAACATGGGACGTTTTGTGCAGAGAGAATACATCCACTCATTATAGAAGTCCAGGTCTGGCCGGAGAACAGCGCATAGTTGAGATGATAGCTAGAAGACAATGACCGGTGTAACTTCTACGGAGGTGGTCAACATTTATCTCCAATTCTTCATTATGTCTATGAGTGTAATGAGGAGAGATGTCAGCATAACAATGTCAGCTAACATACCAAAGGGTCGAGTACGGACATCCTGCACCTATTATATAGGGGTTTCGAGAACTTGTATAAAGTAGGAGCCACATGTGAGTAAAAGCCTCACAAGCCCAGATACACAATTAACTCCCTAACAACTCCCTTAACCCCTTAAAAAAAGGGTTGTTTGTGGTAACTTTTACTATTAATGACCTATCTCTAAGATAGGTCATCAATAGTTGACTGGTGGGGGTCGGCTGCTTGGGATTCCAGCCAATCAGCTGTTTCTGGGCCCGCTGTCAGTGTTGATGTCACTGATGGTGGTGCAATGCAGGATTCAGGATACAATGCAGCAGATGGAGTAACCAAAATTTACAATATTTATTGATAAGCATAGAAATGAGCAATACTAGTATAATAATAGTTCCCAATTAAACCTTTTACTCAGAATCACCTGTCATTAATTACGGATAACCAGATCCTAATAATAGTCCATGTACAAAAGGGGATAATTCCAAAAGAACAATATCAATACTACTCAACTATTATGAGCACATTCTGTCCAGTTATGGAATATATGGGACAGCGACACTGCTTCCCCTTAGGAGTTCAACTTTTCTAAGAGATTGTATTAAAAGGTTGTTTCCTTATTCACATATAATGTACTTTTAAGGCCTCGTTCACACGGGCGACATGGCATCGCCACGAGAAAAATCGCAGTAATATCACATCGCTGGTCCGTGCGATATCCCAGCGGTTTCTCTCCGTGATACCGCGATTTTGTAGTGCTACAAAGTCACGTGTGCTGCTAAAAAAATAAACATTTTTTCTTAAAAGTATCTGTCACCTTAGAAGCGCACAGTTTTTCATCTCTTCTGGCTAGAGATTGAAAAATCCTCACCTCCTGGAAGCCTTGGCTGTGATTGGCTGACGCTTAGCCAATTAGAGCCAGCGTTCGATGAATGGCTGTGATTGGTTCATCGAGCGCTGGCTGCGATTGGCTAAGCGTCAGCCAATCAGAAGCAACGCTTCCAAGAGGCAGGGATTTTTCAACGCCCGGCTAGAAGAGATGAAGGAGAATAGTGACGGGGAAAAGACGCGCCGGAGATGACAGTGCTTCTAAGGTAATGTATATTTTTATTTTTTTTCTCCTGCAGCTAGGGCTTAAGTTGGCTTTGAGAGTAGGATTTCCTACTGTCAAAGTTGCATCGCACCGCATGTAAATCGCGTTTTCGTGCGATGCGATAGGGAGGAAGGCTCCATAGGGAAACCTGGGCTACAAAACCTCATGAGTCGTGTGCATATTGCGGGAACCGCAAGGTTTTTGTGTCGGGATGTCGCATGCTACAAAGCATCGCCCATGTGAATTAACCCATAGGAAAGCATGAGCTTTACATACATGCGATTTGTAGAATTGTAGCAATCTGACAAAATTGCGCAACTGTCGCTCGTGTGAACAAGGCCTAAAGAACAGTCAATAACCTGGTTCAAGCATCAGAAACTCGCATGATATTCATGTCCACAATATGAGCCCTATCTCTTATAGTAAGCCTGCTAACAGTCTTTAACCCTTTCCTCAGTGTGCACACCTATTGTCAAGATTGAGGCTAGCCTCACTTACATAAGTTGCATGGCAAGACTCCCTTCTACTGAGCCAAGCTAGTCCAAGGTCTTGGGCACTCCATCACAATTTCTATAGATCCTTCTTGCTGTCCAAGTGTCACACTGGTTTGCAGACTCAACACTGACTCAATCTCGGCTCCAGGCAGTCTCTGGTCACTGTCCTTTATCAGCAGCAACTGCAGCTTCCTCTTACATGCAGCAGCTCCTCAGCTCCCTCAGGCCCAGCTTCAGCAGCACCTCCAGCTCACTCTGCCCAGCAAACAAAAGTCCCTTTTATAACTAAGACTCCACTCTCTAGAAAGTTCTTACTGAGTATGAGCACAATGTGATTTGGGTGCAATTTTCAGCAGAAAAACAGTCCATCTTCAAGGGAACATTTTAACCCTATAGGATAACCCCTTACACTTAGAGCACTGCAAGCAGATAAAGCTGTCCATAATGCAACGGCCTGCGTTGGTGTTGCAGGAGCTGTGAAGCAGTGCCTGCAGCACCAACCCAGGTGGCTGCAATGCTGACAGCACTGTATGCTTTCAGCGCTGAAAGCATTAACAGTAGACCTAAGGAACAGCTGATCATCATGGATCTCAAGTCGCAGATCGCCCCCCACTGGTCAACTATTGATGACCTATCCTGTAGCAAAAGACCCCAACACCTTTAATTTTGCCAAATCTCTAAAAATGAAAAACATGTAATATCAGAATAGTCACTAGGGGCGCTGTCTCACTGCCATCTACACACCTCACTGCTCTATCTAGTCCCATCCATATTCCAGCATCTTGTGCAGTCTCTGTGCAGTAAAGATTTATGCCCCTCTGTCTTCTTACACACACAACAAGATGAAGTTACAAAATATCCATCCATATAAATTAAGACGCCTTTCATTTTTAAAGGAGAGATATTTAATGCATCTCAGAGAGCGTAAAGCAGCACATTTTCTATTTACTGACTCTGGTAGGTTTCATTTGCATCTCATTAATCAGTCCTACAGTAAAAGGTTATGATATAATTAGCAGGAGACATTGTCTTAATCATAAAACATCATTTACAACCGTATGAGCGCGCAGATCAAACGGAACCTCAAAACTTTCATTTTAGAGTTTCCGCACCAATCAATGCAATGTGCAGCGGAGACATGACAGCAGCCCTAATCATGGAGCCCTGTGATCAGAGGCGAGGGGGCTCGTACGGCGTGGCTTCTACCTCTATACTGCAGCACTGCGCTCATCCTGTGTGGATGATTACTACCTATTAGACCATGTCCTGCTCCGGATATATAGCCGACAACCAAGATGCTCAAAAGTTACAGGAAATGTATCACTTATTTGTATTTATTTTTTAACTAAATAAACCAGATAGTGAAACACTTTTTTTTTTTTTTTTTTTAATCTAAGTTTATTTTAGGATTGTAAACTTTTTTATTCTATTGTCCGTATATAACTATGGGGGGCGGTCAGTTTGCCCAAGCAGGAGTTACATAGTAACATAGTATGCTATGCCGAATGAAGACAATGTCCATCTGGTCAGCCTGTTTCAGCCTCCTTGTTGATCCAGAGGAAGGCAAAAAAAAACCCAAGAGGCAGAAGCCAATTAGCCCTTTTGGGGGGAAAATTTCTTCCCGACTCCTTAATAGCAGTCAGACTAATCCCTGGATCAACCTCTAATAGTTCCTACCTGTCTGTAAGACCCGGATCAATAACCCGCTGGTCACCTAATATTTATATCCTGCAATATCCTTTCGCTCAAGAAAAACATCTAGTTCCCTTTTAAATTCCTCTATGGATTTTGCCATCATTGTGTTCTCAGCCAGAGAGTTCCTGTCTCACTGCTCTTACCGTAAAGAACCCTTTTCTGTGTTCAGTTAACTGTATCTGAAGATATGCTTTACAGTAAAAGTCATGGGTGATTCAAACATTGTGCAGGAGGGGGACCCGTTGACTTCTATGGGAAAGTGCTGTGTGCATGGGGGGTAACAGGCTGAACTGAATGGACATAGGTCTCTTTCCAGCCTTAGGCTGGATTCAGACGAACGTATATCTGCTGGGTTTTCATGCACAGTCGATACACGGTGTGTCTCTCTGCAGGGGAGGGGGGGGAGGCTGGAAGAGCCAGGAGCAGTGCTCTGAGCTCCCGCCCCCTCTCTGCCCCTCGCCACTATTTGCAATGAGGAGAGGCGGGACGGGGGCAGGGCTAATTCGCTGAACTTAGCCCAGCCCCGTCCCACCTTCTTTCATTGCAAATAGTGCAGAGGGGCGGAGAGGGGGCGGGAGCTCGTTCCTGCTCCTGGCTCTTCCATCCTCCCCACCCCCCCCCCCCACCCCACCCCTGCAGATGAGGACACCGTATATCGGCTCGGCGTGAAAACCGAGCCGATATACGGTCGTCTGAAACCACCCTTACATACTATATTGTTATTGCTTTTGCTCAGACTGTTAGTCGGATTTTTTTTTTTAAATGTCGCTGTGAATCTAACTATTTAAAACACTGCACTTTATTTCCATCAGAATTCGGTCCGATTTAATTGGACAGAAAAATTGGGCGGAAAAAACTTGCCTATGTGAATATAACATTAGATGAAATATGAAGAGCAGGGAGATTTCTCCATCCCTGGACGGCGGGGAGGTTTATGTCACAGTTACTTCACTGAAAAGATGAGACGATCATTTAGCCGTCTTATCAATTTCCTACTTGAGAAAAAAATAAAATGAAAACCACAACAGCAGCGCTGAAGGTTATCTCAAGGGAAATCCAGCTCACTGTGCGACTTGTTTTATGACATTTCAGCAGTTTGACTCCTCAAAGTAGAGACATCCGTGTAACAGAGAAGCAAACAGTCTTCAGAAAGATCCTTGTCTAATTAGGAAGGATTCTCAATCATCTTTGCACACAGGCGCACCTGCAGATAAAATGAAATTGGCAGCAAGAAGAAAAAAGAAAACAGGAAACTAGAAAAAGCGAAAAAACTATGTGCTGTAAAATGTAAGTGACTGAAGTGCAGCCTCCATTTACGCCATTGTGTCACATCAGTCAGCTGACAATGTAGCACAAATACATATAAAACTTTGTGATATATCTTAAAGGAGCAAAAATAGTGCGGTGCTGTCTTAGAGAATCACAGAAAAGCGTATTGTACCCTTTAAGATTAAAATTTCAAGTTAGCGTATATAAAGAAAAAAAAACCCTTAGGGCTCATGTCCACGGGCAAAATATGATTTAGGATCCGCAGCGGATTACCTGCACGCGGATCCGCACCCCATAGGGATGGATTGACCACCCGCGGGTAGATAAATACCCGCGGATCGTCAATAAAATGGATTTTAAAAAAAATGGAGCATGAAAAAATCTGGACCATGCTCCATTTTCGTGCGGGTCTCCCGCGGGGACGGCTCCCGCGGGCTTCTATTGAAGCCTATGGAAGCTGTCCGGATCCGCGGGAGACCTAAAATAGGAATTTAAAGCATTTACTCACCCGCAGCGGGCCGGGAAGCTCTTCTCTTCCTCACGGCCGCATCTCCCTTGCTTCGGCTCGGCGGATGTGCCCGGCGCATGCGCGCGGCACGTCGACGACGTGCCGGCGACGTGCCGCCGGCGTCAGGAATTCATCCGCCGGCTGAAAAAGAAGATCCGGCCGTGAGGAAGAGCAGAGCTTCGCCGCCCGCTACGGATAGGTAAATTCTTATTTATTTGTATTTTCAGCGCTCATGTCCGCGGGGCAGGAGGGACCCGCTGCAGATTCTACATGTAGAATCCGTAGCGGGCCCGATTTTCCCCGTGGACATGAGGCCTTAGTGTACCCGATAATATCCAAAACTATAATATCTAAGTGGAGGAACCGCCCCGAAAAAGGGCGACCCGCACTGGAACCTGACCTGTTTTTCTCTAATTAAAAAAAGGGAGGGAGTAATAAAAGGGGACGGTATTGAATACCCAAGGTCAGGAAGAAGAGAGACCGGATACAAAAACTAAAAATATTAATAAATCCAAAAAAATAGTAGGAAAAAAAAAAACACCAAAATGAAAATAACCCCTGACCCACCTGCCTCCATTCGTTAGTGCTGCTCATTCCTGGAACGATTATCGCCGAGGCGACCTGTCGGGCATCTGTTTGCTGACATGGTCAATTTAAACGGAACAAGCTGTCTGGCCAATGATGTCTGGCACTAATTCCAGTGATGCTCGCTCCTCTGCTGTTAGACAGTAGTGACTATCGCTGGCATCGCTCACAGCACTTCTCATTCAGTCGGTAAGTCTCTGCACGCATTTACACGGGATGATTATCGTTCAAATTCTCACGCTCCAAGTTCTGAACGATAATCGCCCCGTGTAAAGGGGCCATTCGTTTCAATCCTTATGTTAATGACTGGAAAGTCCTTACCAGTTTGAGTTGACAGATTTCTCTTTGTTGTGGTGATGCCAATGGCAGGTAGGGAAAAATACATTAGAGTGGCAGAGAGTTTTATTACTTAAATGCAGTAATTCCCAGATACCTTGTAACGGTGAGGCTTAATCCTTAGCACGCTGTATGGTAATGACTCCTAAATGGTCCGGCAGGTGAGGCCAGTCTCTGCTGCCCGCTGTGCCCTCCATTCTCTCTGTGATTGATAGGAGATGGCATTCACATCACCTATGTCCTCCACAGTCCCACCAAAAGCTTACGAATGCGCAAAAGAGTCGAATGTGCAAACTAGACGATGCGCTGGTCTGTGTTGTGTGAGATTTATAAGAGTCCGAGGATGACATAGGAGACATCCTCCATAGCAATCATGGAGAAACTGTTCAGGGATTGGAGAGCACTGCCGGTAGCAGAGGCGTCCTGGGACCACCTACCAGACTCTTCGGGATTTTGCTATGCAGCGTGGGGAGGATTAAACTTAACTTTTCGGCTCAAGCACACTAGCGTATTTTGGACCGGGCATTGTCTGTGCTGATACACAGACAGCACACAACCCCATTAGATGCCTATGTGGACATGCACATTGGACATTTCTTCATGCGGACGTATGGTCCATGTTTAAAAAAGTTCCTGACGTGACTTATTCCTGCCTGTTTCGCAGATGAAAAATAGGACATGGGAACGCATGTCAATGTGCGGCCTCACTGTAAACCAGAGAAGACGTGCTGTCTGAGCCTCTCAGGTGCAATTCACATTCACGGCTAGTGTGCACCTACCTTACAAGGTATTTGGGCAATAGTCACTTTCATTGAAAAAAAAACAAAAACCTTTGGCACGGTCTCTAATGTATTGTTCCCTACGTGCCATTGGTGTCACCATCTCCAAAGTGGTTAACAGGTACCCTGTAAAATGACCCTTCAAACTTAAGACCCGTTATATGGTGGTCTCACAGTAAGATATGTTTTCCTACAGTCCCACCCAGCTTCTTTAATGTACTTCCATCCTGAATTGTAGTTTCTGTATGCCTTCAGGACACCTTATTTATCATATCATGTGCACCATATTGGAGGATACACACGAGGAAGCATGAGTGATCTCATAGCCCCGTGTGTTGGGTACGTGCGCTGTGCCTGTTGGTGGGATCTGGGCCAGCAGCATGCCTGTCGTTGCCCTTCCCTTGCCTGCGGACTCCCTCTAACTTCTCATTCTCACTTCGGTAAGAATATTGCATCAGCATTTTGAAGCCAAAACCAAAAAGTAGAGCCTGTAGGGAAAAGGGATAATGGAGAGATCTGCATGTCTTGTGTGCTTTGGTTTACGAATACAGATGCAAAATACTGACCACCCAATGGCATGTCCACAAGTAGTGTAGATGTGAAGGACAGTCAATGTGGATGAGATTCCAAGAAATGGAACATTTACCTCTGGCGAGGGTTTATAATCAGCAGCATGTCAGTTTACACTGTGAATTTGCAGAAAATCTACAACATTCTTGCATTGAAATCTGCACAGACAATGCACTCCTCAGAGGGGTTTGTGCTGCTGCAGAGAATCAGCAGTGGATCACATGTGGTCAACACTAGTAGTGCAGGACCTGCACTGCTCACCCCCTAACAAAGTGATGTAGTACATAGAAGACTAGGAGGAGGAAAGGGAAGGGGGAAGCAGCTGCAGATATCCTATCTGTGTTAGAAGGGAGGAGAAGAAGGGGATTGGCTAAGAGCTAGCATCACACTAGAAATACCCTCTTTGTGCATTTTACGTGTGCATTATTTAAGGACGAGCCGAGGAAATAATCAGCCCTGAAATTCTATAAAGGGGTTGTCTGAGAAATGTCTAATGTAAAAACAGATCCTCCATGCTGCAAAATAACAAACATGCCTATATTCACCTCTTCCGGCTTCCAACATGTCCCCCACCGACAACTCTGGGTCATCACTGTTTGTTGGCTTTTACAGCCAATCACAGGGCTCACCGATCAATCAGCTCTGTGATTACAGGCTGCAGCAGCCTGTGACATCCAGACCACAGGCTGCTGCAGCCTGTAAACCATGCATCACCCAGAGCTGTTGGCGGAGGAGGTGGATATTAGATTGTTTGTTATTTTGCAGCCTGTTTTTACAATTCTCAAATCTCAGATGACCTCCTTAAGTACCCTGTAAGCTGTATCAGTGCTGCTCATGCAGGAAGGTTTCCTTGAGGCTTTTCCACAACAAAACAATTCTTCAGACTCATTTCAATTTTGTGTTATAAAATCTAAGGGTTTTCTTTTACCCAGCATTCACAACTCAATAGACTTCAGAGCTGAAATCTTACAGCATTCCTCATTAGCACCCTTTTTGCTCTGGTGATTTGCATTCTGAGAGGTAGCCATCTTGACACCAGGCACTCTATAGCACTCTACTGGAGCGAAAACCTAATAGCTTTCTGCCTTTCAATGTTCACACTGCAGAATTCTACCATGAAATTCCGCAGCGCAAAAGAAATCGCGGAATGTTCTAGTTGCCACAGAAAAACACGAGGCTGGCTTCCATTGTACTCAATGGAAGTCGTCCGTCACGCGACACTTCCGCTGTGAACACAGCGGAATTACACGTCACCGCCCACCGCCGCCACGTCATGCCCTGCACTGCGCATGTGCGCTGGCTCGCCAGACGGGACTCACGCGGCGGATCCAGAGAGGCGAGTATGGGGTCTTTGGGGTGTGCAGTGTCGGACTCCACTGTGATATTCCGTTGGCAGAGTCCGACATGGTCGTCGGCATGAGCATGTCAGGAAACAAGCTTGTTGACGGTTTTCAATAACAACCAGCAGAATTGTGAATGCAGCTCTGGACTACAACATAGACAGCAACTCAGGATCAATACAAGAAAAGTAAGGTAATGTATTTACAAAATTACTCAACTTATGTAGAATTACTGTATGTAAACTAATGCTGCTTTTAGGCATCATGTCCACAGGCGGGTCGGATTCCACAGGAGCCCACAACAGAATCCAAACCTGCCCACGGCCAAGGACCGTGTGTACCTGTCTGGGCCTTTTTTTTTTACTGCTTTCCTGTGTAATCCACGGCCAGCCTGCAATGTCAATTGCAGACAGGATGCTGATCCAATGGCTTCCATTGACTTCAATGGAAGCCGTCCGTGCGGGAACTGCACTGAAATGGAGCATGCTGCAGTTTGATTTCTGCATCGAAAGATCCGCAAATCAAATCTGCATGCTTTAATTCAGGTGCGGACACCCATGCTTCCCTATGGGCGGCTTGAACTGTGGATCGTCCATACAAGTGTCCCGCACAGATTCCGCAATTCAAATCCGCCCATGCACATTGGGCCTTAAAGACGGGACGAACAGGAGCGTGGAATCTGAACCATTCTGAACGATAATCGTCCTATGTAAAAGGGCCATTAGAATGTATTCTACCATGAACATTAGCCACAAGGATAATATATAGCTTTAGTGTATTGCCCATGTACAAGTGCAGACTATCACGTTGTTCCTCATCAACTGAGAAAGGGCACCATTACACGAGTGCCATTAACATCCGTGATTTAAAGCCAAGTCCAAGCTGCACCTGGACTTCCAAGTTCAGCCCGGTAATCAGCTCTAAACGGCAATCGCTAGCACACATGTAGTAGCGCCCGACAATTTCCAATCAGGAGTTAATGTATGTAATATATGAGAATTACACAACTCACGGTGTGACGTCAGGAAATCGTGACTGGAGAAGGTTTCGCACAAATCTCGTTACATTCAGAAAATTTTATTTCCCGTCTACATTTCTTCCCAACACCCAGACCAATTTTATGGAACCGAATAGAGTAAACAAGTGAAGTCTGATTGGGTGTGGGAGGAAAGAAAAAAACCCTCAAAAACAGGGCTGGCATGTAAAGCGAGACGTTTCCTAAGGATCTATTATTCTCTCCAACAGCCGCACAAATCTGAAACTAATATTTGCACATGAAAATGTTATTATTGTGGAGCATCTGCGGCTTAAAGGTAAAATAAGTCATCGCTGAATAAACTTCCAGGTATTCCTCTGCACAGAAGCTAATCAGGCGGCTTTAAAGAAAGTTTGGTTGAAAAAGAAAAACACAAAATTCTGGGAAAAAAATAACTTTTATTCAGTTTTTGAGCAACCAACTTTTCCCGTGGAGTAAAAGTACGCACAGCAGCGTCTTCTAACAGCCACTTTCTAGGACTAGGTATAAATACAGAAATACTCCTGATAATCAATCTTACTTCAAAATCAATCATAATATTAGAAATTAAAACCCGGCCAACTCAGATTCCTACATCCCCATCAAGATAGCGTGACATTACTCACCACCCCAGCATCCGGCAGGAATGTGCTTTACGTCACTCCAGCCAACGCTTGGCATCATCCGTGGTGATCCGTGCACAGCTGCCCATCCATGAAGAACAATGTCATGGAGCTTCTGACGCACAACCTCGTGCCGATGTCCCTTCTACCGGCATTTTAGAGCTCTGCAGTCGGGATAGGCGAATTGTCAGCACCATGCGCTTCAACACTTGGTGAGTTAGAATGGTCTGAGGCTTCATGACTGAATAACAATCCCAAATGTTATCCCCATAGTACAAAATGGTAGCACATCGCTAGAATTTTGCATCACTTCATAATCTGGGACCCCATTGATCCTGGGAAAGGGGATGCCTCATGAAAGGGAATGCATTTTCCTACACAGTAACGCTTCAGGGAGCCCAGCTGTGAAGGGGACTGTATTGACTACGATGGGACACCGGTGACGGCAAATCCTAGTTGCATACTATCACTTTTCTGGAAGGCAATAACCCTTTTATGGGGTGGATTTGCTGTGGGTTGTCCGCGGTGGACATTTTGCATCAAATTTAGAGCTGAAAGTCAGCATCAAGACCTGCGCCATTTGATACAGATTTTGACATGGTTTTGAATGCAGAATTCAGTGTGGAATTCACCATCCCACTGACAACAGGTGGATTCCGCAGTGTATCCGGTGCTAAAATGGACATGATGATTTATCCATTCAGTCGTTGCCGACTTTCAGTCACCTTGGGGATCAGCATATGCCATGCTTCCACGTCTTTGGCCCCTTCCTTCAGATTTTCCACAGTCATGTTCATGTCAACTTTGATTGTGTCTATCCAGTGTGTTCTTTGGCGTCTTCTTCTGGACCCACGGACTGTGTCGAGCATTAATGTGGTTTCCAGAGAATTGGCTCGTATGACATGACCAAAGTACTAAAGCCATTGTTTGGTGATGTTGCTTCTAGTGATACTTTTGGTCTGACATGGTCTGGGATCACCTTATTTGTGACCATCTCTGTCCCAGGTATGCACAGCATACGCCGCCAGCACCACAGCTCAAAGATCTCCATCCTTCTTCTGTCTACTTTCTTGAGTGTCCAGCTTTCCTATGCCTATGTAGTTATTGGGAAAATGATGGCATTGATTATTGAGATCTTTGTTCTTCCATATCTGCGCCATTCCTTGCATTGCACTACGGCCAAGGCTGATTCTTCATTTGATTTCAAAATTGACATACTGAGGACTTAAATGTCAATTTCCGCAGGGGTTTTATGTAGATTTTCTCCTGCAGCTTGTGGAAGAGGTTTTGAAAATCTCATCCACTTTGCTGCTATTGTAAATGCTGTAGACTTTCCGTTTGGAGGGTCCACATGGAAAATCAGCGACAAATCCGCGCCGTTTGAACATGCCCTTAGGTTAAGCTCACATGTAGTTGTAATGGTGCAGGAAAAAGGTTTCAGTATGTAATTGGCTGTGGAAACTGCGCAGCATTTTACAGTTCTAGCAGTGTAGGGGAGATTTTAAGAAAGCTGATCCACATGCTGGGGAAAAAATCTGCACTGTTAACCAACCGGCGGTGTGGATGGTACATCTGCAGCATGTCAATTTATGTTGTAGGCTTTCATAGTAGATGTCATGTATCTAAATGAGAGTAAAATCTCTGGTGAACCTGCAACAAAATCCACTTGTAACACATGCAGATTTTCATGTGCATCGCACCAAAAACTGTAGTGGAAGATCTGCTACATGTGGAGGTGGCCTCAAGGTTACTGAGCTTCTGAGTACACTCTCCAACCAAAAGGAATTAGACATTGAGCAAGAATCAAAAGTAGTATTAATTTCCGTATGTTAATAATTAATGGGGCTCCTTTGGCCCTAATGACATCGGATACTCTCCGTGGCATATTTTCTACTAACGACTGATACACTTCAGCTGGCATTTCCTTCCATTCATCCTGCAAACAGCTGGTGAGAGCTTTCAAAAAGGATGCATTGGTGCATTTACAATGGTGCAAGATGCGTCATCATTGGACTCGTACTACTCCATCTCAGATCAGATGCATGTGCCTTGTTGTGGAGGATGCCTGGGGAACACCTTTTGCCTGAGTGTGCGGTTCTGTTATGGTCTGGGGAGGTTTTACGTGGCATGGTTTCAGTCCGCTGGTTGTATTGGCAAGAACCATGAACACGGAGGTGGACCCCGACATTCTACACAATAATGTGCTGTTAACAATGTGGTAATAGTCTGGGAATGGTCAACAATACTTCCAACAAGACAACGGGCCTGGTCTCAAATCAACGCTGCTTTACGTATGTTTGAGGATATAGAAGTTCCACAATTGGACTGGCCACACACAGTCCCGACCTGAACCCGACTGGACATCTTTAGGATGAACTGGAATGTTAGGTCAGGAAATATGAGCCGCGTCATTTTCTTTGAGAGAACTCGCCAGACGTTTGCAGGATGAATGGAGGGAATACTAGCTGAAATGTATCAGGTATTATTAGAATGTATACCACAGAGAGTATTTGATGTTATTAGGCCCAAGGGAGCCCAACTAAGTATTAACATATGGAAATAAATACTACTTGCTCAGGTGTCCAATTACTTTTGGTAAGACAATACAGTCTATCCCCTATTCTATTACCAATGTTTGTCTATGAAGGCCGATTGGCTGTGTGCTTGATGCTATGTACCTGTTTACAATGGCTGTGGACAAAATACCCGAAGGGTTCATATACTTTTTGCCACATACAGTATTGCACATCCAGTCTGGTCAGAAAACTGGTGGTTATAGGATTCAGAACTTTTTTAATAAAAGGTAAAAGTTTGCACAGTCCTCCTGACTCATAAGACAAATCCCGGGTGAACAGTGCCCAAATTAGCCATTTGTGAAATTACCGGAAGGACGGCGGTGTTGGCTTCCTTAAACGTGGATTCAAATGTCAGTTGGATTAGAAAATAAAACTGTAAGACAAGTACATAAGGGTTTCATTTAACATTTCATTTTGGAGCGCTTTTTAATATGCTCTAAAATGGTCGTGTCTACCTTAGGTGATATTACACAGCCTGATTTTAATAACGCAGCATTTGTAAGCCGGCCGTGCAATTGGTAACTGCCTACATAATTCCCTTATAAATCAGGCTCAGTAATTTAACAGATATGATGGGAGAAATTTTGCTGGAGCTTTAGTGTAAATGAGGCGACTGGAGGAAGGAAGGGAGGAGAGGAAGGATGCTGAGAAATACCCACCGCTACAGTCTCTGCACCTCGCATCAGCAACGGAGAAACAGATCTTACCATACTTTAATAGCATAAGACATATCAATATATCCTACAAATTAGGTGATGGGCCTCAGCTGAGATCCGAGGGACCATATAACGACAATATACCATCACATATACCCTCCAGTATCTTATTCACATAATGAATGGGGCCGCGTTGCATGTCACTGGCACAATCAATGCCCACAGTACTGCATGGAGAACAAGTGGCGATGTGTCGTGCTGCCAAGATTGATCCTAGAAGAAGAGTAAAACGGCTATCTAAACACTACAGGCATGCAACATGGACATATATTGTAGACATTACAGAACCTACACTGTTCTACCCAAAGTAATTGGACAACTAAGCAAAAATCAAGAATTCTATTTATTTCCATATGTTAATAAATAGTGGGGCTCCTTTAGTCCTAATGACATTGGATACTCTCTGTGGTAGACTTTCTACTAACATCTGATACAATTGAGCTAGTATTTCCCTCCATTCATCCTTCAAATGTCTGGCGAGTCCTCTCAGAGAAAATGCATCGTCTCATCGACAATGGTGCAAGGAGTGTCATCATTGGGCAGTTGAGCAATGGGAGAACTTTCTATGGATTGATGAATCAAGCTACTCCATCTTCACATCAGGTGGATGTACCAGAGTGTGGAGGATGCCTGGGGAATGACTTCTGCCTGAGTGTGTTGTGACTACAGTTACATATGGTGTGGAAATGCTTTACATAGTCTTGGTCCGTTGGTTATAGTGACAAGAACCAAGAACATGGAGGTGGACCCTGACATTCTAGACAATAATGTGCTGCTGACAACCTGGTAATAGTTTGGGAATGGCCAGCCATACTTCTAACAAGATAACGTGCTTTGTGACAAATCAAACAATATGGATGTTATACGATTGGGCCAGGTCAGTACCACGATTGGTCCCGACCTGAACTCTACTGAATATTTTTGGGATGAATTGAACATCAGGTCAGGATATATGAACAGCATCTCTCTTCTTTCCCCACAGGATAGGGGATAACTTGCTCATCGGTGTGGGTCTCAACACTGAAACCCCCGCCAATCTCAAGAGCGGGACTCATGTCCCACTCTCCAGTCGCTGCGGGGGTCACTTCACCCTCTACAGTGACATCAACATAAAGGAAGCACTGGCTAAGCATGCATGCTCTGCACTTCCATATATTTTAATGTGGCTGATGGAAATACTTGCATGGCTGCCACTTGGGTATCTCCGCAGTCCCATTTAAAGTGAATAGAACGCTAGTGTGATCAGTGCTCCATTCAGCATCCTCCTCACTGGGGGGGGGGGGGGAACAGTAACCCGCAATGAAAAGAATTGGGGATGCCAGTTCTCAATATTAGCAGGTTCTCAGCGGTGAGCCCCTCACCAATCTTGCTGCAACCCCCTTTAACATATGTAAATAAATACTCCTTTTGATTCTCTCTCAGGTGTTCAGTTATGTTTAGTAGGATAGTGTACAATCAAAACCTAAGGCCCGTCCGACTGTTCCCACAGCTTCATGCAAACTGTGCTGCCGGAGAGGGATGGCCATCAACACTGACATTGTGACAAGTAATTCAAAGCCTAATCACCAAGCTGGAGCCCCGTGACTTAATCCTGCCGGGGAACCCCTGTAAGTGCTGGGGTCTATGGATCAAATCAGACCAGGGGCAACATCTGCATGGAGTTTATATGTTCTCTGTGGGCTTCTTCCAGTTTTATCCCACATTCCTAAACATACCTATAAGCAAATCTAGATTGTGAGCTGCCATGGGGAAAGACCCAATGTAGGCGATGCCAATCTGTGTACAGCACTGCGGTACATGTAAATGAGTAAAATAGGTAGTGCATTACAAGGCACCTGGTGAAGATCGGCGTGAGGCCAGTTAACACTGCCAGCGCTAATCCTAAACTGAAGAACAAGGATTCCAATAGAGGCTACCAAGGTAGGCGCATCTCTAGCAGGCGAATCTACACCATCTACGATCTGGCGCATGGTCATACTATAATGTATGCTGGTTTCTGACATAATTGTAGTATGTATGAGTCGGGCTGCGGGAGTCCACAGCCCTTCACTAAACCAACATGTAAAAAAAAAAAGTTGCTAGACGTTGCATAAAGAAGCAACATTTTGCATATAACCCCATCTGTGCCTAAAAATGCAACTTTTTTGACGCCAGAATTCTATCATAACTGAGTTTATAAATTTCCTTGCACCGTCTTTAATCTGAGTATATGACAATACATACATTTTGCTTTACTATCCGTGCCTACTTTCAAAGATCTGCTGGTTGCCTTTAGGAAGCAGACAATGGTTTAGTGGCATCCTGCTGTCAGACATAGGATGTTCTTCATTCTACAGTATTGGCCATCTTCGCTCCCACAGTGTTATGCAGGATCACTAAGAGACGGCGTGCTAAAAAACAACTTTACATGTGAATGTGGAAGAAATCATTTAGAACACCGAAAACTGTTGATTGAAAGCAAACCTTTAAGCCCCCGTCTCTGATGGCACGGCGATATGGACTTCTATATAGACCTTCGAAGGGGTTTTCTGAGACCTCACTCTTCATGACCTATCCTCAGCATAGGTCATCAATAGTTGATTAGTGGTGGGCCGCTGTTCGGGATTCCCTGCCGATCTACTGTTAGCTAGCTCTATCAACACTGCGGTGGCCCAGGCTGGTAATGCATGCATAGCTCCCACTGCAGTATCAACCTGGCCGTTGCAACATGGAGGGCTGATCGGCAGGGAATCTGAGGAGCGGACCCCAGCCAATCAACTATAGATGACCTATCCTATAGATAGGTCATCAATAAGGAAGTACTGGAAAACCCCTTTAATTGCTGTCTTGGCGACATTGCACAGAAGTGGCGTGACATGGGCAGGTCTCATTAGCTGAGCAACTAGTGCTGTGTTCCTGGCCATTTAAGCAGATGTTCAAACAACAATTAGAGAAAAGTCACAGACCGTAGAAGCCTTTGCTTACTTATTTGTGGTTCTAATCTATTTTTCTTAATCTCATTAGTAACAAGTGCATGGTGACATTAGGCATCAGCTACCTGGTAAATAAGCAGAGACAAGCGTTGGTAGAAATGCAGGTTAAATGCAGAAACCGTTGCAATTAAATCAACTTCACTGGAAAGAAACTCCAATTTTAAGGGCAAATGACAGGTGTTTGATCAAACCCACTTTAATTCTGCTAGATGCGGAGGCTCTGCTTCAACAAGTCATCCCTGTTAGGATATTTACCCCTCTAGCTGCGTTTTCTGCAATTCCTAAATTACAGGAACAGCAACGTAAGGCTTCTTTCACAGCCGGCCAATATATGCTACGTTGGGGGTGAAAAATCTGGTGAACGGGCGCAGAAATCAAACGTTTGTGTGCCCGTTCATATGACCTGGTGAGGCTGGCGCAAATTCGCCGAGCTCACCAGGCTATCGCCCATTTCCCATTCCTCCCCATCACAGGCTCACCTCGCGTTCCTCTCCACTCGTCCTGCGCAATGGGAGGGGGCAGAGCTAAGCGCCGGTCCGCTCCGCCTCCTCACATTGATGGCTATGGACAAGGGTTCCATGCTTAACTCCTCCCACCCTCGGCCGCTGTCACTGGTTCCCAAAGGAGCCCATGCAACGGCCGACATGTTCCGGCGCAAAAGATAGTTCCAGGACTAACTTTTGGGCCTGACGTAAAAACGCCCAGCGCTAGATTGGCTTGGCCGGGCGTTTTTATGTTTCAGAAATACGTCCATGTGATCTGATACATTGGAATCCAATGCATCAGATCACAGCACATATCGTCTGTCCGTGAAATGGACGGCCGATATGCGCTCATGTGAAAGAAGCCTAAGGCCGCCTGCAGACGGCCAGTTTGGATCCGGGTGCAAG
Source organism: Eleutherodactylus coqui (assembly GCF_035609145.1). Taxonomy (NCBI): domain Eukaryota; kingdom Metazoa; phylum Chordata; class Amphibia; order Anura; family Eleutherodactylidae; genus Eleutherodactylus; species Eleutherodactylus coqui. The sequence goes on along the minus strand of NC_089844.1, from coordinate 118,843,958 downwards.
AATTCTCGCAGCGGGACCCGACCCGAGCCCCTGCAGAGACCAGCGCGGCACTCACCTGCTCCGGCTGCTCTGGCTCTTTGATGCGAGCCCCGCACAGAAATAGAGCGTGCCGCGATTTGTTTTCTGCGCATGATTTCGCACAGACAAATCGCGGCTGTCTGCATAGGATTGCGTTTTCTAATGCAATCCTATGGCAGCTTCCACGTGCGGAAATTCTGCAGCAAATCCCGCCGCGGAGTTTCCGCCCGTGTGCACGGGGCCTAAGGGTGAAGTGCTTACAAGGTTTGGCGGATGTTAGAGATCACCAATAAACACTAGATGCATCCTAGTCCCAAGACAGGAATATGTACCATAGATGCACTATTTAATCGAGTAACACAGTCTATGGACAGAGAAATAAACTGGTCACCGCACTTTGAGACAACCTGTATTTATGTGATGGTCAATGTGATAAGTAGCAAAAATACAAGTCACTGTATTTACCTAAATACAAGTTTTTGTGCTGAAAAAAAAAACCCTCCATAGTGCTAGCCACTAGGGATCTACTTTCCTTCTAATATGTCTTTCACTACCTGTTGCCACGAGAAGCTTGACACTAGTAACGAAGACAAAGTGCAGGATGTGGGGGAGTGGGGTTGTTTCATGCTGCCAATAGAAGTCTATGGAGAGTGGAGGAAGCTGCTATAGAGGCAGAGAGATTTCAGACAGACATTACTGCCGGAATTACATCTCCACTGCTCAGTAATGCTGTATAATGTACTCCATGATGACATTTCTCTGTGTGTACTACATAGAGTTAGGGAGCAGAATCTTCTGTTTTCTCTGTGTGCAGGGTGTAGAAGACAACATAGCATATAATCTTTCACAAGTGCAGAGAGAAGTAAGAATCAAATCCACAGCCTGCTGAGAGGAAAACTGGTGAAAAATGCAGGACACAAGCCATATAATGGCAAGATACAGTGTTATTCCTCATTGGAAGAGCCATTTGAAAGTGGGAACACAGGAGCTAGGATCATGAAAACATGGCTACCTTTTTCCCAAAACAGTGCTACACTAAAGCACAGCACAGACTGAGTGTAGTATTTGATGTCAGCCCAATTTACTTCAAATTGAGCTGCAATACCAGATACAACCTTTGGACTTAAGAGGCGTTTTTTCAGAGCTAAGGTAACCACATTTTTCTACTCCTCTACAACCCAAGTGGTCCTCTATTCCTGGGACAAGGAATGTGTCTAATTAACAGTGTCTGATTGCTGGAACACCCAGCGATCACACCTCCACAACCGGTCCCATGTTCCCCTCTTCTCATCACTGTGGGGTACTTGCACCCACTTGCAGTGATGCCATATTGAATGCAGCAGCAGTCACACACATACAGCTCAATCTCACTAATTTCAAGCACTTGGCCATCTCCAGCAATTCCACAGAAAATGAATGAAGCAGTGATGCGCATGCACGACCATTGCTCCATTTAATTTCCTTCTCACTGCAGGGAATGCAGTGAACCCACAGTAAAAAAAAAAAAAAAAAAAAAAAGAAGACGACACACAGAGCCCCAACTTTCAGGATTGGTAGGGGGTCTCAGCAGTGAGAACTCCACTGATCAGACTTATCACATATCCACAGGATAAGTGATAAGGTATTCTTGGTACAACCCCTGAATACGGTTTTATTATTGAGATCATTGTATAACCAGTATGCAGTAAGCTCCCCCTAGTGGTGGCTAAAGGAAGAACAAACGTTAATATGTAACTCAATGTCTTTGCAGGGGATTTGGAGCTCCGTTTCAGAAAAAAACTGAGCTTTGACAATTTTAAAGATATATTAAGAAACTATGAGGCCAGAACTTTGGATTTGGAATATTAAAAAAAAATTAAAAAGCCAACAAAATGCTGCTTGAGGGTGGCCGGCCATCTTTATTAATCAGTACCCTACCACTCAACTTCAAACATCTCCATTGCAGGTCAGAGTCCTGCATTCTCCATAAATCAAACACAAGTGTCAGGAGGCATTACCGCATTAGCAAAGGGCATGATGGAGAGTAAAGCTGCAATCTTTTCCCAAGCAACCATATGGTAACAGGATCACACAATGCCTGATCAATACTGGTTTAATTTCAATTTTGTTTTGTGCCAATCAGCTGCTTTGCAGGAAACAGACCAAAGAGAATACAATGGAGGTCCGCTGCATAGGAGAAATGCTGCCATATTCCGCTATTAACACCTGAATAGCCAAAGACCAGGACTGGAAAAGCAATAACACTCTGCAGCTGGCAGGGCCAGAGCTGCAATCCATTACTGCTTGCTGCAATTAAAATATAAAAACACGAGGGGATTATTGAGGAAGCTGTCCAGGGGAGATCCGCACTAAATAAATAGGTATAGGACGTGCGCAATGCTACGCGTGACTAGAGCCGACGCCAAATAAATGACGGCGGACGCCTAAGCTTTCAATAAAAGTGTAGAGAAGGCGGAATCTTAGCAAACAGAAAATGAATGCAAAGAAATAAACAGAAGAGAAGGTTAGCAGCATATCCTACAGAAGCATGCGTCATGCAAAAGGGCACGAAGTCCAGACCCTGAGCGTGTGCTCTATACAATGTATTCAGCAACACTATTACATGCTGATGCCAACTCTCCGCCGGGCAGCCAGCAACCTCTATCCTGTGGAATTACAAAGACAACAAGGGGAAGGAGTGGACAAAGTGCTGACATCAGCAGATTTCACGCTGGAAGCGTCTGATCTTATTTTAGCGCATTTTATCAAGGCGAGATACTAGTAGAAACATGCCGGCATGCAACAGGAAGTAGTCTGCATCATTTTACTGGACTGACATTACGAATGTCTTCTTTCATGGTTCTCTGAAAAGTTTCATAGGAAGTAACGAAAGTTGCATTGCTGAAGGAGGGATACTTACTAGGATAGCCGATGCATCCACAAAACACAATATGATATATGGCACTTGATGCCGCCATGTGCCACCATCTGACGGAGTCTGCATAGCCCAGCACTAGAGAGGCGGCAGATTTATTCCTGTCCATTATACAAAATCATTTAAAAGCCTGGCTGTAATTAGACGAGTAGAGAGTCATTTGTAAATACCCAATTAAAAATGGAGAAGAGAGGAACAGATAATTGCTAAAGAGTCTCTCTGGAATTGTATCTGTAGCTCATTGCTCATATAGCACCAACGTATTGCACAGCGCAGCACGGAGATAGTCATCAGCAATCTTCGATTCCGATTCACAACCAGTAGGGTTAATGTCATTGCAAGCCAATTAACTAATCAGTGGGACATGAAAAAGGGTGCTGTCTGTACACACCATGGATCCCTGCTGTAGATGTGCGTGGACCTTCGCTGATTGTCAAGGACAATAAGTCCAGGAACTGGACGGATGGCGGCAGAGGTCTGAATGCATTTACAGCAGAGGTCCACAGTGCATACGGGCACCATAATGCCGCGTGCACACTGGGCCGATTTATGCGGACCCGCCGCATGGAATATTTACAGTAGCAGCAAAGCAGATAAGAGTTTCAAAATTACTTTTTTAGCCACACTGCTAAACTCCCTCCCACCTACAGCCGCTGCCATGGGCACCCATAGAAGCCCATGCAGCGCAGATGTATTCCGGGCCAAAAGATAGTTCTTGGACTATCTTTTGGGCCTGACTTAAAAACGCCGACCACTATATTGGTTTGGCCGGGCGGTTTTACGTCTCAGAAATACGTTCCTGTGATCTGATGTATTGGAATCCAATGCATCAGATCACAGCGCATATCGGCTGGCCGATATGCGCTCATGTGAAAGAAGCCTAAGGGTGCATTCACATGTTGCTGATTTGCTGAGCATCTGCAGCAGATTTTCAACTGAACTCAAATTGAAGGAGTTGAATCCGCTGCAGCTCTGCACCAAAACCTGTGACGAAATCTGCCACAAATTAGCGACACATAATCAATTTACATATGATCAGTTTACCTGCTACACGTTTACTGGCAAACACTTTGGGACATATAAAAAAAAAAATCCGGACTGCTGGCTGCTTTCCATCCCAGATGCTAGGAGGTCATTGGCCACCTGATCAGTAGGCGAAAAACCAAGACGTTGTTTCATGCTGAATGTCTAATGTGCACCCTGAAGAGATGCCTGGATACAGCGATACTCCTTTAGTTCGTAGAATTTATATTAAACAAGGTATTTGCTTCTGAAAGTGTTAAAGTATAAAAGCCATATAATGCTTAAAAACAATATTTGCTGCCACCTTGTGGACAGTCCTGGTAAGACGGACAGACAAGAAATTTAACTGCATGCAATGTTAAAATGTATATACTTAAAATATATATGTTTCACTCATATTAAGTAATAGGATACGCTTTAAATAAAACACAACTCAGACTATTCTATTAAGCTTTTTTTGCTTTTCTAGCTGACTACAGATCTGGGGGCTTCTTCAATTTTGAGGATGCCTTAGGAGGTTTTCCGAACAGGATAAAGCAGAATTGTGGGGGTAGGGATCTTTCTTGACACGTTTCTGTAAAGAGTCCCATTGAAGGGCTCTAGAGGGAAACGCAACCAAGTATGAGATGGCTGATAGAAGTAAACAATAGAGCACAATTACAGACTAAAGGTACCTTTTACATAGGTGGGCGCAAAAACCCCCAAGAGTCGCCCCAGTGACTAAGCTCTTGTGCTTTCACACATTAGCGGCTGATTAAAACCGGATAGAACGATGCACTTTATATCCCCCTCCTCTACTGGAGAGGCAGAGATCAGAGCGGAGACAGGCCAGAATACGATAAACCACCAGGGTCGCGGTGCTCTTACTTTGCGTTGGTTGATGTGACTGGTATTGACAATACAAAGTGTCTTATTTTTACGCTTCGCTCTGTATTTGCCCACAGGGGAGCCGGGGTCAGGAGCTCTATTTTTCCTTCCTGCCAAACTCATTGACATGGGTGACAGTACAATGAAACCAACTCAGCGGACTGGCAGCTATCTGCCATGGAAGGAATAGGACTAAAGTCCCATAGAGGCAGCAGTGATAGACAGGCCCATACAGCGGGAAGAGCCACGTCAGGACAGAGGCTGGAGAGAAGAGACAGATCCCACACAGGTAACTCAAATCAAGGCGGCCATCCCGGCCATCACAAGGCTTCCCTGCACAGCTCTGTGCCTTCCTAGTGCCTCAGTGGATGAGGGACAGACAGGGGCAGCTGCTGTGGACCCAACAACAAGAGGGCCATGTTCACTCAAAGTACAGTTAGTGAGGGGTATGAAAAAAGGGTGTGGAGAACAGAATGCATTGGGGGAACCGCCCCGCCACAGCACCATCCCCCGGGGGCGCACCGGCCCCGCCACAGCGCCATCCCCCGGGGGCGCACCGGCCCCGCCACAGCGCCATCCCCCGAGGGCGCACCCGCCCCGCCACAGCGCCATCCCCCGGGGGCGCACCCGCCCCGCCACAGCGCCATCCCCCGGGGGCGCACCCGCCCCGCCACAGCGCCATCCCCCGGGGGCGCACCCGCCCCGCCACAGCGCCATCCCCCGGGGGCGCACCCGCCCCGCCACAGCGCCATCCCCCGGGGGCGCACCGCCCCGCCACAGCGCCATCCCCCGGGGGCGCACCGCCCCGCCACAGCGCCATTCTCAGGGTCATTGTTAGGGCTACAGCGACATTCTCGAGCGAATCGTCCCAAAGCCGCGACATCGCTGTGTGCATATTCCCATTTTCCCTGCACTGTGATGCCACTGCGCGCGGCCACCCCTGCACTGTGATGCCACTGCGCGCGGCCACCCCTGCACTGTGATGCCACTGCGCGCGGCCACCCCTGCACTGTGATGCCACTGCGCGCGGCCACCCCTGCACTGTGATGCCACTGCGCGCGGCCCACCCCTGCACTGTGATGCCACTGCGCGCGGCCACCCCTGCACTGTGATGCCACTGCGCGCGGCCACCCCTGTACATTGACATCACAGTGTGCATTATCCATATGCCTTCAATCAAAAAGTCTTCAATAAATAGCCGTGTCACAATGCTTGCCTGTGCAAACAAGGAGAATATGGCTGCGTGGCGACAAAACGACCCCATAACGAATAGGGTAATAATTACTGGTCAAGGAGTTAACAGGTTTCCATTTTAGCCTTTGGTCTAACTGGCAAACAATGCGTGAACATATGTGCGTAGATGTGCCAGAATTGTCAGCCTCATAATTAACGGATTAGAATACATATGGTGATCTCCGTCGCTAAATCACTAAAAACGCTGGGAACTACTGAACGAGCTCGCGTGTCTTCCCTTCATTAAAGTATCATATAGAGCCAAATGTCTTGTAATAAAATAGCTGTTAATGTTGTTGTATTTATGGAGATGTTGCCGTCTGCGCAGATGAGGCTTGATGGAAGCGCTCTGCCGCGGCGCGCCGGGTATGAAGCACTGGGGATTGAGAGATGAGGCCGAGGGATCAGTATGACATCCCCGGCGTGCCAGCACAGATCACAAGAACACAAGTTCACACATGGACACTTCAAATGTCTGCTTTCCATAGAGTGAATGTAACGGATACCGTACAAGTCATCCTATCCACAATGATGGGACCTGACAAGTGCCAGATTACCAGGCATACACTGGATACTCAGGAACGGGTGTATGAAACTCACTTGGAACCGTAAAAAAAGCTTCAAGAAAGCCCAAAACAAAAATCTGTGACCTGAAGGGTGTACCGGCAGTGCTTTGGCAGTATACATGTAGTTAGTGCGCTGGCATACACGTCAAATGTATCCATGAGGCCTCATTCACCCGATGTGAAGCCAAAAACATGCAATTATGGCATTGGTCAGGCTGGCATATACCAGTGCACTACTATTCTTTGCTGCATAAAACAGCATAATGGACTGCACATTTTTTATTACATACATAGTATGTTAGGCTGAAAAAAGACAAATTTCCATTCAGTTCAGGCTGTTTGCAACCCCCATGTTGATCCAGAGGAAGGCAAAAAAAAGTTCCTTCCTCATTCCAAGTCTGGCAGTTGGAAGATCGCCGGATCAACAACCTTCTGGTTATGTAGTGTCTATATCCTGTAATAACATAGCGCTCTAAAAATACATCTAGTCCCCTCGTTAACTCCTCTGTCGATCTTACCATCACCATATCCTCAGGCAGAGAGTTCCACAGTCTCACTGCTCTTACAGTAAAGAACCCCTGGAGGCGTTCTACTTGCGATAAATGCCATTGTATGCCCATACAGTCCTCGTGTTTTGCTTTCCAGCAGTATCCACGGCCCGTCCTCAGTGTCAGCTGCGGGCGGGCCAGTCGCGGATCAGATGGCTTGGAAGCCGTCCATGCGGAATTTTGCAGCAAAATAGAGCATGCTATGATTTGTTTTCCGGACTAAAAGGTCCATAAAACAAATCTGCATACTTTAACGCATTTGCGGACACCCATGTATTCCTATGGGCAGCTTGATTTATGGATCTTCTGCGCGGATTCTGCAAATCAGATCCGCTCATGGAGATTGGGCCTTAATGAATGATGAAACAGGATCGTGGCTGTCCCTATAGCGCCCTTATCCCGCAGCAATTACCTCCATCTCGGCATTGTGTGCATGCACTCTCTGCAAGTTCTCTTCCACCTCGCGCAGACGCCGACTGAGCTGTGGCGTGTGCTCCGATGGAGTCAGCTCACTGTCGTAGGAATCCAGGATCGCCCTCATTCCATCTCGCTCCTGTACGCAAAAGAAAGGAAAACAGATCAGATATATAGCCAGAAGTGGAAATACAAACCTCTGGAAGTGTCATACATAATACATGCAGAGACCCTGCAGATGCCCAATAATGCTTACTGATCATAGATGGATTTCTAGAATGCGTTAACTCCATGCACTGCATAACTATATGAGAAAGTCTTGCTCATCCTGATCTTCCAGGTTCATGAGAACTCTAATATAGCCATAAAGCTCCACAATAACAGCAGATTAGTAAGGAAAATAGATCAAGAGGACCTTTGCACCATTGCAGATATAAAGGCAGTAAATACAGATGATGATAGTTTGTCTCATATTAAAGAATATACTCAACTTACTTTAATTTGCCTCCCCCAAACACACAAATACAATTCCATTCACCACAGCACAATGTACAATATGAGCAGATCCCATATCACTCTTTACCAGGTTGATGAACAAAATGCAAGAAATACAGTGAAGACTGACACAGACACAACAGAGTAGGATGGAAAAGTAGAATGGAGCTCTGTATAGCGATACAGATATAAGGCCTCATTCACACGGGCAACACAGTATCGCCGCGAGAAAAATCGAAGCAATATCGCTTCGTCTTCTCACGCGATTTTGTAGCACCATATGCAAGGATTTTTGGGGGGGAGGAAGCTTGAAATATAAGCCCTACCCCGAAAATCAGCCATAGCGGAAGAAAAATTTTTTCTAAAAAAAAGTATACATTACCTCTCCAGCGCTATCCGGGGCTCCGCTGCATCTTCTTCTTGAGTCCCGGCACTGATCATCCTCTCCTCTGGACGGGGATTGCAAAATCCACACCTCCTGGAAGCGCTGACTAATTGGCTGATGCTTAGCCAATCACAGCTAGCACTCACAGCCACTCATTCAATCACAGCCACTCATGGAGCGCCGGCTGTGATTGGCTGATGGTTAACCAATCACAGCCAGCGCTTTCAGAAGGCGGGAAATTTCTCAATCTCCAGCCAGTATTTGATGGAGAAGCAGTGCCAGGACTCGGGGTGAAGCTGCGGCGGCGTCAGAGAGCGCTTGCAAAGTGATGTATGTGGATAGGGCTTAGTTTAGGGCTTTGACAGTAGGATTTCCTACTGTCAAAGTTGCATCGCACCACATGAACATCACGTTTTTGTGCAATGCGATGCAACATAGAGGAAGGCTCCATAAAGAAACATGGGCTACAAAACCTCACGAGTCGCGGGCATATCAACAGACGCGTGAGGTTTTAGTGTTGGGTTGTCGCATGCTACAAAACATCGCATGTGTGAAGGACCCCATAGGAAAGCATGGGCTTTACACATACATGCGATTTGTAGCATTGTAGCAACGCGACTGTCACCCGTGTGAAGGAGGCCCAAATGCCACTTAGGATCTTATGAAAAGCTGGATGACAGATTCTATGACCTTCCTAATGGTTATCAACCAAAATAATTCAGAAGTGGCTGAGTATACCATAAGGACGGGAATTTGCTGCTATTTCTATTTATTGGATGGGAAAGAGAACTTTAAAAAACTGGAACTTTTCTAGGTGGTTTTACACGGGCAGACCGAACTAATCAACAATGAGTGTGTCGGTCAGCGCTTGTTGCTTTTATCTACAGGAGCTGCATGAGGACGAATGAGCGTTACTACGACCAATCCACCCCGTACCGCTATTAGCCATACATCTCCATATTTAAATGGAGCCTGCCAGTGTATGAAAGCAGTTTAAAGGGGTAGTCCAGGTATTTACTACTTATGACCTATCCACAGTATAAGTCATCAACAGCTGATCGGCGGTGTCACAGATAAGAAACAGAGAAACTAGACAATCGGCAAAAAAAAAAAAAAGTGTTAAGCAACTTATGTAGCTGGAGAACTTTTAATATGTTTAGTGTACAACATTTCTATCAATTAGTATACGGCATTGTGACTCCCCAGCAGCAGTATATTATGTGCACCTATTTAAAGAGTGACTGCACCTTCGTAAAGCTTTTGACTTGTCCTAGAGCCATATCTAAAGCTTGATCAGTGCTGAGACCCCCCACTGATCGCTCTAATCAAGGGGACGCAGCGATCACTGAGCGCCTATAGCTGTATTTGTTAAAGTTTAGTTGCTCCTGGCAGCTGAATAAGGGGGCTAGAAGTCTATGGACTTTTTTTTTTTTTAGACTTCAATGAGCCTGTCTTTACCTGTCAGGAACATCCGAAGAGTAACAAACACACCCGGAAAGGCTCAGCTGAGTGCTGTAGCCTCTTCATTTGAGCAACCAGTAAAGGTCTCGGCACCTAGATCCCCACTGATTAAAACTTTTGACATTTCTTTAAAAAGTTTTAGGAAAGTGCAGTTACTTTTTACCATCTGAGGCTTATAGGTCCCGCTTCATCACCACCAGGGGGGCCCAGTAGTAATTGCAGGGGAATAACTAGTTGGGTGGAGCTTGCCCCCTTAGAGTTGGTACCACTCTGCCTTGGATAGGGAATTTGGATACAAGGCTAGGGCGGTGAACGGAGTCTTTCCCCCATAAGAAAGGAAGACTATCCAGGACTCCGCACATACCTGGGTAAATGGGGCAGAATATTGCAGGGCCACCTCCACGGCTGCCACCAGTTCACTCTGGTCTTCGTTCATCCAGCTATCACTTTACCAGTCAGTATGGAACAATTTCAGAACGGTTTAAATCTGCATTGTCAGATATTACACATTGATATTGCCAAGAGCCGCGCAGAATGTCAGTTCGATTTAGCGTAGACGAAATGTGCTGCATGAGTCTTGTTGCTGTTTGGACTGAGCCCGGAGAACGTAGGCGCAGGACTTATTATTCCTGCAGCCCTTGTCCTACATTATGAGATACTTCCTGGCCCCTCTCCAGACACAGGCTGCTTTACAGCTTCCGAATATCACGCTGGCAATAGATTAGCTCTAGATTGGGCCTATTTAACAAATGAGCCCTACTAACATTTTACCGTTACTTAGCTTTACAATCTGTCATTTGCTAAAGCTGCGGCTCTGGAATCCCACCAAACGTCTCCTGCATTCCTTTAATCTGCACTGCATCATGCCCGCTGCCAAATGAGATTTCCGCAACGTAATCTTTGAAAAACGGTCACCTGCGCTGCTACTTAGAGCCGCCGTGACACCGAGACCCTGTCAACCATCTTAGCAGAACGGAAGGAGCCTACAGCTGTATTCCAAATAAGTTATCATCATGATGAATGGGACTCTTATGCTTTCTACTACAAAAAGGGAAGGAAAAAAAAACATTGCACAGGTTCTGCTGCATCAACAAGGTGGAAGGAATATTCCGAAGGCTGCCAAGACGGAGAGAGACTGCCAAAAGATTGCTCCGGCCTGTCTGCGGTTAGCGATGACTTGGATGATCTAAGCTGGGAGAAATCTGTCAGATAAGTGACATTATCAAACTTGTTTACACATAGGAGGCCTGGTGTTACATCGCTGATACATCTCCGCATCCCTGGTGGATTGCACTCCTTCATTTATCTGGGGGGTTTTCACAGCCGAGGGGGATCATGCAGCAGATGTAATCTGAAGGGAAGAGGCAATTTTCCTGGTTAATAATACAAGATCTACTGTCATCAGCCGGATGGGGGAAAAACATAAGTCTTGCTGCTTCTAAAAGCAAATCATGAGCTCTTACAAAGAAACTTCTGTCGGAGCTTAAACCGCAGGGAAGCACGGTTAAAGGAATCTGAGCATCTCCGAGGTCTATCTGATGAAAGCAGGAGATTTGTCTGCTAGATACTGCAAGTCCTGTAAACGTCTTTATTAAAAGGGGTTGTGACAAAATGTAAAAAATGTCCATAATGCACAGTATAGGGGATAAATGCCTGGTCGGCGGCGGTCTGACCCTTAGGATCCCCACCGATCATGAGAATGGGGCTCCTTTGTCCCCCACATGAAAGGATCAGTGGCTGCTACTGCTCCATTTATTCCTATGGGACTGTGAAAGAGAAGACAATAGAACGCTTGACTATCTCCATCAGTCCAATAGAGAGGAGCTGAGTACGGGATGGCATGCATGGCTGCTTCTCCATTTATATAGGGGAACACAGGTGGCCCCCTTCTCGTGATTCAAAGGGGTCCCAGTGGTTAGATCCTCCCACCACTACTGATAAGGTAATTAATCCCTATCCTATAGATAGGGTGTAAGTTTATATTTTGGGAAACCCCTCTAAGGTCTAACCTTAGGCCTCCAACAGTCTAGCTGTGCGTAAAAGTTGCACCCAAGTGGGCACAACTTACATCAGACAGCACACGCACACCAGTCCCTGTGCTGTCCAATATAAATGGGCGATGGACATTAACATGCATTACCATGAAACAAACGGGAATAGGAAATGCCAAGAGTATTTCATGCATACCAGCGGTCCGCCAGAAAAAAAAACACATCCATGTGCATAGCGCATAGGCCTATAATGGGGCTGTGAACAGTCCATGGATTCACACGACAGTCCCAATACAATAGAGTGCACCTAGTCTTAGGGTAACACTACACGTGGCCAATCCACAGCAAAATTTTGTGTCCCATTAATTTCCCAATATATCTCCGTGTTTAGCAGTCCATTTTTCATATACACAGTTCTAAATCATCGGTATATGCTTAGCTTTATATTCCCATATTATAAAGTATGACAAATATCACTAGGATATGCCATCACTTTATGATCAGTGGGGGTCTTATGTCTGAGACCCCCCACCACCACCACTGATCCTGAGAATGAAGGGACTGCAGCATTATTGCAGGGCTACATCCCATTAAACATTTTCCTTGTACAGTGACGCCCCGGTCACTCGGAGTCCCAGATATTAGAACCCCGCTGATCATAAAGTAATAATAATAAACTTTATTTGTATAGCGCCAACATATTCCGCAGCGCTTACATAGACAGGGGGATACAGAAAGACAAATAATACAAACATTACAGAACCACGGTTACATAGTAATCAGTTGATGGAAACAATAGGGGTGAGGGTCCTGCTCCAACGAGCTTACATACTACAAGTAATGGGGTGATACAGAGGGTAAAGGGGCTGGAGATGTGCACGGTATGGCGAAGTGTGAGCGATGTTATACACAGACAATGGTCAGACATTTAGCCGTGTGACGGCAGAAACGGTGTGACTGCAGGAGCGGTTTATGATGGCTAGCAGGGATTGCAGTCAGTAGGTCAGGGAGCATGTTATCAGGCGGAGTACAGAGAGGTTTTTTTCTTAGGGAATGCGGTATGCCTCCCTGAAGAGGTGCGTTTTTAGAGCACGCCTGAAGTTCTGCGAGTCCTGGATTGCTCGGGTAGCCTTTGGTAATGCGTTCCAGAGGACAGGTGCTGCTCTGGAGAAGTCTTGGAGGCGGGAATGAGAAGTTTGAATGAAAGGGGCACTCAGTCTGGTTTCATTAGCAGAGCGGAGAGCCCGGGCTGGTTGATGGATTGAGATGAGGGAGGCGATATAGGGGGGTGCTGCACTGTGGAGGGCTTTGTGGATGAAGGTAGCGAGTTTGAATTGAATTCTGTATTTAACGGGCAGCCAGTGCAGTGACTGGCACAGGGCAGAGGCGTCCGTGTAGCGGCTGGACAGGAAGATGAGCCTGGCTGCCGCATTCAGGATGGACTGGAGAGGGTAAAGTCTGGTGCAGGGGAGGCCGATCAGCAACGAGTAGCAGTAATCGAGCCAGGAGTGGATGAGGGCGACAATAAGCGTTTTTAACGTCTCCACAGTGAGAAAAGAGCGGATTCTTGCGATGTTCTTGAGGTGCAGCTGACATGTTCGGGCCAGAGATTGGATGTAGGGGGCAAAAGAGAGATCAGAGTCAAATATGACCCCAAGGCAGCGGGCGTGTTGTCTAGGAGTATAAAGTGATGACATAGCCTAACATATATGCCATAACCTTTTGGGAAATGATGGGAACACCACTTAAATGGAAAAATCTATCATTTGCGATTCTTGGAGTACCTTTTTAAAAAAGCCAGGTGAAGTTCAGGAGGATCGCAGTGTAAGGTGATTAAGAAATGTATAATATATAATATCAGAAATTGACACATTGCCAGTAGATGCTCCTTTAAGTCATCTGCCTTAGACAAATCACTTTTTGCCTAAAGGAATAACCTGGCAATAAGTTGATCACAAAATGCTCTGCTAGGAGTCTTAGCGATCACCTAGAGGAACCTAGCAGCAAGTGTATAATTCCCTATAGCACCCCCACAGGGAAAACAATGCATTACACAGTGCCTAATCATATCCCTGACCTGCCATGTGATACCAGGCCCTCCAAAGACAGACAAGCCGTTTAACGGTTTCCATCTCTGCTTAATAGAGGATCCTGAGAAGTGGACACCCCTCTATTAATTTAGAGCGACCTACAGTATAAAAGATTTTTGAGAAAGCCCTTTCCAAACTCCTTTATCTTATCACACTTTAACAAAGATGCTAGAAGAAATGTGGCAAGTAGGCATACCCTTTAAAACTAAAGTCAACGATAAGCAAATTTCAACGGGAATCTACATCTGACCCGCTTTTATCGTTGCATCGGTCGTCAGCATCTACTCTATACCATACAGGAAGTAATTGCCTAATAATTTATAGCAAGGGCAAGGAAAACGGGCACTTTAGCGTATGTAGCAGAAGTTAACAAGCCGTGCACAGAACATGACCTGTAGTAAAAAGTCAACGGCCTGCACTGCTCATAACCAGCAGACATGTCCTATGCATTGTTCCTTCAGTTCTGCAGGGGTCAAGCGGTCAAATTTACACCAGACTTGACCCAAGTGCGGAGTCAAAACTCCTGGCACCGGAGGCTCACAGCTACCTCAAGTCTTATTCTCAGTTATTGCAATCCCAAGTCCCTATAAAAGCAATAGTTATGGTTTACTGTGTGCTAAAATGCCCCTTCAAGGCAGAGTGAAAGGCGAGAAAAGCAAATTTATCATAGAAATAAACTGAGTGTACAACGTGGACTGCCATCATTCAAAGACGGGGCATAGCCGTAAGAAGAATGTTCACGGGAGGCAATGACTTTACATTTGTAGCATACTGCCACAGGGGCAAGGTCAAGAAGTCTGCTACGGCAATCATTTCTAGTTTAAATACGTTTTTACTATATTAAAAAAGCTCAGAGAAATATAAAACTATAAAATGTGCCCTGTTCTGCACAAAATAATCATAAAAAACCCACAAGCTGCATCTTCAATAAATTGCTCGAGTACTAGAATGTACACTAGTGCATTGTGGAGGACTATTATTTCTTCTTCATCCCAGACTGCTGCACCGTACTAACATCACATAGAAGCAGCAGCAGACACTGATCCAGCAGGGCGCTACAGCTAATGGGAGCGCCTGAGAGCCAACAGAAAGGCAGTAGCATCTTACATTTACAACTGGATCTGAAGGAGTTGACAAACGAGTTGAGAGATCACTTCAAGTAACGGCGGATCCGGAGAGGTGAGTATGGGGTCTTTGGGGGGCGCCGTGACGGACTCCGCTGCGATATTCCGCTGGCGGAGTCCGTCACGGCCGTGGGCATGAGGCCTTAGTGGTACAAGTCTTAAATGCTAAGACTTGATTTGCAGGAGTTCTATCTTCCAATAGGTGGCGCCGTACTATTTTCCTTATGCATATTAAGTTTCCTAGAGGAGCATGCATGGCTTTATACATCTCCTCGCACCTTTTAGGTGCTCTCCATAAGGAAAGCTGTACCCCTCCTGACCCACGCCATTGGTTTATCACCCAGCCAGCAACCTACTGTACGCGGATGAGGGACAAAACCCCCAAAATAGCTGTCTGTACATGGTTACCTTCAAGAGAAGATTCTGGCTTTGGCTTATATTTTCAAGCATTGTTACAAGGCTTGCTAAATGAGAGCTGACACTGACTTGCAGGAATGCTGCCTTTGATAGGTGGCGCTGTAGCGGCATTGTTTCATCTTCCATTTGCATAGCCACTTCATCAGGCATAAAGTACATTGCTCTAATTTGATCCATGCGGTAGAGAACAGCTCCGGCGGTATATGAAAGGTTATTTTGAACAGTGAGTATCGGCTATAACGATTATGACATCAGTGTGAAAACTCGGAGTCACAAATCATTAATGACAGAAATGACTCCGGCACCTGGTCTAAAGATATCAGAAAAGGATTTCCATCTAAAAATCAGAAAAATCCCTATGGTACAAGCTTTTGAGTTGTCTCATTGTCTTCTGTGAGATTGTGGACAATCGTATTCAGTGCAATGTGGGCCAGCAGGATGAAACCACTTGTTGGAGTTGTAGGGTCAGTAACAATCACTGATAGGACCGCCCACTGGACTCCTGAGCATAGACAGAGCAGGGATTTAAACGGGTAAAGTAAAGTTCAGACAAATGCACGTGGCTGTATTTTTAGGCCGTGTGCTGTCCACGTAATCCACATACAGCATTCAGACTCAAAGGGGTTTATGTGAAGAGCCTCGTAGAGTTTACATATGGATCCTTAGTCTACAAGAAAATATCATGGCATGTCCTGTTCTCATCCGTTTCCTTAGACTAGAATAGGACATGCAATTTGCAGGGTCCATGTAAATCAGACAGAACACAGATGGGTTACCTTTTAGCACAATTTGTATTATGTTTGTGTGCCTTTGACCCAAAACTGAAACTTCACCCACAAAGCCATATATCTATGTGCTCATCTCCTTCTACTGTGCATCATACTGTCCCAGATAGAACAGTATGTACAAAGTGATGGGTTCCCCTTTAACCACATAAGGACCAAGCACGGAAAATATACGGCGCTTGGTCCTGGGCTTTAATCACATCCGATAGCAAAAATACAGTATGGCGTTGAAGCCTTTGCTCCTACAATCAAGTAGGAGCAGGTCCGGTCCTCGGCTGTTAGTCACAGTTGAGAACCTGGAGGAGAAGGGATAAGCAGTTTTTAACTACCTCTGCCTTCTTTCCCGAGTACATAGCCCTCAATGAGCGCTACGTGCTAAGTGGAGGTGTTTGTTCCACTACGCGACACGTCGATCACAAGACCGCCGGGTCCCCTGTTACAGCACAGCTGCAGGGTCCTAGCAGACCCTGATCAGCTCTGCCAGTCACTATTGTCAGTACAGGGGGGTGTTTCCTCCTGTAACGGAGGCTCCTATGAATGCTGCTCCTATGCATGTCCCAGCTACAAATCGAAAAGTATAATTAAAAAAAAAATAGGCAATGTGAATGATGTCATGGGGGTCATAGATAGTAAAAAGAAATCATTACAAAACAAAGTAAAACAAATATAAACTACAGAATAAAATAAAAAAATACACATAAAAATGAAAATGACCCAAAGCCGTCGCCAAACAAAACAGTCATTGTATGCGCCCTGTAATCCATACATATTATATATCACCATGTCCCAAACAAAGTGGGGAACCCATTCCCACTTTATTTTAGCGTAAATATACTAAATAAAAAAAAAAAACTATATCTATAAATATTTTAAAAAACACTTTATTTTTATCCACAATTAAACTAAAAAAAAAAAACACGGGAAAAAATTATTTTTAAAAAACAGCCCTATATGTCACAGAAAAAAAAAAAATAATTTTGGTAGCTGAAGGGGGGAAAAATAGGGCAGTAAAAGCACAACATGGGTAAAAAGTGTCTCGTCCTATAGGTATAAAACAGCCTGGCCCTTAAGGAGTAATCCCCCTAGGGGACCACAACCTGCGATGCTTTGATCGCTCCTGCAGTATAATGTAATGCCACAGCATTACATCATACTACAATCTGACAGACAGTCTATCAGGCCACCCCACGAGGATGGCTTGATAGGCATACTGCCAAGACAGCCCTGGGGCCTTTCAGAAAAATACTTAAAAATGAACGACATTCCGCCGTTTTTTGGTTTTCACATCTAACCTGTGAAACGATGTGGTATGACCTTGGAAAAAATGGGTATATCACTTAAAGGGGTTTTCTAAGACTAAGAAAAAAAAGAGAGGTAAAGGTCACATGAGAACAGAGGCCGGTTACACTTTTTTTTCTAATTCTTGGAAAACCACACACAAAAATGTAGTGCCTAATAAAATACATTACTAAAATCAATATCATTCCATATTATTCTACAAACACAAAAAACCTCCATTGGTGACCATTTTCTTTTCAGTCTGGACAGTAAGGCCTCCTGCACATGGGCGGGTCGGACCCCAGTGCGGGATTCCCGCAGTGGAGTTCGACCCGATACCCGGCCGGTGACCCCAGCTTACCGATCTGCCGTCTTCCTCCCCTGCTGCGAATGTGCCTCCGGTGCACATGCGTAGTACAGAGGATGTCGGGCCATCGCTATGGCGATGGTCATGGGAGCTGTGTCATTCTGCAAAATGGCCGCGAGACGGATGGCTTCCATTGACTTCAATGGAAGCCAGCCGTGCGCAGCCCACACAAAATCGGAGCATGCTGCGATTTCCCCCCTCGCAAGCGGAAAATCGCAAAGGATTTCCGCTCGTGGGCATGAAATCGCGTTCTGCCATAGCATTCTATGGGCGAGACTAGTTGCACAACCCGGAGGTGGAATCCTGCTCTGGATTTCACAATGCAAACCCGCCCGTGTGCGTGAGGCCTAAGGGGTGATCAAAATCGTGGCTGTCTGCATAGGGTTGCATAAACCAATACAATCCTATGGCAGCGTGCAACGGCAGAACTTCGTGGTGAAATCCTGCTGCGTAATTTCCGCCCATCTGCATTCGGCCCAAACCTGCACTTTAACTGCTGCTGATGCTCAACTTTGGTTTAAGACATTGTTTTACGCTAATGAGGTCACAAAGTCTCCTAATAATCACTGATGACACTTAAGGCTTGACGTGAGGGACAACGCATAGCAAGTACAACATTTAGACAGATGGAAAATGCAAAGGAAAGGAAAAAAAAAAAGAGCAAGCACGAACGAGGAGCAAAGGGGCAATGCGTAATGACAAAGAAAGTGGGAATCAGAGACGTATTTTAATTGAAGTGGCTTTAGAGTTGGACTGCGGGAAGGAAACTTGGCCTATAGAGAATACAAAGCAGAAAGTCGCAATGTGCTGGAGGGTCGCTATCTGTTACAGCTCATCTAAACAAGACTAAAAAGGGCCTGCAGATGGAACGATCACCGTTAAAAAAAAAAAAAATTCAAGAGCAAAAGTTATAGACAACTGTTTAGTCTAAACGCGAGCCAACGACGAACGATCATCATTCACTGCTCATTAGTCGCTCATTATCTGCAGGCATAAAAATCATCGTTGGCTCGTTGAGTCGTCGTTCAGTTTAAAAAGCGCTCGTTTAGTCCTTCTCAGTCACATAGGGTTTAACTGGGGGGGGGGGGGGGGGGGAGAATCCCCAGCGCGGCTGTCAAAGCCACTGCAAAGGATCATAGAAAGCAGGCTTATACAGCGAATGTGAAAGACTGAGCGATTCTGAACGATTCTCGTTTGAACGAGTGAACAATGTATCTGCCTGTCTAAACAGGCTGCATGAGAGCGAACGAGCTAGCGATGACGTCACTCTCTCGTTCAAACGATAATCGGCTCGTCTAAAAGGACCCCGAGTCTAGAATGCAAAAAAAAAAACCTTTTCTGGCATATATTTAACCTGCATGCCTATGTGACAGGACACAAGGACAGGACAAGTTACACAAGCATTATGTTGTGGGGTTGGAATAGTACAGCAAGCACAGTCTCATTCAAGAAAATGGTGCTGAGCTTGTTGTACCATTTTAGGCCACTACATAGTAGACAGAGCTGTGCTAGTAGAAGCGTACATCGGTTGCAGTGTAAGTGAATTAATTCATTACCTGGAGTCATGAAAGAGGGGGGGGGGTGCCAAGCTGTGAAGTCATAGCTTGTATATCACACACATTCCTGTGTGCTTTATACTCCACTCTTGCCGCTTACTGGGCATGCTCCCATGGAATTTTAGCTACTTCACTAGCTATGACATTAGGAGGCATGAGGGTTGTCAATAACACAAGAATGGGTGTTATTTGCAAGCCATGTCTTGTCTTTGTGACTGGTCATTGCTGCACCTCCCCATTGACACCACATGGTTAATTTACATATATTTGGTTTCCTTTAAAAACACAAACCTTAAGATTTTAGCAAAGATATGGTTGAAATAGTGTTCAAGAGTCCCATTCCACCATGTGCTTGGTGTAATGCTGCAAAAACAAATGCCAAGTTCTCTCTAAATTAACCCTGCAGTCCCAGGACTAAATTAGTCCAGAGACCATTCGAGGTTTTGGGATAGTTATATCACCTCCTGCTGTTCTGCTCCCCACTCTTCCACTAATTTGCTTGTTTCTGGGGAACTCTTCCTTCATTCTTCAAATATGGACGCAGAGTTTCTTAGACTATCAATGTACACTGATCACTGGTTGGGCATCAGTAGTCTAAGACGCCACAGGCTGCTCTGACTGGCCAGCACTGTTCACATGACCAGCACTAGCCAATCCAAATGCAGAACTCATGTGTCTCACTACCGATGCACTGTGTGCATCTAGTACCGACAGGACTGTTGTGGCCATGCTCTAAGAATGAAGAGAAGTCCCAGTTGGAAGCAGAGCTGCAGCAAGTAAAATAACTCCCCCATCTCCAGTCTCTGGATGATTTTTTGTAATGGGACTAAAGAGTCACTTTAATTTACTTCAGTAACCATGATAGCTCTTAAGGGGTACTGCTTCTCCTTGTGGAGACTACAGGCATTGCTCTCTGGGAAAAAAAATATGCAAATTAGCTTTCTACAGGAAAGAAGAAAACAATCTAAAGCCGCCTATAAGATAGTTAACCTGTATTTTAAGGTCTGATACAGAAAAGGGTCTTGAAACAGGACTTGAGAATTTAGACAGACCAGAGTCTCCACCAAAAGAAAGACCTCCCATCTGTAGACGGTTTTGTGAATTTTGCCCCTTGCCAGTACACAGAAGACGACTGACATACCGTAAGCTCTCGGAGGTGCGTTTCCTCAGTACGTCCATTAGATGTATAAAGTCTTACAGTCCAAGAAATTAAGATTTCTAGACTGCAGACAACTATACTAATTAACACCACTTTACATAGAACAGTACTGATATAGTTCAATTTCCCTCCTCATAGAATATAATGCAAAATAGACTAATTCTTCCTTTAAGGGGACCCCTAGGATTATCAGTAGGTCAGAACTATATTAAAAGCTACACATAGCCCGATCTAAGGAACACAAATATTTGAAAATGTGCCTGAAAAGCAATTACAATGGGAAATCTTTGCGGCTCCTATTCTCCAGGCCAGTCTGCAGAAATACAGCTGCTGGAGTGCGCTTCAATGGGGTATTTAATTGTTGCGTAAGTGTCTTTCTGAGACACACGACTCCCTTTCCTTTGCTTAAAGAATCCGGCTAATTAGCAGCAAAGCGGAGAAAAGCATGCAAAATCAATAAGGGAAAAATTAAAGTTACAAATCTAAGTGAAGCCTGGCGCGATCCCTGGCGAGAAGCTCTTCCTGGGGTAAAGTTTATCTAGTGTCATAATTTTATTGAAATCCTATATCTTGCTATTGACTTTTATGGTTTCAAGCAAGATACCAGGGTTATCATTATTGGAAGCTCAATGCTGCTCTGAGGGACACGAAGAGGGCCTCTCTCTACCCGGCCCTCTAAACAAGCTGTAATTGCCTGCTTTATTGATCAATAAATCTCCAAAGTGCCTCCATTCACCGGCATTATGCTTCATTCAGTCCACCGCTCTGTATTCAAGGGAGGTGGGGGGGCTTTAAGACAAAATAAAGGGATGGGGCGGGGGGGAAAGAATTGTTTTGTCATTAGCCCGTATGGCGGCAGGACAGCACAATCTGCTTCTGGTAATGGATTTTCACTTTCTTTATTTCTGAAGGAAGGAAAAACAAATTCTAAGTTGCTGTTCTGAATCATGCGCACCTCACTCCAGAGAGTCCGTCTGTATTACAGCGCGGCTTCCAACATCCAGGGGTCCTTTTACGGAAAAACAATTTCTTCCAGATGACGAGAGCCGATCAAAGAGATTGGCGCTACTTGGTGTGGCTGTCACACAGGGTGATTCAGACTATTAGGGCACAAACGATTATTCGTCCCCCATAGAGTTTTATCACAGTTGGCAGCATGTCTCGCGTTCCCAAGGGAACGTCTTCTACCAATAATGACTTTTTTGGTGGTGCTGCATAAAAGATACGATCAGACGAACAAGCATTTGCGTCACCTTCACGTGTCTCAATGGGAACATTCTTGCTTAAGAATCACGGCTGTGTAAAAGAACCTTAAAGATGGCCATAGATATAACATAGGTATGTTCTCCAACACTTCAATTAACTCATCAAAAGCGGGATTCCCATCTTGGACTTTTACTACATAGAATGTGCACAGGTTAGGCCGTAAAAGTCAAATAAAGGTGGCTTCATGTTTGGGATCCACACCTATTCTCTAGTTGTGGACCCCACCGCCCCGGCAGAGTTATAGGAGGTGGTCGGGATGATGGAAAGACAAGTAGGCTTAATAGTAGTCTATGGCTGAAGCGGTTCAGAATAAACACACTTTGAAGTTTGCTCGTTTGCCTTAGGTATGGAGCTCTTAAGTTAACGAGGCAGACCATGCCTGACTGACAGCGCTTTCCTTGCTTGTTCATAGGGACAGAGCAATCTGTCTACATGCTACGGACGGGTTGAGGTTAGTGTGACCGGCCTCTAACTCAAGAGCCCCGTTCCCAAGGCACTCGACCAAACTTCAAGGTGTGTTTATTCAGAAACGTCATGTCATTTCAGAACATTACATACTAGCAGGCACTGTGCATACGTGCGGTTCGGGCAGCATGAACCCGGTGACAGGTTCCCTTTAAACGGAACTTTGAATCATTTTTTTACGTTGCATTTTACATAAAACATTTTCTAAAGTTAAAAAAAAAAAAAAAAAGTTGTGTTTTTTCCTTTTTGAATATTATTATAGAACAATTTTATATCCTTTATCTGATTGCTTATATAATATACCATAAGACTGGGCTTCCATGCTGTGGAAACGGCGCACAGTCCAAATCTGAGCCACCCGTGTTTGCCACTGGCAGCACATCTTTGCCGGTAATACTGCCAGGATCTTGACTGCATGTGGCTTCCCCAGCATGGAAACCCTGCCTAATTCTTTAGTATTGGCTGGCAACGTGTATGACCACCTTTAGGGCATGGACACACGGATTAAAAAGTACAAGCAACTGAGTGAAAAAAAATGAACGCTCAAGTAACTGCTGCTCATCGACTAAGAAAATGATCTCCAAAAAGGAGAGGGCCTAGAATTCCACTTTATAGATGAAGGGAAATAAGCAGTTATCGAACTATGTTGGTGGCGCTTATTTTAGAAGGCATAGAAGTCTATAGGATCTAAACGATTTTCTGTTGTCTCCTATGAACATATGGTAAAACATTGCCTTTTTGATTTCATGACCCTACAGATATGATGAAGGAAGGACAATAACTGATGACCAAATGGGCAGGCATATGGATACCTAAAGCAGATCTTCAATATGAGGACCTCCAACAGACAACTTCTCATAGCTATGCTTCCTAGCCATCGTGATTAACAATGGACTGCTTCTGGGGGTACTGCCTAAAAAAACACCTCATCTTAACATCTCCCTTCCCAGGCCTTGGCAATGAGAAGCTAAAGAAATTATTAATCAATGCTGGCAGTCAGTTTTAATGAATTCTCTGCAGTGCTTGAAATATCAACTTTTTCTCTCATTAGGCTCGGAAAAGCTCTGATAATTAATAAAAGGAAAATAGACGTATAAGGCAGTATGATGGGGGGCGGGGGGGGATGCGGGAAGTGTTTGCAAACCAGATGTGACTTTTATATCAATCAGCCATTATTCTCTATTCTGCGGTTTCTCCACTCAAATAATTACTTCAATAAGTGCACAATAGAAAGACCCAAAATACAAATATAAAAATAAAAGGCATCATCTCTCTGTGTGCGACATAATCTGCACTTGTGAACACAATACGCTTCTGAGAAAATGCTTCTCTTTTATTGAAAGCTATTGATCTAATCTCGGAGAAAGACGTTACCCGGCGGTGCTATGTATGTAGAACACAATGTGTGGTGGGAGTGATGTAGGACAATCAGACAAGGCGTACATAAGTTTAAGGGAATGTAGACGACTACAAAAAGACCATAAAGAGGGTCAAACATCTACTTCACTTCCGTACGAAAATAATTCAAAGTTATATTATTGTACTTTACAAATCCTTCTATAGATGTGACAAGACTGAAAAGTACAGGCTTCAGATTAGCTATTCAATGACGCAATTGTTTCTGTAGGTTTTTTTATGTTGAGAGGACAGAGTTAACCCCTTTGCATTGTAAGATGATGGTCTCATGGGCTCCATTTTTAAAATAGACACATAATGCAAGAGAAAAGTTTGATGCGGTGTAATCTCACATTTAAAAGTTATCCAAGTCCCCCAAATTTTGATAGAGCAGGCCAACTATTGTATGTGCATAAGGGCTCCCAACACCCATCATTTGTTGGGAAAGATAGCGAGCAGGCAGGTTGAATTCCAACGGCCAATCCTTTTGCTCTCCTTTGAGAAAGGCTACTGCCAGAACTATTGGGTTGCGTCTTTCTTCTCTCCCTGCATGGAAAACACATGAATGCTTGGCCAAATCAAGCGTTCATATGTATGTCGGAGTTGGCAAAGGACTACTCAACAGCTATTGAAGGTACAGTGTTTCCACCAAAACAAGAGACAGTCTTCTATTAATCTGTGCCCCCAAAAAGGTGGTAAGGCTTATTTTTGGATGGTCTTATTTTACTTACTTACCTAGAAGGCTGGGTCCAGGTCCCCTTCCTCTGCTCTCCAGAGTCTCGGCGTGGTTCCTGCAGTCCTTGGCCGCCCACACAAGATCCTGGTTACAGGGTTCATTAATCCCGCCTTCACGAAGAGATGGCTGTGATTAGTTCATCGAGCGCTGTATTGTTTGGTTCATTGAGCACTGCCCAGCCAATCACAATCACCACTTTGTGGAAGCGGGAAGTATGATTTGGCTGATCCTCAGACTCAGCCAATTCATAAATTCGCCTCCACCATTTTTGATGGCTGCGTTTGGCATTCCGCATTAAGCAGCTAGGCTAATCAATGCAGAAATCGAAGAACCAATCACAGGGTTTATTTTCAGGGTAGGACTTATATTTCAAGCACACCTCCTACCCCAATTTTATTACAGATGTCTGGATAAGTCCAACCCACCATTAATTCAGGCTCTTGGATCAGCGCCCAGTTTATTCCATAGTTAATGCAGACCTAAGACCAGACCAAAAAAACTAAATGACTTACCTCTCTCTCCTATTCCAGGCACCAGCCCCACTTTCCCTGCACTGGGTTCCGGCAAGGTAGCAGTAATGTAAAGAGGAAGAGGAGCTGGCAGCAGTCTCCTGCTAGTGGTGCTGCACTTCACCCTGACAATGGGAGGAGTCAAGACACAATGCATTGTGGGCATTGGGACTTAGCGCAGCTGCGAGTAATATGGCAGAACATGTCCATTGTAACCGCTCTTAGAGCCTCTTCTAGTAATGAACTCTTCCATCACTGATGGAAGCACTTATTGTAAGTCAAGCTAAGCTATGGAGAAACTTTTTTTTTTCCAATAAAACTGCGCACCCTTCTCAGCCGTAAGAAGGTGACGCTCTAGGTGGGTGCTGACCTTTGCCTTCCCTTATCCGAGCAGTGAAGAAACCTTTAAGAACAGGCTGAAGGTTCAGTGCTAGCATAGATGCCTACACTGGCTCCAAGATCAACATGGCCACATGGTGAAGTGATACTAGAACCATGGCCTAACCAGCTACGGTATATAGCACATTTATACATGTGAATATAATAAACACTCAATACAAATCGGCAGATAACAGCTCATAATTTGTATGGGGTTGCATTTATGTACATTACTTAGGATCCCTTCCTGTCCCCTCAGTAAACCAAAGAATCTAAAGTCAACTTTTGTTAAAATACTACACAGCAAAATTGGTAAATTTAGTTTGCACCAATAATTTGTATCCCAAAAACTGGGACCCTGGTCGAATGGCCAATTTAATATCCTCTAAACCCAGCCAAGAATTTTACAGCTTATTTTCTCTACGAGTTATTTCAGTAGTATCATGCCGCGCACAATCTCCACTCTAACTTGGAGTCTTCCGTCATGATAGAATATTATATCCGGCCTGTCAACCATCCTCCATACAGCTGTCCAGAGCATGCCACTAACTTTATTGGCTCTCCAAAGAGAAAAGTGCTCTCCGTTCAATCATGCTGCTTGGTTAACTCTGCTAAAACAAGCACCCTCGCATATAATACATATTTATTACTATTTATCGAAGCGTTCTGCTCCAATAATAATTGCTTCATTATGGACAGCGGCAGAAATCTTTCTGATGAAGAGCCGTCTGCTCTGGAATGCACAAGCAGCCTCCTATCTCCTTTCCAATCTACGGAGGCTCAAGCCTGGATAATTCTAGCTTTTTAGGATGCCTTAGAATGACTCTATTACAAATTAAGCATTTTATTCTGAAATATATACATTTAAAATAATTGACAATCTAAGAACAAATTGGGATGTGTCCACCTTTGTTTCGGGAATGCATCAATATACAGAGAAGGAAATTGGTTACAGCACTAAAAAAAAAAAAAATTTGAATCCTACTCAGCGCTGCTATAGATGTGTGTTATATGTAGTGGAACTAGGCGTGTTGTGTAAAGGTCGTTCTCTCTATGCCGTTCCTGGTAGGATGTCAGAGCTGTGGTGGATGCTCTGCCAATCAGATGTATCCCTATGAGGTAGAAGACAATTTTCCTAATTTTAGGGGAAAAAAACTTCCTTCCCGACTCCAATCTGGCAATCAGAAAAATCCCTGGATCACCGACCCTCTCGAGTAATCAGTGACTATAACATGTAATATTGTATCACTCAAGAAAGGTGTCCACCACATCCTCAGGCAGAGAGTTCCATAGTCTCACTGCTCTGACAGTAAAGAACCCCCTTCTATGTTGGTGTAGAAACCTTCTTTCCTCTAGATGTAGAGGGCGCCCCCTTATTACAGTCACAGTCCTGAGTATAAATAGATGATGGGAGAGATCCTTGTATTGTCTCCTGATATATTTATACATAGTTATTAGGTCTCCCCTCAGCTGTCTTTTTCTAAACTAAATAACCCTAATTTTGATATCCTCTCTGGGTATTGTAGTCCGCCCGTTCTATTTCTTAGTTGTCACCTTTGAACCCGCTCAAGCTCTGCTATCTCCTTCTTAAGTATTAGTGCCCAAAACTGTCCCCAATATTCCATGTGTGGTCTGACCAGTGACTTGTAAAAAGTAAGAACAATGTTCTCGTCATGTGCCCCCCTAGACCTCTTTTAATGCACCTCATAATCCTATTTGCCTTGGCGGCAGCTGCCTGACACTGGTTGCTCCAGTTAAGTTTACAGTTAATCAAAGCAAATCCTCTGGGCAGGAGAAACAAAGATGACCACACCAACTTCTCTGACTCAGAACAGTAGAGTTGGAAGGGACCTTCAGGGTCATAGGGTCCAACCTCCTGCTCAATGCAAGATTCACTAAATCATCCCAGACAGATATCTGTCCAGCCTTTGTGTGAACACTTCCATTGAAGGAGAACACACCACCTCCTGTGGCAGCCTGTTCTACTCATTGATCACCCTTCACTGTCAGAAAGTGTTTTCTAATATCTAATCTGTGTCTCCTCCCTTTCAGTTTCATCCCATTGCTTCTAGTCTTTCCTTGTGTAAATGTGAATAGGGCTGATCCCTTTACACTGTGACAGCCCTTCAAATATTTGTAGACAGCTATTAAGTCTCCTCTCAGCCTTCTTTTTTGCAAGCTAAAGATTCCCGGATCCTTTAAGCGTTCCTCATAGGACATGATTTGCAGACCGCTCACCATCCTGGTAACTCTACTCTGAACTTGCCCAGTTTGTCTATGTCTTTTTTTAAAGGGGTTGTCCCGCGCCGAAACGTTTTTTTTTTTTTCAATAGCCCCCCCCCCCGTTCGGCGCGAGACAAACCCGATGCAGGGGTTTAAAAAAAAAAATCGGATAGTACTTACCCGAATCCCCGCGCTCCGGTGACTTCTTACTTACCTTGCGAAGATGGCCGCCGGGGTCTTCACCCACGGTGGACCGCAGGTCTTCTCCCATGGTGCACCGTGGGCTCTGTGCGTTCCATTGCCGATTCCAGCCTCCTGATTGGCTGGAATCGGCACACGTGATGGGGCGGAGCTACGAGGAGCAGCTCTCCGGCACGAGCGGCCCCATTCAGAAGGGAGAAGACCGGACTGCGCAAGCGCATCTAATCGGGCGATTAGACGCTGAAATTAGACGGCACCATGGAGACGAGGACGCTAGCAACGGAACAGGTAAGTGAATAACTTCTGTATGGCTCATAATTAATGCACAATGTACATTACAAAGTGCATTAATATGGCCATACAGAAGTGCTGAACCCCACTTGCTTTCGCGGGACAACCCCTTTAAGGTGGTCTAGAGGGTCATTTTAAGATTCCAAAGTCCTTTTTCATGTAACTTTTACCCTGTAGTTTCCCATTTAGAATGTAACAATGACCTGTATTTTCCTGCCCATGGGAATAACCTTACATTCATCAGTGTTAAACCTCATATGCCACTTTTCTGCCTAAGCCTCCAAGTTCTCCAAGTCCATGTTTAACAATATGTTCTCTTTCGTGTTAACTAGCTTACATTCTCATATCATCCGTAAATATTGATATTTAATTTACATTTTCTCTCTGGGGTCTATAATAGAGATGAGCGAACGTATTCGTCCGAGCTTGATATCCGTGCGAATATTAGGGTGTTCGGGATGTTCGTTATTCGTAACGAACACCATGCGGTATTCGGGTTACTTTCACTTCCTTCCCTGAGACGTTAGCGCGCTTTTCTGGCCAATTGAAAGACAGGGAAGGCATTACAACTTCCCCCTGTGACGTTCAAGCCCTATACCACCCCCCTGCTGTGAGTGGCTGGGAGATCAGATGTCACCCGAACATAAAAGTCGGCCCCTCCCGCGGCTCGCCTCAGATGCCTTGTGAGTTAGATGAGGGACAGTGCTGCTGGTACCGGAGCTGCTGTAGGGAGAGAAATAGCAGTTAGTGTAGGCTTCAAGAACCCCAAAGGTCCTTATTAGGGCCACTGATAGCTGTGTGTTGGCTGCTGTTAGCAGTGCCTTTTTTTTTTTCTTCTCAAAATCGCCTCTGCAGAGCGTTGCACCCGGCATTAGGGACAGAAGTGTTGGATAGGCAGGGAGAGTGTTAGGAGTGAGTGTAGCCTTCAAGAACCTCAACGGTCCTTTCTAGGGCCATATTTAACCGTGTGCAGTACTGTCCAGGCTGCTGTTAGCAGTGCTGCATTTTATTTTTTTTCTCAAAATCGCCTCTGCAGAGCATTGCACCCTCCATTGATACTGCAGGGAAAGAATTGTGTAGGCAGGGCCACAACACAGTTATTATTCATTGAATATACGCAGTGGGTCCTTTTGTTGTAAAAAAAGGGAAAAGAAATCTATTTGTCCTGCCTCTGTCCGTCCTAAGGGCTGTGGACACGTGTGAGCTGCGTGTACAACGTTAAAAAATCAGACGCACCCAGCTACGGTTTACTGCTGGCTTCGCCATTTGCTTTCCTTAATTGGAAAAAAAATACCTGCTCTGCCAGAGTTAATAACTCTGCTACCCTCAAGTTCTGTGACACATTAGCAGGGCCACAGCACAGTTATTAAACTTAGATTATTCATTCACTAGAGGCAGTGGGGCGTTTCGTTTTCAAAAAAGGGAAAAAATTATATTTGGCCTGCAGTCTTGCGCCAATTTATTTCCTGCCTGTGAAATCAAATCACTGGTAATACAGCATGCTGAGGGGTAGGGGTAGGCCTAGAGGACGTGGACGCGGCCGAGGACGCGGAGGGCCAAGTCAGGGTGTGGGCACAGGCCGAACTCCTGTTCTAGGTGTATCGCAGCCGTCTGCTGCGCGATTAGTAGACAGGCACGTTTCTGGCGTCCCGACAGTCATCGCACAATTCATGGGTCCACGCGGGAGACGGTTATTAGAAAATGAGCAGTGTGAGCAGGTCCTGTCGTGGATGGCAGAAAGTGCTTCGAGCAACCTATCGTCCAGCCACAGTTCTGCGCCGTCCACTGCTGCAAATCCGAATCCTCTGTCTGCTGCTCCTCCTTCCTCCCAGCCTCCTCACTCCACTACAATGACACATGCTCAGGAGCGGGAACACTCCCAGGAACTGTTCTCGGGCCCCTGCTCAGATTGGGCAGCAGTGGTTCCTCTCCCACCAGAGGAGTTTATCGTCACTGATGCCCAACCATTCGAAAGTTCCCGGGGTCCGGGGGAAGAGGCTGGGGACTTCCGCCAACTGTCTCAAGAACTTTCTGTGGGTGAGGAGGACGATGACGATGAGACACAGTTGTCTTGCAGTGAGGTAGTAGTAAGGGCAGTAAGTCCGAGGGAGCAGCGCACAGAGGATTCGGAGGAAGAGCAGCAGGACGATGAGGTGACTGACCCCACCTGGTGTGCAACGCCTACACAGGACAAGTCTTCAGAGGGGGAGGCACGGGCAGCAGCAGGGCAGGTTGCAAGAGGCAGTGCGGTGGCCAGGGGTAGAGGCAGGGCCAGACCGAATAATCCACCAACTGTTTCCCAAGGCGCCCCCTCGCGCCATGCCACCCTGCAGAGGCCGAGGTGCTCTAAGGTCTGGCAGTTTTTCACAGAGACGCCTGACGACCGACGAACAGTGGTGTGCAACCTTTGTCGCGCAAAGCTCAGCCGGGGAGCCAACACCAACAGCCTCACCACCACCAGCATGCGCAGACATATGGTGGCCAAGCACCCCACAAGGTGGGACGAAGGCCGTTCACCGCCTCCGGTTTGCACCCCTGCCTCTCCCCGTGCCCCAACCTGCCACTGAGATCCAACCCCCCTCTCAAGACACGGGCACTACCGCCTCATGGCCTGCACCCACACCCTCACCTCCGCTGTCCTCGGCCCCATCCACCAGTGTAGTTCAGCGCACCGTCCAGCCGTCGCTTGCGCAACTGTTGGAGCGCAAGCGCAAGTACGCCGCCACGCACCCGCACGCTCAAACGTTAACCGTCCGCATAGCAAAATTCATCAGCCTTGAGATGCTGCCGTTTAGGGTTGTGGAAACGGAGTCCTTCAAAAGTATCATGGAGGCGCGCTACTCAGTTCCCAGTCGCCACTACTTTTCCCGATGTGCCGTCCCAGCCCTGCACGACCACGTCTCCCGCAACATTGTACGCGCCCTCACCAATGCGGTTAGTGGCAAGGTCCACTTAACAACAGACACGTGGACAAGCACAGGCGGGCAGGGCCACTACATCTCCCTGACGGCACATTGGGTGAATTTAGTGGAGGCTGGGACAGAGTCAGAGCCTGGGACCGCTCACGTCCTACCCACCCCCAGAATTGCGGGCCACAGCTCGGTGGTGGTATCTGCGGAGGTGTATGCTTCCTCCACTAAAGCACCCTCCTCCTCCTCCTCCGCAACCTCTGTCTCGCAATCAAGATGTGTTAGCAGCAGTGTGTCGCGCGGTGTGGCAGCACAGCGGTGGGCAAGCGTCAGCAGGCCGTGCTGAAACTACTCAGCTTAGGAGATAAGAGGCACACGGCCCACGAACTGCTGCAGGGTCTGACACAGCAGACCGACCGCTGGCTTGCGCCGCTGAGCCTCCAACCGGGCATGGTCGTGTGTGACAACGGCCGTAACCTGGTGGCGGCTCTGCAGCTCGGCAGCCTCACGCACGTGCCATGCCTGGCCCACGTCTTTAATTTGGTGGTTCAGCGCTTTCTGAAAAGCTACCCACGCTTGTCAGACCTGCTCGTAAAGGCGCGCCGGCTCTGCGCACATTTCCGCAAGTCCCACACGGACGCTGCCACCCTGCAACATCGCTTTAAGCTGCCAGTGCACCGACTGCTGTGCGACGTGCCCACACGGTGGAACTCTACGCTCCACATGTTGGCCAGACTCTATGAACAGCGTAGAGCTATAGTCGAATACCAACTCCAACATGGGCGGCGCAGTGGGAGTCAGCCTCCTCAATTCTTTTCAGAAGAGTGGGCCTGGTTGGCAGACATCTGCCATGTCCTTGGTAATTTTGAGGAGTCTACCCAGGTGGTGAGCGGCGATGCTGCAATCATTAGCGTCACCATTCCTCTGCTATGCATCTTGAGAAATTCCCTGCAAACCATAAAGGCAGCTGCTTTGCGCTCGGAAACGGGGGCGGGGGAAGACAGTATGCCGCTGGATAGTCAGGGCACCCTCCTGTCTATTTCTCAGCGCGTACAGGAGGAGGAGAAGGAGCATGAGGAGGATGAGGAGGAGGGGGAAGAGACAGCTTTGCCCGCTGCTGACAGTACACCGGCTGATTGCCTGTCATCCTTTCAGCGTGTATGGCCTGAGGAGGAGGAGGAGGATCCTGCAAGTGATCTTCCTAGTGAAGACAGCCATGTGTTGCGTACAGGTACCCTGGCACACATGGCTGACTTCATGTTAGGATGCCTTTCTCGTGACCCTCGCGTTGCACGCATTCTGGCCACAACGGATTACTGGGTGTACACACTGCTCGACCCACGCTATAAGGAGAACCTGCCCACTCTCATTCGCGAAGAGGAAAGGGGTTCGAGAGTGTTGCTATACCACAGGACCCTTGCGGACAAGCTGATGGTAAAATTCCCAGCCGACAGCGCTAGTGGCAGAAGGCGCAGTACCGAGGGCAAGGTAGCAGGGGAGGTGCGGAGATCGAGCAGCATGTACATCCCAGGCAGTGCAACAGTCTTTAAGGGCCTGGACAGCTTTATGGCTCCCCACCAAGACTGTCACCGCTCCCCAGTCAAGGCTGAGTCGGCGGGAGCACTGTAAAAGGATGGTGAGGGAGTACGTAGCCGATCGCACGACCATCCTCGGTGACGCCTCTGCCACCTACAACTACTGGGTGTCGAAGTTGGACACGTGGCCTGAACTAGCGCTGTATGCCCTGGAGGTGCTTGCTTGTCCTGCGGCTAGCGTCTTGTCGGAGAGGGTGTTTAGTGCGGCTGGGGGAATCATCACAGATAAGCGTACCCGCTTGTCAACCGACAGTGCCGACAGGCTTACACTCATCAAGATGAACAAAGCCTGGATTTCTCCAGACTTCTCTTCTCCACCAGCGGACAGCAAGGATACGTAAGCAATACGTAGGCTGCACCCGCGGATGGAAGCTACGTTCTCTCTCACCATCCAAAACGGGGACATTTCTGCTTCATCAATCTGTGTCTAATATTCCTCCTCCTCCTCCTCCGGCTCCTCCTCCTGAAACCTCATGCAATCACGCTGAACGGGCAATTTTTCTTAGGGCCACAAGGCTCACTCAAATAATTTTTCTGAACAATTTTTTAAAGTTTCAATGCGCTTAAAAGCGTTGGAACTTTAACTTGAACCAATTTTTCGTTAAACTGAGCTGCCTCCAGGCCTAGTTACCACTTAAGCCACATTAACCAAAGCGATTAATGGGTTTCACCTGCCCTCTTGGCTGGCCATGGCCAATTTTTGGGATGTACATTAGTACTGTTGATACAGCAATTTGTGGGCCCTCGCCTACAGTGTAATCAAATGAATTTTTAGCCCACCTGCATTACAGCTGACGTTACATCCGCTGTGTTGGGCAATGCAATGGGATATTTTTGTGTATCGCCGGTGGGTTCCAGGGAGCCACCCATGCTGTAGGTGCACACGGAGTGTAACCTACATGTGTCCACTTGTAAAGAACCCCAGTCTGACTGGGGCATGCAGTGTGGGCCGAAGCCCACCTGCATTAAGCACGACATTACTACCTCAGCTGTGTTGGGCAATGCAATGGGATATTTCTATGTACCGCCGGTGGCTTCCTGGCACCCACCCATGCTGTGGGTCCACAGGGAATTATAAATGCATCTGTTTCCACTTGTAAAGAACCCCAGTCTGACTGGGGCATGCAGTGTGGGCCGAAGCCCACCTGCATTAAGCACGACATTACTACCTCAGCTGTGTTGGGCAATGCAATGGGATATTTTTATGTACCGCCGGTGGGTTCCAGGGAGCCACCCATGCTGTCGGTCCACAGGGACTTCACAATAGGGGGTTGTACCTGCCTGTGTCTATGAATTAAAAAGCCCGGTCTGACTGGGGCATGCAGACACCTTGACAGAATGAATAGTGTGTGGCACATAGGTTCCCAATTGCTATGCCCACGTGTGCAGCTCCTGATGGCGGTGGCACAGGATTATATTTCTCATTGCTTCTGTACAGCATTGTGGGCTATCGCCCCGCCCCTTTTAAAGAGGGTCGCTGCCTAGCCGTGCCAACCCTCTGCAGTGTGTGCCTGCAGTTCCTCCTCATGGCAGACGCACTTATAAATAGACATGAGTGTGGCGTGGCATGAGGGCAGCTGAAGGCTGCGCAGGGACAACTTGGTGTGCGCTGTGGACACTGGGTCGTGCGGGGGGGTTGGTCAGCATGTAACCCAGGAGAAGTGGCAGCGGAGTGTCATGCAGGCAGTGATTGTGCTTTGTTGGAGGTAGTGTGGTGCTTAGCTAAGGTATGCCATGCTAATGAGGGCTTTTCAGAAGTAAAAGTTGTTGGGAGGGGGCCCACTCTTGCCGGTATTGTGGCTTAATAGTGGGACCTGTGAACTTGAGATGCAGCCCAACATGTAGCCCCTCGCCTGCCCTATCCGTTGCTGTGTCGTTCCCATCACTTTCTTGAATTGCCCAGATTTTCACACATGAAAACCTTAGCGAGCATCGGCGAAATACAAAAATGCTCCGGTCGCCCATCGAACATCGCGGGAAGTTCGTTTCAAATAACGAACACCCGAGCATTTTGGTGTTCGCTCATCTTTAGTCTATAATTAATATTAAGGATAATAGAACCCAAAATTGACCTCTGCGGTACACCATTGGTAACAGTGAAACAATCGGAGTTTTACTATTTATGGTTTTATGCTTTGTTAGTGACTGAAGAGATTGAACATTTAAAGGAGTCTACAGGCAGAAAAAAATACCGGCTGCTGGACGTGAGCAGATGATAACATGATACAAAGTTTTACATATTCACATGTACTACTGATTTGTGAAAAAATGATGCTATGCATGCCATCACACAGCATCCTGGTGTTAGTAGATTGCTAAAACAAAGACACAAATGTGTTGATACTGATGGTTTACCACCATCAGTGCCAATATTGATCAGCGCCAAAAGTGGTAAAAACAACACTGGAAAGCGTAGGATCTATTTTGCTAATTTAGATCTAACAAAGTCAACATCATCTTCCTACGCATGCATATCGCTTATGAGACATTGGCAGCATTCCCTTCAGCTACAGATCATTTTCACTATCTGCAATGCCGAATTAAAAAACAAATATCTTCTTAATAAATGTAATAACCTTCTACAAAACACCTCTTCTCAGTAACACGACTCTCTCCAACACCCACCATATTCCTTCCTAGACGTCTAGAACAAATAAGTCTGCTAGATAAATAAAAAACTTAAAACGCACAGCACAATGAAGTACGACAGACCGATCCATCTGCTAGTGCAGGCCGTTGCTGCTTCTTCAATAGAAAACAATTTACCCACGGCTTTAAAGAATGTTCAGAAGTCGCGTTGCCATTTTTAAGGGTTACAGTACTTTTGACATCACCAAGTGACATTACTTGGGCATAGCGTCTCAAAAAAGAACGGAAGGGGCAAGAGGGAAGCGCCGGGACAAAAGAGGGAAGCGCCGGGACAAAAGAGGGAAGCGCCGGGACAAAAGAGGGAAGCGCCGGGACAAAAGAGGGAAGCGCCGGGACAAAAGAGGGAAGCGCCGGGACAAAAGAGGGAAGCGCCGGGACAAAAGAGGGAAGCGCCGGGACAAAAGAGGGAAGCGCCGGGACAAAAGAGGGAAGCGCCGGGACAAAAGAGGGAAGCGCCGGGACAAAAGAGGGAAGCGCCGGGACAAAAGAGGGAAGCGCCGGGACAAAGAGGGAAGCGCCGGGACAAAGAGGGAAGCGCCGGGACAAAGAGGGAAAGGTGGAAAGAAAGACGTAAAAGGTAGGATCAGATATTGAAAAAACAACAATAGGGGAGAGTCAAGCTGTCTTCATACACGTGTGTGGATCTTGTTGACACGTACACTCGGTGTCAAAAAAAAAATCCCACCCCTAGAAGGAGCTGTCATTTAGCTGTAAACGTTGTATCAGGCAGATATGCAACTGATTAGATTCAGGTTCCACCCTTGGCCTACAAAAAGACTCAGAGGCTCCTTGTGTGTAGTGACCTCTTTGTCCGCTCATATAGAGCTTGTTTACCACTAGACGCCTCTGTGATACAATCAAAGAGATGTTGCCTAGTTAACATAGCTTGAGAGGGGTACATTATTAGAATCCAGGAAGCTGCATGGTCATATCAACAAATTGCCTTCCACCTGGGTCGTTCTGACCAGATTGTTAGGAGGTGGTGGGAGAAGTGGATCTTTGAGGGCACAACAAAAGGCAACCAGGCTCAGGATGCCTTCAATAATTCACCCATAAAGAGGATCATCTGATCTTCCAACAAAAACGAGCAGTTCCAACTGTTATGTTGTTCACCAACTAGAGACAGGTGGCGCCATCATTAGAGATGCGTGTGTCAGTCTGAACCATTTTTAGGCACTTGGCTAAAGGACATTTGGTCCCACAGTGCCCATTACATGTACTGCTTTTAACACCCACTGCTGCCTCCGTCTGCAGCGGTGTGATGAATGACAAAACTAGATTGCTATAGAGTGGAGGTTGTCTTAAGCAACAAATCTATGTTTCGTTTGGGCATCGACAATGGGTGTGTTTGCATCTAGAGACCTAGGGGTGAGTGCCTTAATCCTGCCTGTGTTGTAGAACACCACACTGCCCCCACTGCTAGGGTCTGGGGGTCACTCGCATAAGACAGTCTGTCACCCCTGATAGTGGTACGAGGGACAGCTCAGCTATATGTTCAGGATATCCTGTACCCATTTGTGTTGCCTCTCATGGCAGCTTCCAAAAGGCATTTTCCAGTAGGATAATGCTCAGCTGCACACAAGGGTGTCCCAGGAATGTCTCCACAACATTACCATACTCCCATGGCCTGCGCGGTTGTCAGATTTATCGCCAATAGAACAATTATAGGACCATCTGGGACATCAACTTCAACAGACAAGTTTGCATGATCTAGAGGCTCAGTTTTAATAAAAGTATAACAATATGCCGCAGGACACCATATGGAACCAGTAGGCCTCCATGTTTGCACATATCACATCTAGCATTCAAGCTAGAGGCAGTACTACAGGTTACTAGAACCTCCCTTCAAGTGTTCATTTTTCTGCAATAAATGATGCTTTTGCTCTGATATTGTAATCACTTACTTATATCAACGTTACAATCACATATAGAAGGTTTCATTCTATTCCGACAACTCCTTTTTGGTGCTCAATACTTGTGTTTTTCTTACAATGGGGAGTAATTACATTAGGCTGATTAGAATTTTTAAGGTCGGCTGCACACGGCCGGGTCGGATTCCGGATGCATAATCCCGAAGCGGAATTCAACCCTGTACCAGGTCGGTGACCCCATGTACTGGTCTGCTTTTCTGTACTGCAGATGGTCCAGACGGCAAGCCGTTGGACATGCGCAATACAGATTTTCCCACGCCATTCATAGGTGATGACGCGGAATCCGCGACCTGTTCGCAATGTTGACTGCAGACAAGTCGGACAGAAACTGCACTACATAGAGCATGCTGCGATTTTTCCTCATCGAGCGGAAAATCGCAATTGATTTCCATTTGTGTGCAGGAAAAAGCTCTTTTCCATTGCATGCTATGGGTGCCCGCTCCAGATACCACAATGCAAATATGCCCTGTACAGCCGGCCTTACCCGTCACACCTTCAAATGATCACCTCCATGATGAATGCTCTATGCTTTTTAAACAAGTCCAATTGTTTTTGACATACCAGTGAACAATGTTTACATTTTGTATCAATACAGTTTTTATTAAGTCTGTAATCTTCATGGACTTTGCAAAACACAGAAGATGTGAAAATACCAATTATGAAGGGAGCCCTAGTGGCCATTATGTCATGCGAGATCACTTGCCCCCCACCCCCACCCCCACCCCTCCCTCCCCCAAATACCTTCTTTACCTAATGCTTTATAGAAATACATTCAACATTTCTCCTGTCATACAAAACTGGTAATAACCCTTTGGGTTCTTATACACAAAGCAATTAATCAATGGCATGAGCGAATGGATCGCTTGCTTTCAAACAACGTCCGTTTAAACATGCGGAAAATAGTTGACATTTTTCGCCATTTTTTCATCATAGCTCATTCAGTCCATCGTTGGTCTGTCAGAGAAGTCTGGAAATGACTGGGAATGGTTTGCGAATGACTATTGCTCATTTTCGCAAGATTTGACGATTCGAACGATACTTGTTCCATGTGAAAGAGCCCTTAGAAAGAAGTTTGCTCTAATTTTTAATCTTTTTACAGCGCGCAAGAAGCCAATTTTTGGTTGTATATCCACAATCCTTCCTTTATCCATGCTTGATGCCCTGGAAAAGCTGAATTAAGGCCATTTAACAGCTTTTGAGAAAAAAAAAGACTCATAACTGCCAAGTTTTAAGTTCAACTAAAGAAAGTTATCAGCGGTATCATTTTCTGGCAGGTACTCCAAGACCGCTTTGAAATCATTAAGAGCGCAGAGCCGGTATGATCTATACTGCGCCGAATGGAGCGCGGTAAACACTTGTAACTTGGCTTGACTAAGAGAGATGTTCACACGGGAATAAAAAATTACCTTATAAAAAGTACAAGCACTTAAATATTGGTGTAATCAATACATCGCTGTAAAAATGAAAGCTCGCAAGAGACTAAAGCAAACTAAGTGCATAATCTCCGGAGCTGTTAATTAACAGACAAAATTATTGTACTTCTATTAACAGCATAAAGTAAAGTTTCTCGCGCAAATAATCAACTTTTAAACTTTAAAGGGCCATCAAATCTAAAGGACTAAGTCTTTGTAAAAAGTGCATCTTAAAACAGGAAGAGGGGTTCGCTTTTTCTTCTCCCAAAAAATAGCGCTACCGTTATCCTTGAGCTGCATTCATTTTTTTGGGAATGAGCAGCAATGTCCG
This sequence comes from Eleutherodactylus coqui, assembly GCF_035609145.1. NCBI lineage: Eukaryota > Metazoa > Chordata > Amphibia > Anura > Eleutherodactylidae > Eleutherodactylus > Eleutherodactylus coqui. The sequence continues at coordinate 118,804,976 of NC_089844.1, read as the reverse complement.
ACGCAGCCCATGGACAGGATTGTTGCCGACTGTTGTGTATGCAAATATTTTCGGAAGTCTTTGAATGGAGTATAGTTGGGATAAAAGTAGTGATCACAGGGATAGCAAGTTCCCTGAATGTCTTGTCACATTGATGGGTGTGACAACAAGCTTCTGCCTAACTTCATCTGGCGGGTAACTAGTAATAGACAGATAAGATCGTTTGTCTATTCCAGTCTCCCACAGTGGGCAGTAGTGGTCATTTTTCCTTAAAGGGGTTGTCCCGCGCCGAAACGGGTTTTGTTTTTTTTTCAACAGCCCCCCCGTTCGGCACGAGACAACCCCGATGCAGGGGTTAAACAAGAACACCGGACAGCGCTTACCTGAATCCCCGCGCTCCGGTGACTTCTTACTTACCTACTGAAGATGGTCGCCGGGATCTTCTCCCTTGGTGGACCGCAGGACTTCTGTGCGGTCCATTGCCGATTCCAGCCTCCTGATTGGCTGGAATCGGCACGTGACGGGGCGGAGCTACACGGAGCCCCATTGAGAAAAGAAGAAGACCCGGACTGCGCAAGCGCGTCTAATTTGGCCATTAGACGCTGAAAATTAGACGGGCTCCATGGAAACAAGGACGCTAGCAACGGAACAGGTAAGTGAAAAACTTCTTATAACTTCTGTATGGCTCATAATTAATGCACAATGTACATTACAAAGTGCATTAATATGGCCATACAGAAGTGTATAGACCCACTTTGTTTCACGGGACAACCCCTTTAAGTCTGTTGTCAGCTGAATATAGCATATTACAGATCCGTTGTTCTTTTAATCAAAAATGTATGAGATTTGGCCAATGAGAAAGATGAAAAAGTATGACGAATATGCTACAGACCATAAGTCATGGTGAAGAGGGGTAGGCTAGAGCATAACACTCAAATACAACAGTGCTTCTGATGTCACCGTTATTCCATTAGTTCAGCTAATGTGACAACAGACCTGCATCTGTACTATGCTGCTCTTATATATTCAGCTGACTGATCTAGGGTAGAGGTTCAAGTAGCCAATCGTAAACTTGCTGTCATGGCACCGCTAGCGCCGATTAGTTCCTGGAACATGCATGGGTCTAGTTTCACAATATCAGCACTTGACTGTGTGATGCGCCTCTGGACAAAGGACATCAGTAATACTTTTGTATGCTGGTCCTGTGGTGGTGCTTGGTATTTGGAGATAGTGATTTTGGTGACTGACTTCCTGTGTATGACTCTGGACTTCTGACTATGGTTTTTGTCTCCTCTCTCTGGTACGGACTTTATCCTTTTTTGGACTATGACCCCGGAAACTTAGATTTTCGGCTACTCTTTTGTCTGCGCTATTCTGCCTTCTTCTGTTCTACCCTTCTGCATTTCCTCTGTGTCATATATTGTGTCTATGGATGTTTAGAGAATCCAGTAAGGCTTCTGCTATAGAGTCAACATTTTCGAGATGGGTGCTTCACTCCACACCCCTGTAAAGTTCAGTTAGGGCAGATCTAGGGAAAGATCCTAGACTCCTCTCCTCTCCCACACCCAACTCTTTCTCTGGTACTGTTTCAGACATCTAGTACCTAGTTATCGCCTGTGTTTTACATGGCAGTCAGTCTGTCTCTGCCCTGTGTCAGGACTAAATGGATGTGACACATGCACTCTAAGAAATTCTGTAGAATGTCAGATGTGGGCAAGGGTCAAGCACATTTTGTGTATAAAGATCAGCCATTATGTAAAAAAAAGGATAGGGTTTAAGGCACTTCCTTAAAAGTTCAACTTTATTGCTAATCCATAAAATGCAAGAGCGGTAACACTTGAAACGCGACGGTACTGTTGTGTGCAGTCACTAACTTTGCCTTTTATGAATTAACAATAAAGTTGAATTTTTAAAGAAGTGCTAGGATTTTTATGTTATTTTTTAGATCACTATATATCCAAGAGGGTCCATCGGAGCATCTCTGTGCCCTCCTATAAGCAACATTCAGGTTGAGAGCGACATTTGCCAGATTGGATGAGCTGACCTTTCTGCTTTTTGAGTTTAAATAAGTTGTCCAACCAAATGAAGCTATTCCCTCTATCCACAGGATAGGAGATAACTAACTGATCAGTGATGGCCCGACTTGCTGGGACCCCAGCCGATCTATCTAGATCCTGTAGACAGAGGAGAACTTCATTTCATAGAACAAACCCTTTAAGGGGTTGTCCAACAGTGATTTTTTTTTTTTTATTTTTTATTTTTCATTTTTGCAAATAGTAATTCAATAACAACTGGATTACAACTTTCGAGTTCAATCTTACTTGCGTTTCCAGACAATCTCGATATTGGGTGATTGGGGAATTAGAGAACTTTTCAAATAATCATATAAAACATGGTCATTAAGGTGCATTATAATAAATCCGAACTTGCCACACTTCACGGCTCCGTCTGTAGTCCTTTCCATTGTGCACCGTGTGGGGCTTCAAACCTATATTCACTGTATGATATATTCAATAGCATCTAGCAAAACAAACAGGACACAAGAGGGGTATACAACAATGGTTGCAGGTGAGTATGTTTCTGATAGTATCAGAGAAAGTGAAGAATGCAGTTGGGTAAGAAAACTATCCAATGATACCATGTTCCACAGTGATTTTTTTCAAGCAGTCCAGAGTGTGTTGCAAAAGGGGGAAAAAGTCTTAATCACCTTATGGATTCTCCATCAAATCAATGTTTCCAACACTTTGAGGTCCCCACGGATCTCTGTACTGCCCTGCAGCTTATCAATTTCCATCTAAGCACCACTGCAGTCAAATTGCAGTGGCTCAACACTGCAGCCAGTGATTGGTTGCCGCAGTCATGTGGTTAGATGGAACGTGATCAGTTGCAGGGTGGTACAAAGATGAGTGAGGATTGGAAAGAATCAAAACTGGAACAGCAGGAAAATCGGTAAGAAAACGATGACTTTATTTTATAACACTAAACTGTTAAAATAAATAATAGAAAATCAATGCTGATCAACCTATTTAAAGTAAGGGGGTTTGGATGTGTCATAATAAAAAAAAAAAAAGATACATTAGTAGACTTATAACTTCATCATTAGACTAAAAATATGGCTTGGGCTATTCTTTGTAATCTCTACAGTCACAATGGTAGCTGTTAGTGAAGAAGAGATCAGCAGTCGGAACAAGAGCAAGAAGTTGAAGACAGATGGCTTGCTCAAATTAAAGTAGGTAACAACATGATTAAAGACTGAACTTCTGTAGAGCTAAAGTGCAATGCTAATTATTACCACATTATTCCACTCATGATACAACTCCCCTCATCCGGAGAGTACCCCCGTGCATCTTCTTATGTTCTGTGATCGTACATAGAGGAGCAGGTGCGCCGTAATGTGTTCTCAGTATTGATCTGCAGTAAGAAACAGACCTGGAAAAACTTCCTGTTGAGTGATTTGTTGGCGCTATGAATTATACAGGAGATGCAACAGCTGCCTTTACTTCTGGAAGCCGTACACGGGATGTTTCACTCCAAGCGCAACCCTTATTTTGGCTTGTAATTTGTGAAGAACTGTACTTATTTTCACGTGTCTAGGTTTGACTGATGACTCGAGTTCCGTTTCCCCGCCACAGGTGTATTATTTGTCAGGGGCAGCACCTGCCGGCATGGAGACCAACTTTTGGAAAAAGTGGGGCTCACTTATCAAAACTGTATAACAGTAAGGCTGTCCTTGTTGTGGGTTCAGAAGCGTTGGGTGGCCATTTTGAAAATCTTCGGCAATGAGTTTGAGCTTACCAAGAAGCAAGGTAGGCATTAGTATTTACTCTTGTGAGATATCACTGCCCGAATACAAAATACGCAAAATTACTGAGTTTTGCTTCAAATTTAACACCCTCTACTTGCCTACTTTTTTGTAGATATGGGGAAAATGATAAACTGGACACAGCTATAGGGACTGCAGCGATGGCCGTTCCACTCGGTGTCTGAGGGCTCCATAGGCTGTTCTATAGCATAGGCAATACATCAAATTACAGAAAAATCCTGTTTTTAAGGGGTTAATCAGCTCTTAAAAACGGATTCATGCACAGGCCAGGGCTCATTAGTTGATTGACAGGGTTCTGTTGCCCAAACCCCAGCCGAACAGCAATTGGTCAAGACACTGTCCCTGCTTACGGAGGTGGAAGCAGACAGCTCCGTACATTGCACAGTGGTCTAAGCATGGCATAGCAGGCACAGCTCCAATTGATTTTAGTGGGAAAAGTGCCTGTTTTATCAACCTGTGCCATTGCAATCTGTACAGAGCCATCCCTTTCTTTCTCTGTACACACAGAAAGTGGCACACAGAACAGTTGATCAATGGGGTTCCTGCTCAGCAGACCCCCACGATCAACTTTTGATGACCTTTCCTGAGTATAATGTAGGTCAACAAGTGAAGAGATGGACAACCTCTAACATTATATAGCATACAAAAGCCCAATTCTAAGCTGAACCCAACAAGTCTCCAAAATTTTTGAAAAATGAACTTGTGTTGTGCAAAGGCTGGCAAAATCACTTAGATTTGAACTGGTTCTAAATATCAATGCTACATTTTAGCCAATGATGGCGGATCTTACAGTTTTCAGCTGGAACAGCCGGCTACCTAATGAGGATTACCCAACCTCCATGGGTGTCTTCCATCAGGTAAAGGGTGGATTGACCAGTATGAGGTTTTAGCTGATATTTTTGCTTTCTTCGCCTGAGATAAACCGCACCAGAGTAGCTATTTCCCCTCCTTTCCTATATGTCAGATATGCACTTTAAAAGGAGAGGTGCAATTCCTGCCAGCAAAAACCCTTTCATCTGGCAGTTGTCTAATGCATATGGCCAGTTTCATCTCCAGTGGTGCAGGAGAAAAGGTTCAGGTAAGCGCTTCCCGCGCACACTTTTTAGCATGCAAACCTTTGTAGGCAGCTTTCCAAATACAAATTGAGACAGGCGGGAGGTATGACTGTAAAACACGCAAATTGTGACTAAATAGGCCAAGCAGAAATTAACTGAATTTCAAACTGTGAGTAAGTGAAGTAACCCTGACGGAATAAACGTTCTTCCTTGCACTTCCTTTCCAAGAACTATGCAGACCTCAAGCAAAGCAAATTACAGCCGAGTGGGGAGAGACTTTACTTACAGAGCAATACATTTTTCATACATCAACTAGAGAATGTTACCAATTATTGAAGCGTTTTAGTGACAATGCATTTCAGCAACTTACTAAGTGGTATTCTTATCCACGAACTTCTGTAAAGTCAGATGTCCTAAAGCATCAGACAGGATGCACACTGATCGCCCCACTGTGCTCAGGACCACAATTTTCATGGAAGCCCACATATTATAAAATACAGGTAGATGGATGAATCAGTGATACACCAAAATCCCCCCTAAAAACTACGTCTATATATATACAGAGGAAAATGAGGGAAGAGAAGACACCTGAGATGAGGCAGAAACAATGGGACTTAGGTACTAATAATCTGACAGTGCAAATGAATGGTCCTTTTACACGGGACGAGCCGTCAGGCGAACGATGCCCAAAAGCTCGTACCAGTGATGCTCGCTCTTGTGCTGTTACACAGAAGAGAGTATAGATGGCATTGCTTACAGAGCTGCCCACATGGAGGCGGTGCGGCCGGAGAGCGTTCTCCCCCCCCCCCCTCCCCCCGGCTCGATTTACAGTAAGCTGGCAGTTGTTCAGAAGTGAACGACTGCTATTTACACGGAACGGCGCATTGTTCAGTGTTCTGCAAGCAAAAAGTGGATGACTGAACAATTCTTGTTCAGTCGCTGCATGTATTTACACGGGACGATTATCGTAAGTAAGCCCAATAGCGTTTTGCTCCATTTTGCTCTGGCCTTTTTTTTTCACAATTCTCTAATGTTATCTTTTTATACAGGACAGGCAGCGCACAGGCTATAACTCCTCTGCTTTACCGATAGTCGTTTAGGGAATGAAGGCAGAGTGGACGGAGATCTCCACCGGCTTGCTGCCTCCCTTCACGGCAAACAGGCAGTCATTCATAGACGAACGACTGCCTGTTTACAAGGGACGAAAGTCACCTGGTTTTTAGGAGAGCCAAAAATCAAAAGACTCCAACAAGTGAGTGATTAATCAGTCACTCAGTGTATTGTCGGGGGGCGCTTGTACATAAGACGACTATTGCCTGAATTCAGAGTTTTATTCAACTACCTGTGGTTTTTTGGGGGTCTTTTTTTTTTTTTTTTTCCAATGCAGAATATTATAGCAGTGTTACCTTTTCAGCAAATCTCTGACATTTTTCTTGTACAGGCATCCATTTTTTAATGTAGGAACAAAAAAAAAAATTCTAAATGTGTATTGCATGTTTTTTTACAATGTTTTTCATATTAATCACCATAGAAATCACATGATTTACTTTAAACACACCAATTTTTTGAAAAAGCCAGAAAAAAATTGCAGGTACTAAAACACGTTATATGTTGCAAAAACGCTCCAAAAAGTGAAAATGCCAGAAAAGTGTTTTTACATGCTTTTTTTCCCCTTCAAAATACGGTTTCTTTTCCCCCCTCAAACAAAAAAACTTAAATCTGAAGTTACCCTTCGGATTCGTTGACACTGCCATTCAGGAATTCCCTTTCCCAGGCTGCAAGAGATCCATATGAAGACAGAATGGAACAAATCTCATTAGCTTTATTGGGACCTGTTCAGTTTCTGTTACGTCCTCTGGCATTTTTCCAGATTTCTTCCTGGATTTTAACGGAAAACTCAGACACAGGCTCCGAACTGAACCTCCAACCTCCTACTCCTATTTTACAAAACAAACACTGCAATGCTTCTAAAAATGTTCGTTGCTACCCTTAATGAAAACTAGGACATTTGAGTATGAAAAGTGTATTACAAATGTTCCATGCTCACAGCAAGCTGTAAAGAGAAACAGTTTTCCTTTACCTCTCCCTGCTGTAGTGACATCTACTGGCCAAAAGTGAAATATGTATTTAATGAATGTTTCCTGTCAAAACTTAAAATATCTTACCAATTAAAAATATACAGTATGATTTATGAGAAAAAACACATTACCTGAATAAAATATAATTAATCTCTATTAAGGTTCCAATTAATAGGATGATACATTACTATAACATGCAAAGAGACTAAAGAGGACATTTCCACGTGGGACCTTCTCGTTGCCTGCGAATGATGATTCCCACTATCACCCGGAAGCCCTGGATACATTTCAAACCTCCGTGAAAGGAAGATACAAGATAATGAAGCTCTGTCAGTGCAAAGAGCAGAGTTTAGAAAACAAATTGAATCTCTATCGCTGCCTCCCTTCAAGGGTGATGAAGATCCTTGTGTCTGCTCTGGATAACAGGCTTGTGTATCCTCAGAAGAGAGAAAAGATGGTGACAGATTCGGTCTCCTCGGAGAACTTGACATACAGGGGTATAGTAATAACATACTGCTGATGGAAGGAAGTGCTTGGTAAGATGGGAGGGAGGGGTGTCATCCTTTACACATCCCGTATCTAGTTTATAAACTGCATTGGGAGCTATAATTAGTGCCAGTTAACAATGACTTCCAGGGTCGGGGGGGGGGGGGGGGGGTATCACCACTGCTTAAAGAGAGAACCTAGGAGGTGTGTAAGGAGACCTAAAGGGCATGCATGCTCCTCTGGGAAATATATGCAAATAAAGAAGATGGAACAATACCTCTGCAGCGCCACCTATTGGATGGCAGCATTCCTGTAAATCAATGTTCGACCCTTTATACAGGTCTTGTATAACAATGATTCGAAATTGAAAACCAAGCCAGAATCCAAAACACAGACAGCTGTTTCAGGGGTTTTGTGCCTCATCAGTGTGCAGTAGGTTTCTGGCTTAGCTAGGCCTGGAGTTATTACTCCATCTTCCTTATCTGCATATATATCCCAGAGGAGCATGCATGACCTTATATTTCACTCACCTCCTAGGCGTACTAGCTGTCTTCTCACTCACCTTCTAGGTGCTCTGCATAAGGAGATGACATCCTTCCCGACACACGTCACAGGCATCTCACTAGCCAAGCCAGAAACCTACTGCACACTGATGAGGGGAAATCACCCTGAAACAGCTGTCTGTGTATAGATTCTGGTTTAGTTTTCAATTCCCAATTATTGTCATAAAGAGTCGAATATTTATTTTGCAGGAATGCTGCCATCCAATAGGTGGCACTGCAGAGGTATTACTCCATCTTCCTTATTTGCATAATGACTTCCAGTAACTGGTTAGGCAGCTTGTTAAAAGTGACAAAATAGTAACATAAATAAGAACCAGAGTGTTCACCTCCCCTTCCATCACCGAGCCCAATATGGCGCAATTGTTTCTCTTTTCTGTCACTGCATTCAGAGAGCCATAACATTTTCATTTGTCGACTTAGACCTCAATAGAAGCAGTCAGTGCAGAATCCGCACAAAAATGGAGTATGCCGTGATTTTTCCTCCACTGGCGGTAACCGCAATTGGTTTCCACAAGTGTGCAGAAAAAGAATCTATTTCCCGGATCCGCGGTGCAGAGGCGCACCACGGATTTCGCAGCAAATATCTGTCTGTAGGCAGGAGCCCTTAGGGTGTACCACCTTTTGTCAATGCAAGTAGGTGGTTACAACTCATACACACTGTTTATACGTGCGTATGAGTTGGGTTTTAATAATATTTAATATGCAAGTAGGGGAATGGAAAAGTACCTCAACAGCACCACCTATTGGAAGGTGACTTTCCTATATTTCAGTGTTCAACCTTACAATAAACCTTGCAACAGGATTAAAGAAATAAGCCAAAAGTCTTCTCCAGGAGGAAAAACAATCCATTTATACCTGCAGACAGGGTGTTTGCTCCTTGTCAATGCAGAGCAGGGTACCAGTGGGTTGGGTGAGAGGCTTTTAAATTAAGTTTTGGGGAGGTGGTGGGAGAACATTTCTCCTTGAGGAGAGCACACATTTGGTATGTTACATAGACCATGCAATGCTCCCTGGGAAAAATATGCAAATAGAGGATGACAAAGTAACTCCACAACACTACCTCCTTCTCAAAAGAGCACCTTTTAACAGGTGAAGCTGTGCAGGTACTTTTCCATCAACTATTTAAACTTTCCTTCACACGGAGCATTGCATAGCTTAAACAAGACTCCTTATAATAACTTGGAACTCTCCTCAAAGAGAATCGTTATCCCCCCCAGAATAGAATTTAAAAATGTATATTTTAATTAGGGTTTAATTTGCAGTGACAAGCTAGATATCTCAGACTTTATTAGATTTTTAAGTTTCAATACCAAGTTTAAACTTCTAAAGCCTCACTTGCAGAATGTCTAAGCTTTTCAGCAGCTCATAGACACCAGTGCTGCAGTGATCCTTCTAGTTCACTTGCGATAACATGAAGAGTGATTTCGTGCTGAATGTGCTCATCTACAAAATATACTGTATAAACATTAGAAATAATACAAGTAACCTGGCGCTAAGATTGGGTTCGACAGCCATCACCTGTATTCAGTTTGCCCTGACCTAAGAGCATCCGTTCCTGAACACCAAATATCCCTGAGTAGTTGCTATTACTGTGAGATACAATACGAATTATAATTACAAGTGAAATTGCTCTTAAAGAATTAAAACTTGCCAATTATCAGAAATGATACGAGAGGCAAAATTGTATAAAGACATTATTTATAGGCGTTTATAGATATAGTCACATTAGTGCTAATTTATATAGACCTACTCAAGAAGAATTTACTACTTTGCGGAAAATGAACAGAACTATGTTAATCATGTCCAATTTACACAGAAGAGGAGAAGGGAAGAAAAGGAGAAAAGATTATTCTGGCGTTTGATGAATAATTGTTAATAGCTCAGACAGACAGAAGAGAAAAAAAAAACTTCACTATATCCTGTAATAAAACTTTTAAGCGCGGGGGCGGGGGGGGGGGGGGGGATAGTGAACTTTTAAGTGGACTGCAAACTTGGTAAATTGTCTAATCAGTAGTGCATAATCTTTTCTGATCAGAGGGCCATCTAGTCATACTGAGCCACTTCCAAGGGCTGCGATAAAACTTAAAGAGGTATTACCACCGGAGACATCTATGGTATATCAAAAGTATATAACACAAAGGTACTGTTAGTGCAGGTTACACTTTCAAGACCCCCACCTAGCGGGATAATGGGTAACCCTTCTTCCCCAATCAACACTTCAGATGAGGATAATCATAAATAATAATCTTTATTTGTGTAGCACCAACTTATTCTGCTGGACTTTTAAACATAGGATAAATGCAAACAATTACAATGTGAGGTACAACCAGTTTGAAACAAATGGGGTGGGGGTGTTACAGGAGGTACAAGGGGAAGGAGAGCGAGGCATGGGGAACACAGGCAGTAAGGGACTTCATGTGGAAATTAGTTAATAGAAAGCAAACGAAGAGGGGCGGTAAGGAGGTGCAGGGGGTACTGATCGTATGTGATAGGCAGGGTGGAAGGTGTGGGGAGCCGTAGGGAGGGGCGGAAGACTAGGTCAGGGTATGCCTCCCTGAAGAAGTGCGTTTTTAAGGCACAGCTGAAATTTCGTGCATCGGGAATTGTCCGGATGCCTTGGGGTAGAGCGTTCCAGAGGATGGGTGCTGCTCTGGTGAAGTTCTGTGACTTAAGCGGGAATGTGAGGTTCGTATTACAGGGGTGTTTAGTCTGAGTGTGTTAGCGGATCGGAGTGAGCGGGCTGGGTGGTGTACGGACAGGGGGGAGGCGATGTATGGTGGCGCAGCGGCATGCAGAGCTTTGTGGGTGAGGTTAAGGAGTTTAAATTTAGTTCTGCAGTAGATGGGCAGCCAATGCAGCGACTGGCATAGTGCAGAGGCGTCTGGGTAACGGCTGGATAGAAAAGGGAGCCTAGCTGCCGCATTTAGTATGGATTGGAGTGGAGCGAGTCTGGTGCGGGGGAGGCCGATGAATATCAAGTTGCAGTAGTCCAGTTGGGAGTGGATGAGGGCGACCAAGAGTGTCTTTAGCGTGTCTTTAGAGGGGACTATGCTCGTGGCCGTCTTCACTGTAGATCATAGGTGTCATCGCCTATACACTACAATAAAAAGAGCAGCACATAAATAGCCAGGTCTAACTCATATACTCCTTTCTGGAGTGCCAAAAAAGGGTTAAGGGACCTCATTCTCTTTATATACGGGAGACCCAGAGACAGACATGTGCACCATAGGTACCTTCCCATCCTGAACTATGTGCTACTTGTCTTCTCTCCAACATCGAAGCTACATGACAGCAACCAAACAAAAACAAGCATTATTGTGCCCAATTGATTGGGGGCCACACAAAAAGGCATTATGGGCAGCTGGTTGTGCACCCCTGGACTAAATCCCTCCTTTACTATATATGCCATCACTAACTCTTCCCCAGGTTTTTTTATACTGCAGCTCGGCTTGTTCAGATTTGTTGCTGTAGATAAGCACAAGCCCAGCACCAAGGCAGTGCATAATGAGATGGTTTACCAGGAGCTACCACATTCTGGGGCAATTTGATCTCACTACCAGCTTCTTCACATGGGTCCATTCACAGAACAGCTTCTGTTACGTGTGGGAGTGATCCCTTGCCATATTAAAGGGCCAGAGGGACAGTGTTTTCCATGCAGCAAAGAGGTGCAACGTCCAGGGGGCCTCACTCAATGATGCCCACATGCCCCAATAGTACACAGTGTCTGTGCGAAATTCATCTCAGGTTGGTGTTTTTTGGGGAGAGATTATCAAGGTAAACACCCCTGTAGTTTGACCTACATTAGATGACCGCAAATTTTAATTAAAAGGCAGGTAAAACTTTTCCAAATGTTAATCAAGCTTATTTTACGTCAACTATAAAGTCTAGCCCCCATCCACAAAAAGAAAAACATGACAGCCCTCTCTGGCAAGTCCACAAAGGAGATGATAAATGCAAGAGCTAATTCTATTCTCGAATAACCACTGTTATGGTGACAAGTTTTCCAGACTCTGCAGCAAGTCAAGCAGAAATATCCCATTTCCAACAGCACATTCTAGCATTCTTCTAAATCAGTTCACCATGGCGCCGCTTGAAATCTGTCCTTCGAGATAAGGCTTAAATCCGGCATGGTGCAAAGTTTATTAAAAATTAAAATTTGATTATGGCTGAAAATGCCTTCATTACTTAAAACTGTGAAAATAAAAAAGGGAGAAAAATGGAATATTCAAGTCATGGAGGCTGTTTCAGACTGGCCCAGCAGCAGGAATACAATTATTGATTACTGCATATCACACTGATACAAATATGTACACGTAGTTCTGTCTACATACGGATAGGAGGACACTGATTTACATGGTCAGTATGTTCTCAGATACAGTCTGCATACTGTTCCTCGCCTCATCACTAACAACCTATTTAATATTTTAGCTACAGGTTTGGCTTCCAAAACCCATAGAAAGCAGTCAATTTTTAATAAAAGTGGGTGCCGTCAGCTGCTCATTTTTCCTGCAATATGCACTAGAGGGGAAACACAGTATTACATGCAGCCATTCATATAAATGGCTAGACCAAGTCCATGAGAGCCGCTCGTGTGTATACCCATTCAAATTAATGGATGCTATTCACATTCGATTTTCGTAACGATTTTTCAGTCTGCGAATCGGACAGAAAACACGCCTGTGCGCATGTACCCTAACAGTATACATATAGTATGAATTTACATAAAAAGTATCTTTGTAGGTACATTCCTTATTTTGTACTGATGCAAAGTTAAAAGGGGTTGTCCAATTGGAAACGATCATTCATATAGATCAACAAAATGAGATCAGCAGGGGTATGCTATCTGGGATCCCTGCTGATTAAATCTTCGCTGGGGTTGTGTGAACATTTATGAAGCCAATGTCTGCAGGAAGCAAACAGCTCCATTCCCACTGTTGTGGTCAGGCTTGGTATTACAAGCAAAGTTCCCACTGAATTGAATGGAAATTTAACGTGTAATCCCAATCTAGGCCACTGCAGTGACAATGGAGCTGTTTCCTGGAGAAATCAGCTCATGAGCGCACTGACCAGCAAACAGCTGATCAAAGAAAGTTAATGGATGGCAGACCTTGCCAATCTAATTTTGATGACCTATACTAAGGATAGGCCATTAGTAGTTTCCAAATGGACAACCAATTACAAACTGGTAATTCAGTGTGCCTATTTCAGACCTGGAATTTGCTAGTAGTCCTTCCTGGCTCACTATCTGGAGAGACCTTGTTCTATTTTAAGAAAACCTGATTTTTTTTTCACCTATACAGTAATACAGTAACAGTGAAAAGACATATGTCCAATCCAGTTCAGCCTATTAACCCACAATGTTGATCCAGAGGAAGGCAAAAAAAAAAATGAGGTAGAAGCAAATTTTCATCATTTAAGGGGAAAGAAATTCCTTCCTAACGCCAACCTTGAAATTAGAATAATCCCCGGATCATCGACCCTTCTGAATTAATCAGTGACTGTAACATGTAATATTTTGACGCTTGAGAAAAGCATCCAGGCCCCTCTTGAACTCTTAATGACTTCGCCATCACCACTTCCTCAGAGCAGAGAGTTCCATAGTCTCATGGCTCTTACAGTAAAGAATCCCCTTCTATGTCGGTGTAGAAACCCTCTTTCCTCTGGATGTAGAGGGCACCCCCTTGTTACAGTAGAATCAGAACTCGATTGGCTTATAAACAAAGTGGTAGACTGGGAGCACAGATCATGCAATAATGTTAACTCCCGAGGGATCCCTAAAACAGTGTCAGCCATTGAGCTGATGCAATATTTTACTAAATCTGATGAAAACGCTGCTACTGGAGTGCCCCTTACATGACTTTATTATAGATAGGTCAAACAGACTTCCTAGTCCTAAACATTTGGCGGACCATGTGCCAATAGACGTTTTGCAGTGAATCCACTTCATCCATGTAGAAGAGAAGCTTCTGGAAGCCGTCAGGAAACTAGGTTCAATACCGGCGCCATACCAAGTGCTGTCTCTATTTACAGGCCTGTCTGCAGCAACTCTTGCCCAGAGACGACAACTGCTTCCTGTCAACACACTTCGAGATAACAAAATTGCATATAAGGGAGGTTGTCCTATGTGTCTTCCGATTACCTACAGCAACACTATTTTTGGTTAAATCACTCGATGACTGCATTAACTTCTGTGCCATTGGAATTTAAAGGTCTCCAACCTGTAAATGACTCTAAACAGTCCATCCAACAAGTGTCAGAAGAGAGGCAGATGTTGAAATCTCGCAAGCAAGCTCATCGCTAACGGACATATCTGCCCTGATGGTGTGAAACACTGGAGCAGTAAGAAAATTCGGAGCCGCCGGAGAACTTTTACCCCCATACTTTATGCCCAGCTTCATTTTAGTTGCTACTTTGTTCTTCTAACTCACAGCTATGTGAAGGACTGTTTACAGTTATCGTTGTCTTCTTCGATTTCTTTCCTCTTGGTGTATACCAGGTACAACCAAGGGCGTGCTTGGCATGGAAAAGGTGCTCCTATAATGACAACTCTGTACATCTTTGAGCGTAAGAGCCAACAAAATTATGCTTCTTTACTTACTGTTAACTATGGTGATTAGGGCAGTGTCGATGAAAAGTTAAGACGTCCAATAGCCCCCAAAACGTGCATTTATGTTGAAAAATGTAAAAAAGTTGACCCCAGATGTTCTTTCTGCACAGGACATGCATACACTATCAAAGGGTGTCTTAGATGTTAAACATCCTAGCCACCATATAATATTCCAACCCCACTTTATCTCCAAATCAAGAGGTGTGATAAGAAATTTCAGAGCATTCCAGCTTATTCAGGAGGAGTAGATCTATCCACAAGGCAGATATGTTATTTTAGTCTATTCTATAACTAATTTCATATATAACTTGGCTTCCATTTATGCCGCAAACAAAAAACAAACAAAAGGTATTTTGTTCATCAAATTTTATGTATATTTTCTAAATGCCAACAAGGCAAATTACTTATTTGCAATGATTTTAATGCTATCTCAAACGCCGGCACAGACACCACCCCCAGCTTACGTAGTCATGCTCAATCTTTAAGTGACATAAGGTGCAAAGAGGAACTTTTTGATATCTGGCGAATAATACATAGTTCTGCGAGGGACTAGATCTACTACTCAAATGTTCACAATATCAATTTGCGGAAATGACATGTTCATAGTAGACCAAAACATACTACTGCATTCTTAAAGGGGTTGTCCCGCGAAAGCAAGTGGGTCTATACACTTCTGTATGGCCATATTAATGCACTTTGTAATGTACATTGTGCATTAATTATGAGCCATACAGAAGTTATCAGAAGTTTTTCACTTACCTGTTCCGTTGCTAGCGTCCTCGTTTCCATGGAGCCGTCTAATTTTCAGCGTCTAATCACCGGATTAGACGCGCTTGCGCAGTCCGGTCTTCTTGTTTTCTGAATGGGGCCGCTCGTGCCGGAGACCGGCTCCTGGTAGCTCCGCCCCGTGCCGATTTCAGCCAATCAGGAGGCTGGAATCGGCAATGGACCGCACAGAAGCCCTGCAGTCCACCGAGGGAGAAGATCCCGGCGGCCATCTTCAGCAGGTAAGTAAGAAGTCACCGGAGCGCGGGGATTCAGGTAAGCGCTGTGCGGTGTTCTTTTTTAACCCCTGCATCGGGTTTGTCTCGCGCCGAACGGGGGGGCTGTTGAAAAAAAAAAAACCGTTTCGGCGCGGGACAACCCCTTTAAAAGGCGGCAGTCGAGATGATCACCTGGTCTGTCCATGTTACAACCTTGCTGGCTCTAGCAGAACAATATAACCAATCACCAACAAACTTATAATGAAATGATAACTTCCTGCTATCGCAGGTGGGGCATAGGTCTAATTTGGAGAGAAATGTAAAGGAATATTTCAATTTTTAATGCATCTCCCTGACGTCAACCCTCATGTTTTGTAGAATGCCCATAAGGCGCACATAAGAGGCTTGTTTATAAGGGTAGGACATTATGTGAAAAAAGTAAAGTGCCAAAATTCTAAATGAGCTACTTGATAAAATTAAAGCTCTTGAAATACAAAATAAACGACAGCAGACAACCCAACTTGCTGAAGAGCTTTTTCAATGCGCACAAACTTCAAAACTACTTACTTCAAAATTATGAGAGGAAATGAAAAATAATCAAGGCCCACTATTACTCTGGAAAACTTTTGGCTTCTTGCCTGAAAGCCCAGCATCTCAAATCACAGATCCCATACTTGCTAGTTCGAAATAATAGAGGGAATCTTACAACCCTATAGATATAGCAAACAGTTTTAAGGACTACCACTTGGCATTATAGAATTTAAAAAAGATGATCCCTTTATGTTTCCTACCCAACATACTCGTAGCAGATTAAAAAATGTATACAAAATATTAATCTACCTGCTCTTTCTGACACTCAGAAGTAAATCCTCCATGCCTGAGGCCGGGTCCACACAACAGTGTTTGCCGGCAGGCGGCACACACATCTCTGGCACACGAGCATGCAGCAAGTGCACAACATGATACACGTTAGCCACTAGAGATGAGCGAGCGTACTCGCTAAGGGCAAATACTTGAGCGAGTATTGCCTTTTGCGAGTACCTGCCAGCTCATCTAAAAAAAAAAATTTGGGTGCAGGCGGGGTGCGGCGGTGGAGAGCGGGGAGGAACTGGGGGGGGGGGGGGGGTTCTTCCCCCCCCCCCCCCCCCCCGCTCACTCCTGCAACTCACCGCTCACCCCCGCCAGCACCCAAATCTTTTGAGACGAGCGGGCAGGTACTCCTAAAAGGCAATACTCGCTCGAGTATTTGCCCTTAGCGAGTACGCTTGCTCATCTCTATTAGCCACCAATCCCTATGCACTATTTTGGCATGTATGCGCGTGTAATATGCTCCGAGATAGTACATGCCACAATTTTTATTTTTTTTTGCATGGCTCGTGTTAGCGACCCAATTAAAGTCTTTGGGATTTTGCCAGTGCTCAACAGCCACGCAAAAACTGAGCGGGTATAATGCAGTGAGCGTATGTCCCTGTGGGCCCGACCCAACTTACAGTAGCGGAAGTGCTCAGAGAAATCAACTCCTTACCGCCCAGCAAATTCACCAGGCCGGGATGGGCTTACAAATACTTACTACAAAACTTACTACAAACCATTTGCGCCAGCCCTTAGAGAGAGTACTTTAATCAAAGGAATACAACTTGGAGATCTCTCACATTTAATATCACTGTATGCAGATATTATTTTGACCCTAACAGACCCCATATCTTCTCTAGAAAACTCATTAGAGGTAATAGTAAGAGTTTGGACAAATCCCTCATTACAAGATAAACTTACAGAAATCTCACATCTTGCCTATGAATCCCTCTACTGACAGATCTATAAAACCAACACTCTTGATTCTCAACACGAATATATAAAATACTTGAGTATAACTATATCCGCTTTACACAAAAAACTATCAATATCATTTCGAAACCTATGCTAAAGATATTGGAGGAAGAACACCACAAATTATCTACATTCAAGATTTTGTGGGTGCGAAGAGTTACTTCTTTAAAAATGCTTTTATTGCCAAAATTACTATATTTATTCCACGCGCTCCCTATAGAACCACCACGATTT
Source organism: Eleutherodactylus coqui (assembly GCF_035609145.1). NCBI lineage: Eukaryota > Metazoa > Chordata > Amphibia > Anura > Eleutherodactylidae > Eleutherodactylus > Eleutherodactylus coqui. The sequence goes on along the minus strand of NC_089844.1, from coordinate 118,787,341 downwards.
TTCTTTAAAGATATGAATAAGATCTTGTCTCAGTTAGCCTGGACACAACACAGACTGTAGCTAGCACAATACTCAAAAGATAGCTTGGTGGGAAGCCTAGCTCTCCAGACATTCAAGATTATCTAATCACAAGTCTCCCAAATAGCCCTATGGTGGAGATCCTATATCCAGAAACATTTGGTACATATAGATTATTTTCTAGCCTCTCCTGCCCCAACCAAAACTATACTATACTTGGAATTCCATTATGAAATTTTCTTCTACCCTCCCACTTTTCCCTGTTGACTCAAATATCCTTAAAAGGCATGGAAATATTTCATGACTATGTGAAACCCCAGGGTGCACTTTCGCAGGATTACATTTTTTTTTTTCTCCAATATACTATCCCGTACTTGAATAGGTCAGAGTGGAACTCGCTGAACACTTCTATCCTCACACAGTTCTTGCAAGAGGAATTTTTTTTTTACTCCAGGGAACTATTACAAGTACCTGCAAGTACAACATTTTCTACATACATACACATACATTTCTATTATTGAGAGATAACCCAACTATATCCAAAATATTCTGTAAAGGAATTAAAGGGTTAAAGCCTATATATACTTTATTACATGAACATGCCAGTTTTCAAAAAATGTATCCGTTAAAGTGGGAGAGTCTTGTCCCAAAAATGTAGTGATAAAGAGTGGAAGCAGACTCTCTCTACCCCACAAAGCACTTAAATGTAGCACGCATGTTGAGTAGAAATGAGCGAACGTACTCGTTTAGGGCGATTTCGCAATCGAGCACCGCTTTTTTCGAGTAACTGACTACTCGGGCGAAAAGATTCGGGGAGTGGCAGGGTAGAGCGGGGGTAGCAGTGGGGAACAGGGGGGAGCTCTCTCTCTCCCCCCCACACTCCCCTCTGCAACCCCCCCGCTCACCCCCGCATCTTTTCGCCCGAGTAGTCAGCTACTGGAAAAAAGCGGTGCTCGATTGCGAAATCGCCCTAAACGAGTACGTTTGCTCATCTCTAATGTTAAGACATTAATGAAGATTACAATAAAATGGTATTCTACTCCGGTACACTTAGCCCAAATGCACCCCAATTTCTCGGTGGACTGCTGGAGGAATTGTGGCAACAAGAGAATGCTACTACATATATAGTGGCGCTGCGCTTTTCTCCAACAGAACTGGGACTTTGCGTTTAGGTTATCGTTGTCTCTGGTTGGCTATACAGTCCAGAAATCCCCAGCTTTAGCATCAATAAACATTGGATTACATGTAACCCTACCGATATACCAAATGTTGGGAAGTAGAGTGCTTGCATTACCAAACTGAGACATTGGAAAAGTGTTGACATCCTCAGAATTACAGAAACTATTAGGTTGAGCAACCAGATCGATAATAATAATAATTATATATATGTATATATATCACACACACATATACATCCATACATAAACACACTAGCTTTTTACTTGCAACTTTGCCTGCATGGAATTTTTATTATTTTAATCTAATTTGTGTTTATTGAAACGTCCTTCCATTTTAGCGCTTCGCGATGCGCACATTTTTTTTATTCAGAAGAAGGGTTACCAGCAGCACTCATTTCAACCCAGTCTAGGTGGGACTGGAAAATCTAACAGCCACATGAAAGAGAACCTAGACTGTTGTTCCCAGGAAAAGTACATGCATAACTAAAAAGGCTTGTGGCAACATGTAAAAGGTGAAAGATATATCCAGGAATGATCTAAATACCGGCAGCACAACCAAAGAAATCCACAGCAGTGGGGGAGCAATGGAAGTGTTGTGCACGCTGCAATTAGGAGCTGGACTTCCTAGATCCACTTGTATAATCCATAAAGTAGTAAGACAGCAGAACAACTCCAAAGTATCTTCTTATTGCTTAAAATGCATCTTTTATTGAATCCACAGGTTAAAAGAACGACATTTCGACCGTCTAAGCAGTCTTTGTCAAGCTTGACGACAGTCCGGCGGCCCTGAGATTTCTCCATTGTCTCTGTAGCTCTAAGAGATGCGTGACGCTCACAATCTAAAGTCTGACGGGCCTCAGGCTGCTCCGGGGTCCCTACTGCTCTAAGAGCAGCTTGTCTTTCAGATTGTTGATGCCCTCTTGCCTCAGTGTGGTCATCAGATTCTTGGGTTCTAGTGATTTTCGCAGCTCTGCTAGAGCTACACGCTAGATCTGACTTGCGCGGCATTATTAAGAGATGACCAAAATATGGATAGGAAATACGAGCAAAAGGAAACCATTCCTTACACAGCTGAGGTAACGACGTCTGCCTATTTGTATAGGCATAGCTTATGATGTGCGTCGCCTTCACCTCCGCCTCATGGCACAGCAAAGATGCGCCTGTGTATCACCAAATAAATCTGTCTTGTCGCGCTCCCTAGAGAACAATACATTTTCGGGATAAATCCTAGCCTACGTCCTTCCTCATGATGCAAGCCATCTCCCTGCCAAATTTCAACAAAATCACTGCAGCGGTTTAGCTGTAAAAAGTTAACAGACAGAGAAACAGAGTTACTTTCACATTTATAATATTAGAATGGAGATATATAAAAATATATTAATATATCCATCCGTCCCACAGGCCGAATCTGGCCCGCCGGCCGTGCACCAGCCTACGATCAACTATTGATGACCTATCCTAAAAAAAAAAATCATCAATACTGTAAACCTGGAAAACCATCCTTTAAGCTCCAACTTCAGGACAGACACCCCCCTTGCCCAGCTTTCCAGGACGCCTTTAAGACCAGTATAAAGCACCTTCCATGCTTCGACGCTCGTCGTAGTCAGTGACAGATACTCCGATGATGAATGTGTTGCCGAGCCTCTCTAGTATACAAACACTTTGCAGAAGAGCAAATGAACAAGAAAACGCAAATCTGCTTTGATAGTTTTGTCACAGATGAAAACATCCAATTTGATGTGACTGGCATACAGTAGATTTACTCAATCCTATTAATTTAAAAATCACAACTTAAACCAATAATTTACTACACGGGCAGACAGCGCAATTCTAAACATCTCATTAAAACACGATTAAGGGGAAGGCATACGGAAAACAAGTACAACTGACTAATCCTCCCCTCGCTGATAGCATCATCCCGCTGCACAACAGGGCATCAGGCGGCATTAGAGCACTTCTTTCAGGAATAACTGGGACTACCTACCCCATGATGACTTTGTAGTAGAGTATTAATATAATCATTTACTGATAGACAAAAGGGTCAGCCAACGCCAAGAACTTGGATCTTAATACAATAAAAACTTAAAAAGCCATTGAAAAGGCAGGAAAAAAATTCTGATTGTACCAATATTATAAGTTATCCCCTATACACAATATAGGAGATAACTTGCTGATCAGTGGGGGTCTCACTGCAGAGCCCTGTACAGGGATCCTGTCTCCCACCTCCCACCACACAGTGGGCTTACTGCACCACCTGCAGTGAGGAGGATGCTGAATGGAGCATTGGTTACACAAGGCTGCTGCTGCTCCATCCAATTTTTAATGGGCCAAGTGCTCAGATATTTCTGTCAGCCCCAATGAAATGAATAAAGCGGCAGCTGTGCATGCTTGGCCAGCGCGCCATTCATTCTAACGTCACTGCAGGGGAAGCAACCCTGCAGTGACAGGCCGAGGAGGGCATGGGACTACTGTTTTAGATCGGTGGGGATCGCAGCAGTGAGGTATCCACCAATCAGCAAGTTATCCCCTATCCTGTGATCCTTGTATAATCTCTTTAACAGGTTAACTGTATAAGGCCATGACTAGCTTGGCCTTAATAGAGCGGCTAACATGTAACAAAACTGTAAAACCCGACAGAAGATGCGCAAGTCAAGCCGTCCATAGGGAAACATAGGCGCCAGCACATGAATTAAATCATGCGTATTGTGGATGTACGGGGCAGGTACCGGGCAGGTGCGCAGAAGACGCAGGGGGCAGGTACGCAGAAGACGCGGGGGGCAGGTACGCAGAAGACGCGGGGGGCAGGTACGCAGAAGACGCGGGGGGCAGGTACGCAGAAGACGCGGGGGGCAGGTACGCAGAAGACGCGGGGGGCAGGTACGCAGAAGACGCGGGGGGCAGGTACGCAGAAGACGCGGGCAGGTACGCAGAAGACCCGGACAGGTACGCAGGGTCGGATTCGGAATCTGATCTGCCTGTGGACATGAGTACTTACAACAGGACAATGAACTACTGGCAGAATGGTAGGCTTGCAACAAGCCCCCTGTTTTGAAAGTGTACTGCAAACAGCGGTCAACAAAAAAATGTGGAAAACAACCTTATAATTAAAAAACTTAAAAATACGAAACAGGCTGCTAACAGCGGAAAGTGAGAGGGTAAGCAGGGCCTGGTATATTTTAGAAAAAGTGTAAAAAATCTCAGATATGCTTTATTAATGATCTACACTTGGAATAAAGCAAAATCGGTGGGGGGTTGACCCAGGGCACCATGGTGGATCAGCTGTTTGAAGGCAATGGTGCTTGGGCAAGTACTGTAGTCTCTTCACTGTATACTAAGCACAGTGACGTACATCTTATAGTGGTTATGCCGGGTATTGCAGCCGAGTCCTATTCATCTAATGGACTGAGCTGCAGAAAGGCCACAAGACGAATAGACTGGTCATTACTGCTGGGTCTTTGTCAAGCAAGATAAGGAACTGTATGATAGTAAATCCTGCCAAATGATAAGATCTGCTTTGCTACATCCTTCTAAAGGAAAAAACATGACCGCAGCAAGCAAATCTCAGCCCATAAAGCAAAACAATTACCAAAACTTGCATGGGGAACGGTAGGGGATGTTTTGCATTAACAATCAAATTGAAATACAGTAAAATAAATGAAATTCGCCCTGTCGTTTACGTGGCACAGTGCTTGAAGATTTCCAATTAATTGTGGAAGAAAGAAGAAGAGAAGAGATAGATGCCGTGGCAGGCTGGTGCCCTCCTGTGTGCCAGAGCCTGGCATCTGAAAATAGATCCTACTACAGAACATGATGAATTATTAGTGACCGGTTTCTATATGCAGAAGAAACGATAAAATAACTGGAAAGGTGTCATTCGTTACTGGATGCTGGCAGAGAACTTGCTCGGTGTCATAACAAGTCTGTCAATGAGAGGCAGTCACAGGGCTGCGGCAGAACAGACACGCCGCACTTGTTGGGAGTCTTAAGGCTCCATTTTCAGCTCCTAGAAGCTATTGAAAAAGGTGATGGAATTCAATCAGGCCTCACTCAGTGAATCTCACATCGTCCACACAAAACACATTGTCATATGCGGGTGATGGATGGAAACGTCTGACAGACTGTCCGGTAGCCTACTATTATAGCTACACAATCCTGATAAGTATCAACAGCATAAAATTGGATCCAACACAGGTACAATAAAGGCCTGACAAGGCAGCGGGTCCATTACCCCCTCAGTGCAGACAATCAGGAGGGGCAGGGATGCTGATGGAGTGCAGAGCTTTGTGGCGGAAGAGCTTTTTTTCTTTCTTTCATAAGTAAGGAAACCGGTGGTCAACGCATTGTAGGAAAAATTATTTGCTAAGAGTTGAAAGGAAAGATATCAGAGGTGCAAAAGATGTAGGGAAGAGAAGTGGAGACCCTGAACCAAGGCAGTCTTGGCTTTAAAGAATTACACCATCTAAAGTCAGCAGCTTAGCTGGTAAATCCTCATTCACACAACAGATTGTGGTGCAAAAGCCATGCATATCACGCATCAAAATCCATGCCAAATCCACCTCCGATTGACTTCAATGGGAATTCTGCATTGCTGTTTATAGGATCTTACGGCACACTAGAATTCTATTTTGCAGGAAAAATTTAAAAAGGGAGGAGTCATTTCTTGATGTGGATTACAACAACATTTTAAAAAAAATTTTTTAAATTGGAGACCATGGGTGAATGAAAGGCCAGGCCAAAATCTGCATCAAAACCTATGTGCAAGTTTGAAGACCATGTTCAAAATCCGCAAGTTAAGGGGGTTTTCAGACTTACAGGGGTTTTCCAGGGAAATCCTATTAATGACCCATCCTCAGGATGGGTCATCAATAGTTGATCGGCTGGGGTCCGTCGCTGGGGACCCTGACCGATCAGCTGAGCAGGCACATGCAGTTAGTGCCATAACAGCTGCTCAAATCCTGGGAGCCATGATGCCAGGAGATCCGGGCGGTGACGGTGCAGCATCTGATTGACTGTAGTGGTCACCTGACTTCCGCTGCACGTACATACAAGAGAGCTGCCGAAGATGCTTAGCAGTTTCCGTAGGGGCTGACGGGAGGTGAGTATTGTATATTTTTGTTATTTTATTAATTGCACTATATCTTTTTTTTCTGACGCGCCTCTATATGTTGTATTCATCAGCTTCTAGCTACCCAACCTTCCTGCTTCCCTCCTCAGCCTTTGACGCTCTACACAAAAAGCAGCAGGTTTCATCATTTAGATCTTCTTGGATAGAGCAGGCGATAGATAGAGCAGAGGGCCGTTTTGACAGGAACACGGAAAATTAATTACATTTGTGTTACGGACAAGAAACTGCTCTCATTTTAGCTTTATGACAAGCTGACTGGCTCTGAGAATGAACCTTCCTATGCTCAACGCCTAAACATGATTTGGTTGCAGCCAACGAGATCGCTCACGTTTCTTTAGAAGAAGGTTAACTAAAAACAAGAAAAAATAAACCTCAACATAAAAGAGGTACACAAAACAGTGCTGCACACAGGACAGCTAAAGCACTCTGCGGGTCTCCACCAATGTAGATGGAGCTGCGTTTGGTTAACTGAACATTTTGTGGGCTGTGCTAGAAATTCTAAATTTCAAGGGTATGCATACTAATGCAACCATTTTTTTTTTTAAATTACAAAGACAAAAATAAAGCCGTTTTACCATAGTCAATGCAAAAGGAAACCTATAAATAAAAGATTATATAAATGTTACAAAGCACAAAAAAAAAAATAAAAATAAAAAAAAAATAAAATAAAAACTAATATATATATATATATATATATATATATATATATATATATATATATATATATATATATATATTTATTTTACACACACACCTTGGCTTATGAGTGCCTCAGCTTGCGAGTTTTTTGACTTGCGAGCAGGCTCTCTTGCGAATTTTTGCTCTGATTTAAGTTGAGAAGCTCGCAAGCTTATGCTGAGTGGGGGTCTAATACTCACCTACCGCCTGCGTTCCGATCCTCGCGATGGCCTGCAGCACTCTTGCAGGCCGCCGCGTCCTCCTCCACGCCGGCAGAGCATTTCTGCCTGGAAGCGGGGCTTGAATAACGCACCTCCAGCAAGCTAATGCTCTAATAGGCTGACGCAGCACTGGATTAACCAATGAAAACCGGCGCTCGGTTAACCAATCACAGCCATTCAATGATGTCATTGAATGGCTGTAATTGGTTAACCCAGCGCCGGTTTTCATTGGCTGACGTGGTGCTGAATTAACCAATCAAAGCACTAGGGTGCTGGAGGCGGGGAATTCCAGCCCCGCTTCCAGGAAAAAATGCTCTGTCAGCGTGAAGGAGGACAGGCAGCCTGCAGCAGCTACAGAGACCAGTGTGAGGACCAGAACGCTGGTGGTAGGCGAGTATTGATGTTTTGTTTTTTTTTTTACATGTAATGTAGTTAGGGCTTTGGGGAGGTCCGGAACGCATTCATCTAAATGGGGAAAAATGATTTGACTTACAAGTGTTTTGAGTTAAGAGCTCCGTTATGAACCGAATAACACTCTTAACCCAAGGCACCACTGTGTGTGTATGCATGTGTGTGTGATATATATATTTTTAATTTTTTTTTACATAAACATCCTTTAAAAAAAACCACGAAACCCTGGCCTCTGGAGCGCAGAAAATAAGCTTATTTTATTTTTCCTTCAATTCGCTTTTCCTCTTTGCTATGTAGAATTGGAGAGAGTCATCATTAGAGGGCGGAGGTATGATGACAACTCTATTGTAGTCTTCGAGGACTAAATAAAGCAGGGTAGCAAAGCTGTACATGCAGATAAGGGTCTCTCAGCTCCTCTTCTACTCCTCTGTTACTCTGGGAGGGGCTGTATCACTTCCTGCGCACTCTATTAAATTGTCCTTGTATCTTCAATAGTATATATGCGGTTCCAATAGAGAGACGAGTGTAACACTACGCATACACATAAGTCAGCCAAACACCCATTCAGTCACCAACCTTCTAGTTCAACACCCCTATACACCTGTACGTTCGGCGAGCGTGTAGGTATTATCAATGCAGAGAAGGAAGAAAGCTGCCAGAACAGCTTTATCTAGAAGAAAAGGATCAGGGAGCTCAAACCCAACAGCTTGATACTTATCTCTGCCGCTGGAGGTGCTTCGGGAGGTTTCTATACACAATGAACAAATTAACAAGAGCCTCCGAAATAGCAGGTTTGGACAATTGTAATATAATGTGAAAGACCATTCTTATCCGCTGTCAGACAGCTCGGACATTGGCTTACCTGTGGTGAGAAAAGGATCGGGCATATAAAATTCAACATGCCCAATCCGTCCTTTCCCAGACAAATGTTGGGAGTGCCTCTATATACAATAGAGTTGTTCTGTCCCATTGAAATTGTCTGGCTCAGTTAGGGTGCCTTCATACTTGCGATAAAAAATTGCACGATGCGAGAGTGAGTGAAGACGCAGATTCTGAAACCAATACCCATTTGTGATATTTTCACTCATGCGACATGAAGTGAAAATAAAATTGCAGCATGTCCTATCTTTCTGCGTTTTGCTTTTGTTTCTTTTTATCTCCCATGTTTTCCTATGGAGCTTCCTTTTTATCGCAACGCATGAACTTCGATTTTCGTGCGATGCAATTTTTAACATTAGAAACGTCTAGTGTCCATCACGAGAAAAACATGCGAGAAAATCACAAGCGGCAGCAATGTTTTTGCAAGAAAAAGCAAAGCTGATGTTCTGACATCTCATGAGTAAAATCGCGATCCCCATTCCTTTTATTTACTAGATTGACGCGATTTTCACTACGCGAACATAAAATGGATTCATTCACATTTGGGATATTTCCCTGCATGGCACCGCAATATCGCCCATTGTTGTCAATGGGGTTGGAGACAGTAGAGCTGCCCCATTGCGATGCACTGCTGCAGCTGTGACAGCCACGTCGGGGGTTTCCTTCAGCCCCGCAGGGATGCAAGGCTGTTTCCATGTGAAAACGCCTCGCATCCAGGGGTTTCCACATGGATTGTGAGGGCAATATCAGTCTGTTATTCACAGCCCGATGTCGCCCTCGCCAGTGTGAAGGAGCCCTGACTCTCCCTAGCGGTGTCGGCTGAAGCACAATAGCACCGATAGACTTAACATAGGAGCTTTGCCCTGGCCTGACGGGTCACTCAATGTATCATTCTCAAATGTTATGATTAGAGATGAGCGAGCACCAAAATGCTCGGGTGCTCGTTACTCGGGATGAAATTATCGCGATGCTCGAGGGTTCGTTTCGAGTAACGAACCCCATTGAAGTCAATGGGCGACCCGAGCATTTTTGTATATCGCCGATGCTCGCTAAGGTTTCCATTTGTGAAAATCTGGGCAATTCAAGAAAGTGATGGGAACGACACAGAAACGGATAGGGCAGGCGAGGGGCTACATGTTGGGCTGCATCTCAAGTTCACAGGTCCCACTATTAAGCCACAATAGCGGCAAGAGTGCCCCCCCCCCCCAACAACTTTTACTTCTGAAAAACCCTCATTAGCAATGCAAACCTTAGCTAAGCACCACACTACCTCCAACAAAGCACAATCACTGCCTGCATGACAATCACTGCACGGAGTTCAGCGCGGCCTACAGTGGGTGTGAAGGGGGTGTGAGTCAGACCTGCCCCCTGATTGGCTTAGCCTGAGCCAATCAGAGGCAGGTCTGACTCACACCCCCGTCACACCCACTGCCGGCCGCCGCGGCTGAACTCCTTCTGCCGGGACAAGGTAAGTATATATATTGTTTTTATTTTAACACATTTCTGGATGAATTGCAGGGAAGGGCTTCTATATTTAAGCCCTTCCCGACAATTCATCCCGCGCACGCCGGCAGCCCATTGCTTTCAGTGGAACCTGTTGTATTGCCGGCTCCATTGAATTCAATGGGCAAACATCGTTCTTCTCTGCCACAGCTGTTACAGCTATGGCAGAGAAGAATGATTTGTCTTCTATATGTTCTCAATGGGGTCGGCGCTGCTGCCGCCGGCCCCATTGAGCGCATATAGAGAAGAGAACAGGAATCGCAGATCGCAGATAGGTGCGATCTGCGATTTCTGACTATGGCCCTAAGAAGGACCGTTGGAGTTCTTGAAGCCTAAAATCACTCCTAATGCTCTCCCTATAGCAGCTCCACCATCAGCAGCACTGTCCCTGATCTCTGTCAGAATGCATCTGTGGCGAGCCGCGGGCGGGCAGATTTTAATACTCGGGTGACACCTGATCTCGCCAGCCACTCACTGCAGGGGGGTGGTATAGGGCTGGAACATCACAGGAGGAAGTTGTAATGCCTTCCCTGTCTTTCTATTGTTCAGAAAAGCGCGCAAATTTCTCAGGGAAGAAAGTGAAAGTAACTCGAACATCGCGTGGTACTCGTCTCGAGTAACGAGCATCTCGAACACCCTAATACTCGAACGAGTATCAAGCTCAGACGAGTACGTTCGCTCATCTCTAGTTATGATTTTACGGCGGTGGTGAGGAAGTCCCAAATCTAAAGACACCAAACTCATCCACCAAAGGTCACGCAAAGGGGTCAAAGTGTGGTGCAAGAAAAAGCATGTAGGCTTTATTATATTCAATACTGTAAGGAGATCTTTAGTCTAGACTCTATAGACACTCTTCTATTACAGCTGTTATAAAGTAGTGATAAAGATGTTGCCTTTGATGGTACCAGCCCCAGTGACTAACAATATAGCTCCAATTTTACATCTGATACATTTACATTACTTAAAGATAATATGCAGCTGACTCGGATAGTAATAGAAATGTTCGTTTATGAAGGAGGCCTCTTCGGCTGAGAACACCATTAGATTATAAGGTCTCAGCAGTAGGGTGGCTATGCTGATTTATTACACTGGATCATACCCCATGCACATATAACTAACATGTTACTGTAAAATGACAATCCCAGAAGTCGCTCTTCCATCTCCCGTACATTGTTTTCATATACAGTGTTTATAGAGCATGCCCTGTTGCCATTTGTCCGTGTATAATGTATTATGCTGCACCGTTTATTATTCAGCCTTAATGGGGTGAATTATTTTCAGTTGGATCGCACACAACAAAAACACACAAACTACCGAGCAACCAACGTTCAATTGAGTTTTTTTTCTTCCCCCTGAAATAAATTGCTCATCTCATTATTTTCCGCTGTCTCCTGGTATGATAATATGCCCATTGCTGACACCTCTCCGATTCTCCATGGCAGGCCGAACATTAGCATGTAAATAGCTGACAGATAGTGGCAAATAAAAGAAAAGAACAGTTCTTTAATTAACTTTAATCCATAGCAAATCCATGCAGCAATCTGCTAGGCCGGAGCGGTGCACAGGGCTCTTCTTAGGAGGTTCCTAAATGCTGCCTCCATATGCCCATCAGACCAGAACGGTGAGTGGGAGGGGTACACCGCCATACAGAAAGAGTAATAGAAAAACAGGCGCTCATGTTGTAACAAGACTAGCTAATTTATGCCAACAACACAAATATGCTAAGTAAAGTCTAGTCACTGGGTGGAAAGTAATTTTCTTTATCTAAAGATTACATGCTCAAGTAGGTAAAATACAGTAAAACGGGCGCCGTGCGTTCCCAAGCTACAGGACACGCGAGTACTTTATGTAGCTTAGAAGAATTCTAATGAAATGAAGATATTGGTCCCGTCTCAACGACATACTCTTTCTACATGACAATAAGAAAGGTGCCTTGCAATGCTTCCTGGGGAAATTATTTAAATGGCTGTCCTTTGAATTGGCTTGATTGAGTCCGGTATTACAGAAAAGCCGTATACATACTTACACAGAGCAGAAGTCCGAAAGAGATGAGAGGGTTAAAAAAACATGGACATTCTTTGCACAGTGTTCATATACATTGAATAGCCCATTTATTATAGGACATCGCCTTTTCACAACTGGAGCTTTACTGTATAGAAATTAGACCCCGGAGTGCAGCATAAAGTCAAGTGACTAGTTTCCCGTGGATCAGTTTCAGTGCGAATCCACTATAGATTGGAAAACCCAACGATCTGAGACTTCCAATGAGGTCTAGTCATCGGTGCTAGATTTGACAAGGCCAAGATTTCATACAATGACAACCTTGTGGGGTTTTCACATGCGGCGGTGTGGAGAGTATGCCGAGAATGGTGTGATAAAGAGAAACCATCCAGTGAAAGGGCATCTGGTGGATGGAAACAAGTAATCAGCAACAGGATTCAGAGGAGGATGTCAAGAATCTGATGAACGGGTGGTGAAGAAAACGGCAGCTATACACAATGGTCCTGCTCCTCCAACTAACTTGCCCGAATGCACAACTTGTTGGTCCTTAGCACAGATGGACTAGAATAGTTGACGACCAGTTCCAGCGCCATTACGGTCTAGGAGGAATAGAAAGGCGAGACACCAGTGGGCAAGAGGGTCAGGATCTGGTGCAAGCAGAATGAATTGATGACCCCTTGCTGCCAGCTGTCAACAAGTCAGGCTTGTGGAGTAATGGTGTGGGGAATGTTTTCTTATTTTTGCTTTTAGGAGGAGAAACAAAATCTTGCAGATATTTTAATGGCTAACCAACAGAAATATTACAGCTAGCTTTCAGGACTATTTAGGGCTCTTCATCAGACTGGCATAACAAAATATCTGAAGAAACACATTGCTGAAAGCAACAATATTTTGTTCTACTGGCTAATGCTGTACCAAACTTTTCATCAAATGTTTTCTTGGCACACCCTGGGTACATGGATACCTGTGGGTGGAAGCCATGACAGATTACTGGGGTTCTGAATGTCAAATTAGATCCAATATACTACTAGACGGGGCTCTCTAATAAAGTGGTCATTCACTGTATAAGCACAACTTCCAGGTATTTACCAATTTAGCTTCATTACCAACACATGTACTTTATGTAGTCCACAAGTTTTAGGCGGTGTTCACATCAATATTTCCCTACCGTCAGTCTAAAATTGGCAAATCTTTCCACAGCTATACAAGATTGCAAATGTGTCCATGTTCATAATGGGCCCAACTTATATAATGCAAGTCAATGAGTGACAAACGATTAGTCGGCATGCAAGCCGAACAAGGGGGAAAAAAATCACCAGGGGCAAGACATTTAATCAAGTGAGATGGGGGTGATCAATACTTAGGAAATAAATAATGGCCAAATATACTAATAAACGATTTGAAAATATCCAATTAAGGTCATTATGTCTTAATGATTAATTAATATGAATAATTACATAATGGTCGATTACGATGTATAAAGCCCATCGTCTGCTTGAGAATGGCCGGCACCGATGGGGTTATGCAGCCAATATAAACAGTTCAAATACATTATTTCTCCCCAAGCACACTTACATAAAGCCTATCTTAATAAACATCTTCCCACCAGAAAAAAGGCATTTTTGTTTTGATTTCATTACATTTTCTGAAATTGCTTTTCTAGATGTTGCTGCTCATACATGCAATGCGCTCGCTGCCAAGACTCCCGTTAATGCACCGATATCTCTGACAAGGTCAGCACGCTAATAATTTCATAAAAGGTCATTTCTCCACCCTGTATATGGAAACCTGAGCTGGGAAACATGACACAAAATAATGTCAGCTCACAAAAGATAAGAGACAAAGGCCAAGGTGCCACTCCAGACTATCATTTACCCCCTCTGGCAGGGACATTTGCCACACAAAGTGTTAAACGGTTCGGTTGGGTTAACTCCTTTCGCTCAAGTGGGGGCAAAAGGCTTAAAGTTAAGCAAAACTTCAGGGGGAAAAAGATTATTTCTTTGAAGGACACACAGTATATTTTTCGATGTCTCCTTACTGGTGGCCAATATAAGGGATGGTCGTTACTACACTTATCTTATGACTGAAGATATAATAGGATTCAGTGCTAAAACTCACAAGAAACCCTCAGACAAATCTAAAGAACATAGAAACACAAATGATAGTATGATGAGAACAGACAGACACGCTGAATGACGACATTATTAGACACGGGATCCTTCACGATTGGAGCTTCCCTGTATGGAAATTATCCCGGTAACCCTGGAGTGTGGCGTAAAATCATGTGACAAGTTTTTGTGGATCAGTTTCAGTGTAAGTCCACATTAGATGGGAAAATCCAGCAATCTGAATGACTTTCAACGAAGCCGGGTCATCGGTGCTAGACTAGCCGGGCCAGGATTTCACTGCCAACCTTGTGGGGCTTTTCCTGTACAAAAGATGTTGGAAGTATATGGAGAGACTGGTGCGATTGAGAAAAAGCATTCAGTGAAAGGGGATCCTGTGGATAGAAACAACTCATTGACGAAAGGGATCAAAAGAAAATCTCATGACGACGAACAGGCAGTGCACAGTCAAGCAACTTGCAGCTGACTACAGCTCTGGTGCTCCAACTAAAGTGTCCAAATTCACAATTCGTCATTCCTTATTATGGATTAGCTATAATAGCAGATGACCAGTTCCGGTGCCATTGCTGTCTAAGAGAAACAAAAAGGCAAAAAGAGTGCAAAAACCGGATCACTGAGCAGTAGAGGGACAACGCCTGGTCAGATGAAACAAGATTTCTGCTCACCATGCTGTCGGGATTGTCTGAATAACACTCTTGTCAGGTGTCAACAAATATGGGCTGGTAAGATGTGGAATAACAGTGTGGAGAACGTTTGGTTGGCACTCCTCTGAAACCTGTGTGTAGATGCCAACAATGAATGCAGTTCTGAAGGCCAAAGGACATCAATGCGTTACCAGATGGAGATCTCTAAGACGACGGTCATTCAACGTATGGCGAATGGAGGGAGAATTGAATACGGTATGGTAACTTTTGCAACCAATTCTTGTACCAATGCTCTAATGTACTACCATTTAGAATATAAAGCTGCTTTGCAGATGTACAGAGGTGTTCACCGTTACTGTAACTTGACTTTCATGAACGACTCCATTTCTATGGGAAAAAAGTTAGGAAGCCCCTATACACATTAGATAGTCATCCAGTCTCACCGAAATGGTCAGGTTCGGTCAATATACACCTAACTTGTCCATGGGTCACGTCTGCTATTGTAGCTCAGCTCCCATTCACTACAGTAGTGCTGAGCTGCACTACCACACACAACCTCATGGACAAGGGTGGTGCTGTGTTAGAAAGAAAGCAATCAGTTTTTTTTCTAATCATGCACAACCCCTTTAACCCTTTCCAATCCAATGTCGGGCCTGCCCCGACATCATAATTTCCCTCCACAGCTCCGATGTCGGGGCAGGCCCGACACTGCAGTGCAGGAGTGGATCTGCACCCGATCGTCAGACACATCAGGTGCAGATACACTTCTGCACTGGTCCTCATCGAGGACCCCCGAGGAGAAGGCAGAAAGAGTTTTTAACCCTTTCTGCCTTCTCCTTTACACATTACATAGCGCTCAATTAGCGCTATGCAATGCATAGATTCCGGCCGGCGATCATGTGACCGCCGGTGTTACCTGACCTCCAGCGGTCACATGAACGCCGAGACGGGAGCCTGCACTGTGGGAGGACCTGCTTACCTGTCCGGTGTCTTCCGCATTCTCCCTTCTGTCTCCCGGCTCGGCGATCCTGTGACCGCTGGATGCCACCTGACCCCAGCGGTCACATGATCGCCGAGCCAGGAGGCAGAGGGAGAATGAGGAAGACGCCGGACAGGTAAGCAGGATCCCCCATAGTGCAGTGAGCACCTGCACCCTCCTGAACTCTGTCAGTTCAGGAGGGTGCAGGGAAATGTATTTTTTCTCACCCATTCTCCCCAGCTCCTTTTTGTTTGGAGCTGGGGAGAATGGGTGAGAAAAAATAAATGGATTGGAAAGGGTTAAATTGCTTATAAGAGTGCGACCAAAACAACCCAACTCATCAAGTGTTTAATTCATCGTTACAGCATTGCTCGTCCCTCGTTTTGCAGCAGTTTTCTTCTCCTCTGTCCTAAGTGATGAGTTTGCTCTGAAAAGAACAATAATCAGTTGAGCATTTCTTTTGTGTTATCATAAATTTGCAAGACAAAAAAAATTCTGGAAATGTCTTGCTTATTTTACCGAGCCCTAGGATATGTATGTAATCACGGCTTGTGCCCAACTCGGCGAAACAAGATCAATGCATCTCAACAAAAACAATTCAAGTGGAGATCCCATTCACTTTGATTGTAAAGTGTGCTATCATTTTCTTTCCAATGTTTGCATTTCAGACACTTCAGAAACTAGAAAATCTACTTGCAATTTGTATTGGAGGACGATACGGGGAAAAACCGTTAGAGAGCAATTTCCATTTGCTTAATATAGCAGCAATATTTTAATTATCCTCTTTCGGAGAGTAAGAGACAATGCAATTGAACGCACATTTCAGGTTGTGAATTGCAGACTGTAAAAAGCTCTTAAACAATTACATAATTAAGCAAATATTACACTAATCGAATTTACGGATCAAAGACGACAGAGGACTTTTCTATACGACAGAGGAAATTTTGGTTTGGATTTAAACAGGTTGTATCATCAGAAAATAACAGATCAATCAGATTAATATATACATTTTTTTATATTTTTATTATTTTTATGTGAAGAACGACGAAAAACTGAACAATTTCAGTTTTACCACGGGTTTCTAAAAATACACTATATGTACATTTCCTTTTTTCTGCAGCTTTACTGTATAGCATGGGACAGAGTCATCTCATTATCACTACAGGGAAAAAGAAATGAATGACAAAAGCCACTGTACTGCTAGAGGCCAAGATAAGGTAAGATGGCAATACTATAGATTACCGGCACAAATAAAGCTCTATGTGTACTTCTGTAACTCTCTGGGAGAGGGGCTATGTTCCATCTCCTCCTAAAGATTGTATTAATATTGACACCTTTGCAGACCATTAGCTCTCATTGCAGCTGGTATCAAGCATGAACAGCATGCTGTTCTGTCAATACAAGTATGCCTCCAACATGGCAGTCTCCAATCCATGAACAGAATTGCACGACTTAAAGAGAAAATATTGGCTTCTTTCATAGGGTTTTCAAGGCGAAGTTTTTCAAGGGTAGGTCGCCAGGTCTTTCCTTAATCCTCCCCATTTATCCGGGCATGGGACTGGTGTATATGGATGACTCCTGCGTGGCTAGGTATGCCCTGGACGGTGAGAGTAACAAACAGAGAAGTCCTGAATTGAATAAGACCCGATTTATCACTGGAGGACATGATGAACAGACTCAGACTCACGGATTTTGGCCATGTAATGTGAGCAGAGTCACTAGAAAAATACTGTCAGAGCTAATACTGACATGGATATCAGACAACTGAAAGAAGCAGTGCAAAACCAAAAGACATGGGAGGGAGCTTTTAGAGTCCCCGAGGGTCATGAACGACTAAAAGGCTAACAACAACATTAGCTTCTACGATCCCCATAAAGTAAAGTTATGAACTTAAAGGCACTGAAGCAGGGAATAGGACTATTATACTTGCTTTCCTTGGTGTTTCTTGTTAACTTGCAAAGAAGTCACAGCAGCATGCATTCCTCGCACAACATAAGCACATGCACATAATGACAAGACTAGTTCTCTCATTGTGTGTGGGTGTGTCGGTCTAAGAAGGAGGGGGGGGGGAGAGCGCGTAAATGTAAATGCATTTGCAAATCTTTGTATGCCTCAGTGAACAATTATTTGCACAAATGAAGTTTTTCACGGAACTGAGACTTCCCAAGGAAGGGAAAGCGTGAGATGAGCGTGCCAGTGTGAGGAGAGGACTAGTAATTATTAGGCAATTATAGTACCAGTGTTTCTGGTGGCGCAATTCGCCACACAGCTCTGCTACATGCACGTCACACACACAGCTCTGCTACATGGGCGTGTGACAGACAGACACAGCTCTGCTACATGGGCGTGTGACAGACAGACACAGCTCTGCTACATGGGCGTGTGACAGACAGACACAGCTCTGCTACATGGGCGTGTGACAGACAGACACAGCTCTGCTACATGGGCGTGTGACAGACAGACACAGCTCCGCTACATGGGCGTGTGACAGACAGACACAGCTCCGCTACATGGGCGTGTGACAGACAGACACAGCTCCGCTACATGGCATGAGCCTGACAGACACAGCTCTGCTACATGGCATGAGCCTGACAGACACAGCTCTGCTACATGGCATGAGCCTGACAGACACAGCTCTGCTACATGGCATGAGCGGTTTACCATATCTGCCAGAGGTTGCAATCATTAGTTAGTGATAATGAGGCATTATCACTAAACGTTAAAGTGTTGCCAGTGTGAGCATCATATACTGAACCTTGCATTATCTATCACCGTTACACGCACAAATAGTCCACTGAATGCATGCAACCGTGGATTTGGAAGAAGATAGTGGGGAACCATGAGGAAGGAAAGCACAATACTCAACATCCCAGATTCAGCACTTCAGCTCCAGTGAGCCCATAATTTAAAGTTTATAAGGCTCATGGGACTGGTTCCCTTTAAGACAAATGGAGGGTGAATTTCAGTATACCAATTGCACCCTCTATAACTACCACGATTGTTTGTCAGCCAGCATCGGTAAGTCTACCACGACATGCCATAATTTTTCAAAGTTGCAGAGCTCTTTTCTGAACTATTGTATTACACAACATTGCCAATTGGTGCCACATGCGGAATCCGATCTATCCGTGGACACGAGACCTTGGACCCAAAGTCCAAGGGCGGGTTCGAAATGCGGAATCCGGGCCAGATTGTCTCAAGTTATAACGTACTCAGCTCTTTTCTGAACTATTGTATTACACAACATTGCCAATCGGTGCCACATGTGGAATCCGACCTACCCGTGGACATGAGGCCTTGGACCCAAAGTCCAAGGCCGGGTTCGAAATGCGGAATCCGGGCCAGATTGTCTCAAGTTATAATGTACTCAGCTTACAATGGTCATCCCAGAACCAATTAATACTGTAACTTGAGGGACCACTGTAGACAGATGAATAATAGGTACATAGATGACAGAGAGAAAACAAAAACCTGGCCATCCAGTTCATTAAGACCCTAACCACGCAGGCCAGTTTGATTGTGATGCATGAGAAAGGGACAGATTTTAAGTTTTAGATGAGATTATTTGTCTGAGTAAAGAAAAACATGTGTGTGATTAGAACCATTGAAATCAATGTGTTCTACTCCTAAAGGAGATCGGTCCGATTAAAAATTGGACTGCACTCACAGAAAGAACGCCCATGTAAATAAACTGCTCAGCACTTCAAAACAGCAGTGTCTATCACCATAGTGTTCATGACTCCTCAGGCTTGGCATAGCCTATATCTTCTTCCAGGAAGTGGAGCAACTTAGACCTTACTTAGAGGGGTTGCCCAGGAAGCCAACAAAATAAATGGATGTTGTCCGTACAGCCTGTGGAAAGCTGTCTGGGAATGGCTGAATTCATCTCTAGACCAGATGGGAAAGAGGCTAAGCCCCCACCCCCCAATTGTTGGGACCCCTACCAATCATGACAAAGGTGGTCCCATTTCCTTCCACCTATATGAATGGAGTGTCAGCTGATCGAGAGATTGACAAGCACTGCACTCTTGGTCTTCAGCAGTCCCATAGAGATTTACAGAGTAGCAGTGCCCAGCCACCACTCCCCATTGATATGGAAATGTGTGTAGTGAGTGGGCGCTGTACACAACACTGGACCACTATTCTCATAACTAGTAAGGGGTCTCAACAGTCAGATCCCCAGCAATTAGACAAATCTTCTATCCTGTGGATAGGGAGTGACTTAAGACTAACTTTTCTGAACTTTTTTAGTCCTACCCAGTTATCTCAGACTGTCTCTGATGATTGATAAAGTTTTAGAATATCCTATCACAATATAGATTACCAGCAGCACAAAGCTCAGGGTTATCAACATGTTTCTTTTACAATTTTCTCATGCAAAGCGGAAAAAAAAGGCTTAAATGAAGAAATGACAAGAAGGTATTCTAATTTCAAACTTGTTGAAAGTTGACACAGACTATTAACTCCGGGGTCAGCCGTGATGTATAATGATTCCGCTTTCTTATTACTGTAAAAATTGCATTCATAGACCTACTGTTTTATCTGTCACAAGAAGAAAACCAATATTAGAAGTGTGAGGAGAGGCGCAGCGGCTGCATTCTGAGCACAAACGGAAGAAAGACAGAGTTTTTTATTAATCTTTTGTTCTATACTCTGGTATTCACATTCAAGAACAATAAATCCGCTCGGGAAGTCTTGGCTTTCTAAGTGCGCGGTGAAACAGTTTCCGCTTTTAGATGAGGGGGAAAAAAAACAGTGTTTGATTTCATTCTCTTTTCTTGATATGATTACGATAAAAATCTAAGATTTGTGTTCAGCAATCTCTAAGTAATAGATAAAAAAACAAAAAACACAAAAATGTCCCAATCATAGGTAAAATAAAAAATATGAAGCATCTAAAGGTTTTGTTCCCGGGTTAAGCCATGTTGACAAGAGATAAAGTGGCATGGCGCTTTTTTTTTAACAATTGGTGGAGTCACATTGGTCAGACACCCATGGGCCTAGTAAATGGCCACCAAGATCCAACCTCAGACAACCCCTATAAAAAAATGCTTTAAAAAGGGGGTACTACATCTAGAGAGCTCGTGAGAGGGTTTTGATGGGACCACAACGAGCTGCACACTCTTGCATTGGATAAGTGTGACCTAAACTGTAAGCGGTGACTGTAATTTGGTGGACCTAGTGACAATGAAGACATTACATAATGAACTGTGCTGACTGTGGCCTTGTGTGGGACAGCTAGCCCAAAGCAAAACCTCAACTACAAGAGTTCCTAGATAAGTGGGAGCAGGTCCTAGATAAGTGGGAGCAGGTCCTAGATACGTGGGAGCAGGTCCTAGATACGTGGGAGCAGGTCCTATACGGCTATTTTGAAGTCTACATTCTAGGTTAGTTGAGCCCTGTAAGAACTGCCAAGTAGACCAAAGTTTTTCTGAGCATAACCTGTTGCCCTGTGTTCTATTCAAGTGAGTGCCCTGTGGATTAAGAGAGACTGTGTGCCCTGCAAAGAGGCAAGACAAAAGAGTAGATTGGCGTTTCACGTGAAATCCCGCTGTGCTAATAAACACCTATCAGGGGAGCTGCTTATCTGATTACATGTGTATCACAGCACAACATGTGCTTAACACAACGTGGTTGCTGCTTTCTGTGCCAAGACAGTTCACTGGAACCCAAAGACTCATCTGAGCAGCCAGCGTCGCATTGTGCTCCTAGGACCTGTAGTTCTATGGGTTTCCAAAACCACCCTGCTGCAGGTGGGGTTGATTTGGCTGGCTGATAGGCTGGTTGGAGAACTCCACACTATCACTATCAGTCTGTGCATATACCAGCCCCTGTTACTAGAGGGTGCTGGTCATTTTGCCATTTATCCATTTCCATCTCAGAACTCGGGTTCTTGTGAGTCATGCATGGTCTGTTTCTGTGTAAGTTTCTTACATGAGGTTCTGGGTGGGATTCCTTGTGTCTCTTTGTTGATTTCGACAGTGACTTGTTCGGTGTCTGTTTACAGGTGTTCAGACATTAGGTGTGAACAATGTCTTGCTCTGTGTCTGTATGCATAGTTGATTTTCTGTGTGGTGAGGTATGTAGGTGTGCAGACACCTGTTGAGTTTGTAATTGAGCAGACACCTGTTGAATTATTTCTCTTGTCTTGTGTTCCTGCCTGTTACCATCTAGGGTGAGCCAGGCCCTTAGTTTCCAGTGTGGGGCCGTCCCTATTGGAACAATCGCTCGACTTGTAGGCAGGTTCCCTTGTTGTGGTTTAATGTCTTGCTAGAATAGGAATTCACAATACAATGAGGACCCTTGACGTGAGCTTGTGAGCTTACGTGTTCTGGCCAAAAATACAAGCCAATACATCATACGTACTTAGATATTTCCACTTGTCTGGTAGTTCAGTATATTGACAAGTATTTTGGCATCTGGCTTTGTGGTTGTTTGTATGCATGTTCGGCCTATGTTTGGTGTAAGACTGGTGAGGGTTTGAGTGCTGTGACTGCTGTAATTGCTAGAACAAAGTAGCTCTGTAAAAAAAAGTTAGCAGTCACCAGAAAAAAGTTTTGTTTTCCTGTTTCAGACACTATTAAGAAAATCTATCCAGTGGCTACATGAGGGATTACAGGAAAAACGGCACATCGCATCATTAGTAGATAAACTGATATTTATGACTTCTATAAATTTAGCCAGATCTCCACTATCTAGAAATCGGCATCATATATTGATCACATTTTGAATGAGGAAGTGGGAGGCTGTCAGCATATAAGAAGACAGAAGGCTGCGGACCTCATCAGCCTGGTGCAAGGAGGAGAAGCCATGAGAAGTGCCTGACATTCACAGAACGGTTTAATCATGGCATGCTTCGTTGCAGGGAGCTCAGCGGCTATGGGCCGCAGCGAGTCACTTATATGATTAGTATTGATTGTCTGAAAGACACCTAAGAAACACAATCGTTTCAGGCAATCAGTCGACTTTAATCAATGTTCACCTAACTCGCCACCTTGAGACCCCACTGGAGAAAAAAAATCATTACATCTAAGATTTAAGGGCGACCGTACAACTGCTAATCAAACCCACACAGTCCTAACTCAAGGCAATTCTCTGAGAGACAAGTACAGAAGCAGCACAAATCTTCTCTAATATCAATGGTAGCAAACCCTCAGCAGTGAGAAACAGAAGCTACATGTATATACATGAAGCAAATGTATTAAATCAAAACTTTTATGGCCTTTGGGCCCATGCTTTTTGTGCTCACATGACAACTTCAGTGCATGCTCTCCACTTGTATATGTGACCACATCCACCAACAGAGCTGGCAAGGCGGTCCATCAGCACCGGTTCTACGGCTTATCTATTATGAGGCAACTGTCTAGAAAGGAGGCTTTTACAGACCCTTCTGCACCAGTATGGTGGAAGGGCATATACAGGATAAGCCACAGTTACACATGGAAGAGGGCATAGAAGTTGAAGAGCACAAAGACTTAAAGCAATCCTCCAGTTTTTGAATAAAATTCTGATGCAGGACCAAAGAGGGTGGGGAGTTTATTACCTGCATTTGTTTTCTTCTGCCAGTCCTCCGATCTACCAGTTCCGGGTCAGTTTTCAGCCATCCAAGATGGCCACCACAATCTTCTGACTGCCTTATTCCCCCAGCATGTTAGACTACCAACGGACTATGCCCACTCTACGATTGGACAAGTCTACTTATGTGATCAGTACTGGCCAATCAGTGGACAGTGTGCATTAGGTTGTTAGAAAATTGCAACAGCCATCTTGGACAGTTAAAAATGAGAGTCGGAACCAGCGGATCAGAGGGAGGAGACCTGCAGGTAGTAACCATACACACCCATCCCTTTGGCCCTCTATAAAATGGTTTGGCAGATAGTGATCCAATTTTCCATACAAGCTGCAGGGGAAGGGGAAAACCCGTTATGCCATGTCACCAACATGACAGTCATTTTGAATGCTGCCATCTTGGATTAAACTCAAATTTTTCCAATAGTAAAGTAGGTGTGTGATTCATCATGTTGGCAGAGAATTTCACTACAAAAAGAACGGTGCGCTTAATCTTAACATAACTTTATTCATTCTCATTTTGACAGAGTGATTTTGTCTTCATTACAGACAAATGTGAACGGCGTTATGTCAAGCAGAACATGTTAAGATTGTCCTCATGTCAGATGAACAAAGCACATGCGTCATCGTAGAAGAATTCAACCAGCACCACCCAAAAAAGCCTCCCATTACCCACAGTAGAGCTGTCAAACTTCTTGCCAAATCTGCCTTATCATCGCACAGCACCCGATGAGGAAGATGAGGGTTTATCTAAAGTTGTTGTGTCACCCATTCTGGATATTCTGCCGGTCTGGGTCGTCCTCCATCAGGTGTTGCAGCATCTTAACTTTGTAAAGGTGAGATTTATGCATAGACAAAATACGCTGTACGGAAGGTTTTTCATTTTTTGGTTTAATGGCCACAAAACCGGTTTCTCAGAATTTGGCAAGAGGTTTGGCGATTGCACTGTGGGCAATGGGAGGTCAATTTGGGTGGCATTGGTTGAAATCATCTCCAATGACTCGTGTTTTGTTCATCATCGCATGGCCTGTAATGATAGAAAAAAAAAATCACTGTGTTAGGCCGGCTTCCCATGTCCGAGAAAATCGTGCAAGATTTGTGGGTTCTGAGATGCACAAATATGAGTGATTTATTTCCTGCATCGCACCGGGATGCTATGTGAGAAACTAATCGCACCATGTTCTATCTAGCTGCGTGATCTTGCATTGCAAACACACCTTATTCAATGGGGACAGGGGCAGAAGCGTCGGCCCCATTGAAAGCAATGGGAGAACTCTGTTATCCTCTGCCGTGGCTGTGACAGCTGCAGTGGGGGATTCCCTTCTATCATGAAGTGATGCGAGGCTGTTTTCATATGAAAAGCACCTCGCATCCACGGGGCTTTTACATGGATGGCGAGGGTAATAATGGGCCGTTTTTCACAGCCCGATATCGCCTTTGCGAAGCTAACCTTAACATGCTAATGAATAAGGTTATCTTAAAATAAAGCACACTATTGTTTTTCTGGTAAAATTCTCTGCCAGTTGGATAGATCTCACATCTACCTGTTAATTAGAAAAAAAAATTGAGTTGAATCCAAGATGGAGGTATTCAAAATGGCCGTCATCTTGGTGACATGGCCTAACAAGTTTCCCCCTTCCGCCACAGCTTGTATGAAAAACTGGATCACAGTCTGACCAACTGTTTTATTTTATATGGGTCTTTCCACACCTTTGAGACCCCCAATATAATGCAATGTTTCCTGATCATTGTCGGGAGGACCTATATTATCTGTTCTCGAGGACTGTCATGGCTCACTAAGTGCTACAGTTTTACAACAGCTGGAAAGCCACAGGTTGAAGACCAGTACTTTAGGCTATTTCTATAGAGTGTCACACAAAATAGGTGCCCACCATTTCACCTGGCGCTATGCCACCTTGTAGGAGGAGTACATTGCCCGAACACAATACTACACGAAGGCTCATTTCAGCGCCTTCCAACGACATTGCAAGCCACCGACCTAGCGATCGAGATTTCATTACACACAGACTGAGTCCTCCATAAACCGATATACTGTCTGTTCACTCATTCCCCATAAACCTACAAATGCAGCAGAACTAAACTGCTACTGTAAAACATACAGAGAAGTGAAGCCGGCACGGTAATGTGTCTGGTCTAAGTGCCCGCGGCTGTCACTGCCCTCCTCCTCATACTCACAGGGGGTCCGTTATCCCATATATCTCTGATAACTAGTGACAAAGCACAATATCTCAGCAGTGACAATTTTAGAGCAGGCCTCATCTAAGAAAGGGAATGACAAATGTAATACACTTCACACTCCATGATCTGTGATCTATCACTTGCACGCAGTCTGCCTTAGTGGAAAGGTTTCGCTCATGATGCTCGCTTCCCTAAAATCCATAGGGTTACGTGTACCGTGTGCAATCACTGAGATGGGGTACTAAAACTAGTCCATTCCTCCGGCCTCTAAAAGACATCAGCATTCTAAAATTGTTAAGTTATGGCGCCTCTGTCATCTCCTTGTACACAGCTCTTTACTTTTGCAAGTGAATCTGACATACTTTATATAATTTTCATTCAATAATTCTCAATAAATAATGAGCGCCAGATCCCCAGAGATCAAGACAGAACAAGCGTTAGATCCTCCTAGAGGGCGAAACCCCGAGATCCCCAGAGATCAAGACAGAACGAGCGCAAAATCCCCCTAGAAGGCAAGATCCCCCTAGAGGGTGAAACCCTGACACCCGCAGAGATCCTTATAAGCAATGAACTGGCAGCATAGGTGGATGTAAGAAAATACAAAAAACACTTTATTACCCCATTACATAGAGACGCAACGTTTCGGCCTTGCTTGAAGGCCAGCAAGGCTGAAACGTCGCGTCTCTATGTAATGGGGTAATAAAGCGGTTTTTGTATTTTCTTACATCCGCCTATGCTGCCAGTTCATTGCTTATATGGACATAGAGAGCAAAACCCTGAGACTCCCCGAGATCAAGACAGAACGAGCACGAAATACCCCTAGAAGGCAAAACCCTGATACCGACAGATCAAGACAGAACAAGAGCGAGATCCTCCTAGAGGGCGAAACTTCGAGACCCCCAGAGATCAAGACAGAACAAGCACGAAATCCCCCTAGAAGGCGAAACCCTGACACCGACAGATCAAGACAGAACAAGAGCGAGATCCTTCTAGAAGGCGAAACCCTGACACAGACATATCAAGACAGAACCCCTAGAAGGCGAAAGCCTGACACCGACAGATCAAGACAGAACAAGAGTGAGATCCTGCTAGAGGGCGAAACTTCGAGACCACCAGAGATCAAAACAGAACAAGCACGTAATTCCCCTAGAAGGCAAAACCCTGAGACACGCAGAGATCAAGACAGAACAAGCGCGAGATCTCCATCGAGGGCGAAACCCTGACACCCCCAGAGATCAAGACAGAGCGAGCACAAGATAGATTCCCTAGAACAAAACCTTGAGACCCCCAGAGAACAAATGCCACGCTAAGAGCAAGCACTTGCCCAGAAAGCGAGATCCCCACAGACAGCGAGACCCACCTAGAGGGCGAAACCCAGAGACCCCCAGAGATCAAGACAGAACAAGCACAAGATCCCCCTAGAGGGTGAAACCCCGAGACCCCCAGAGATCAAGACAGAGCGAGTGCAAGATCTCCTAGAGAGCAAAACGCTGAGACCCCCAGAGATCAAGACAGAATAAGCGCAAAATACCCTATAGGGTGAAACCCTGAGATCCTCAGAGAACGAGCGCCACTCAGAGAACAAGCACATACCCCAGAAAGCAAGACCCCCACAGAGAGCGAGCTGAAAACCCTACGTGACCTCTTCCACAACTGTGATGTCATTAGGCTCCGCCACAATATTGCCCATTGAAGCATCTGCGGTCACCGCGACATTCCCTCTAAACCATCACAGAAAAGTTTCATATCACCGATTCATAAAGGAGAAGATTTTCAGACAGGATAAGAAGCGGAGAATAACTGGACACAATCTGCCGTCTACCACCCACCCGGAGATAAGAGAATCCTCAGATCCTACAATTAACCTCCACTCCATGAAATACTATTATTACTATGATTATTCTTATTATTGTGGGAGCTTCTCTCATTGTGATGGAGCGGGCCACGGGCGGCTATGTAAATCAGTTGTATCTCAATTATTCTTCCCTCCGCTTCTTCCCGAGCGATGAAATGACACCGTGCAGCACTATAACAAGCAATTTCACTATTCATTTCCAGAGCCGGCCTGCCCGTATATTGCCATTTACCTAAACTGCTGTGATACAACATGTGTCTGGGATACAGGAGAAAGCTTGTTGTTCTGCATCTCTGCAATTCCGACACAAGACGAGAATGAATTTACAGCTCACAAAGTCACCCAAAATCCACTGAAGAGTCAAAATATTAAAGAGGTTAAAGATCCATATTCCAGGAGGCCCCGGTAGACCGCTGCCTTACACGCATCATTGCAGACGGATTTATATTCCTGCGTCCCGGTCTTTTATGCACAGATTTCTAACAGCAAGCGCCGTAGTTCTGTTCTTTCTGGGCTGCAGATGGCGCTGGCAAGGAAATAGTAGATACTATAGCAGATAATACACTGAATGGCCACTTTATTAGAACTTTCCTTCCGTATCTAGTAGAGTGTTGACCTCCTTTGGCCTTTTTTAAGAACCGCAGTAATTTACTGTGGCGTAGATTCCACTAGCAGTAGAAATCGTCCTGCAGGAATATCAGCCCATATGGACAGGAAATATATCGCAGATGCAGCCCATCAGATGGAAGTACTGACATGCTCTGAACAGCTGACAGGAAGGGGTCATCAATGCATGCTGCTTGTGCCAAATTCTAACCTCCCATTAGCATGGTGCAACAGAAATCTGGATACACCTGAACAGGAAAGGTTTTCCCACTGCTCAGTGATCCAGTTTTTGTGGTTTTTTTGCCCACTGGAGTCTTGCCTGTTTCTTTTAAACAGCAATGGCGCTTGAACTGGTCATCTGCGGTTATTGCCCATCTGTGCTAAAGAGTTGTGCAGTCAGACACATTATATGGAGCACCAACCTTGTATCTGGCTACAATCTGCTTGATTGTGCACCACCTGTTTGTCAGAATGATTCTTGACATCCCCCTCTGACCCCTTTTATCAATGAGTTGTTTCCCTCCACTGGATCCCCTTTCACTGCATGTTTTCCTTGATCTCACCAGTCTCAGTATACTTTGCACACTGGTTAGCAGGCTATAAATCTTGGCCCCGACTAGTATAGCACCGATGACCAGGCCTTGTTGGAAGTCACTTAGATCGCTGGCTTTTTTCCCCCCATTCACACTGAAACTGATCCACAGAAAACTTGTCACTTGATTTTACATGTTGCACTCCGTGGTCACGGGTCTAAATTCCATGTAGGGAGGCTCAAACTGTGAAAGAGCGGTATCTCTGATAATGTGACCATACTATGTATAATAGTATAGTATATGTAGGAATATACAGTGGCTAAACAAACTCACTTGGAAGGGGAGTAAACTTTCAGCATGAAGGCGAAAAAATTGTATAAATTGGTAACACAAAATAAACTGCCAGAACCGCGCTTTGTGATTTGATTATCCCGGCTCAGTCTTCCATATTATATTGGAGCTCTGTGGGCCAGATAATTGTACGCTGTAGTATATTGGATGTCCGAGTACAGAGCCGTCTTATAAAGATTACTGTGTTACTAAATGATTATCACTGTAGCTCTGGATTCAAATGGTGCAATCAAAGTATTCTGGACTCTGTAAGATGTCAGATCTGCTAGCATCTAGAATGGTGAACTATCAGACATTGCTACAGGGAATGAAAGCCATAAGAAATGTACAAATTGCAGCAGTAACACTGTTCTGTTTCACACAGATCTAGTTTACACAAGGGTAAAAAAAAAAACAAAAAAAAACCTAATTAAATATTTATTAATATAGAAGTGGATTAAGAGTGGTTTCACACCTACATCCAGGATTCCGCTTTCCAGCTCTGACTTAGGACTGAACCATACAGCGCCAAAACGAACACCATTGACTATAATGATCAGAGCCCGCCCTTACTTTGGCACGAGATCAGAGCCCGCCCTTACTTTGGCACGAGATCAGAGCCCGCCCTTACTTCGGCACGAGATCAGAGCCCGCCCTTACTTCGGCACATTACGGCTTTTGCTCCATCATCTGACCCTGTTTGGTTCTGAAATTTGCCACATACAAACCAGAGGTTGTGTACTTTATGGGCACAATTACACAGAACACAATGCTATTGTGTATTCTTAATGTGGTGCCAAGACTTTACAACTCAGCTGATGGAACTGAAAGGTGAATATTTACTGTGTATTTTAATATATTGCATTATACAAGAGCCGTGTATTCTTCTTTCATACCCCACTTCAGTGGAGTCTGTGCCTAGGAGGACGGCAGTTTTATTAAAGTTTTTCAGTAACACATGGACTGTTTTTTCTTCCTTCCATGTTGGTGAATGAAGCGATGCACACATTTACAGGATGACCTAAAGCTCCTGCGATTTTATAGCATCAGCTATGGCTTTTCTTGAGAATAATCTCGCATCACATCGCTACTGCCCGCAATGAAATCGCATCTTTTTTTTTATCGCAGAGGTCAATAGAAGCTTCTAATGTTAAAAATGCATCGCATAGCACAAAAATCGTAAGTTCGTGCTATGCGATGCGATAAACAAGGAGGCTCCATAGGGAAGCATGGACTACAAAAAATAGCACATTGCAGAAAGATAGGGCATGCCACGCTTTCTTTTTTCCCTCACAACATAGCCTCAGTGAAAACATCGCTAATGTGAAGGAACCCATTGAAAAGCATGGGTTTCACAAACATGCGTTTTTGTAGCGCTGTCCCATCACCAGAAAATCGCAGGATTTTGTAGCTCATATATATATATTTAAAGTCAGACAACCTCTTTAAAAACCAAGGGTCACATCCTTTCCTTCTCCCGACATATTTCACCAGACCAACAGTATCCTCAGGAGTAATGGGGCAAACTGTGCTGGAAATTCGGCCTCTTTAGGGCTCAGTCACACGGGAGTTTTTATGCTCGTTTATTACGCGTAAAAAAAGCCCGCACTGCGTGTGTTTAAAAAGCCGCGTGATCACATCCATTGCCACCCATATGTTCTATCTTTTGTCCGTTTGAATTTTATGCGCATGTAAAATTCGCACATGTGACCGCTACCATTGGAAAGCATTGGTTCTATATAGTGCGATTGTTTTTAACGCGTGAATAATCTGACGTTAAAACGCCCATGTGACTGAGCCCTTAGAGATAAGGGAATGTGTCGAAAAAGGGTTTATTAGTTTTTAACATACAGTAGTACAGTTTAATCTGTAGCTACCTTTCCAATCACAATACATTCTACTATGAAGCTCAGCAACTGGGTAAACAGTTACGTAACCCATTTAAATTGGCCATCTTCTTTATTTGCATATTACCCAGAGGAGCATGAATGGCCTTTTGAGTTTCCTCACTCACCGTCTAGGCGCTCTCCCTAAGGAGAAAAGATAAGTGTTTCTGACCCCCGTCCGAGGCCTCTCACTTGGAAAGCCAGACTCCTACTGTACACTTATGAAGGGCAAATACCCTGAAACAGCTGTCTGCACATGGAGTCTGGCTTTGGTTTTAATTCCCAGTCATTGTTACAAGGCTTGTATAAAGAGTGTAACTTTGGCTTGAAGGAATGCTGCCTTCCAATAGGTGACACTGTGGAGGTATTATTCCATCTCCCTTATTTGCAATTCTACTTGTGAAGGTGCGATATAGCTCAGGGAGGAACTTTGAATTGTTCATAACTAAACTCAAAGGGGATTTAAAAACACAGAGGTATTACCCTTTCCAAAAATTGTTGTCAAAGTATATTAGTTAAAAGACAATAACATTTAAAAAGTTCTCCCTGCCAATCATTCAATCCTATATCAAACACATACTCCTGGAGCGCAGCACTTACCTTACTGAAAAGTAGCACCCTCTTCTGCAGACGTCTCACCAGCGCTTCGTTCTGCTCCCTTTTCTTCTTCTCTTCAAGGAAATTGTTCTGAGTCTTCAGGAGCTCGTCCTGCAGCTTCTGGCGGGAACTCTCCAGCATCCGGGCGCTACAAGAAAGCAAAAAAGTCTTTTAGTTATCAACAAACAATTACTACCTGAAAATGTGAGAAGGAATTGGGACATAGCATGATCATCAAGAAAGGCATCTACTGCTTAATACCACCTCTATAAGCCTGAACACAAAAGCCAACAGAAACCTGCTTTGGAGGTCCCAGCATGAGCAGGTAATACACTGTCAGTCATTCATTTGGATGGGCCCAGTGTAAAACCACTTGTGTTGCACCGATACGTCACTCACTTCCGCACTACTATATACCTACACCGGTTTACAATTCAAGTATCAAGGAAAGTTGAGACAACTTGTATGGCTGTTAATACTTTTTTATATATATTTAGGGGGTAAATGTCCTTTTAAGATTCCAACCATAAGATAAAAATCACTAAAAAATAAAAGTTCCACAACTGAAAAAAAAATTATATTAATCAGAAAAACCTTAAAAATGAGTATTCCCAACTCAGGCAATCATGGCCATGATGTGAATACACCTCAGGTTGACCAGCAGTATGGAAACCATCAAGTAGGGCTGTGCTACACTGTTTCCGTAATTCTCATAGAAGTGAAGGAGAGTTCCAGAGTTCCAAAGTGTAGCACGGTTCATTCAACTGTTTCTATACTCCTAAACACCACTGGCTACCACATACAGCCAGGGCAGGGTCATAGGGGCCTTGTTATAGAAATAAGTGAGAGTCCCTATAAGACTTTCATGGCATATCTACAGGATAGGATCCATATATGCATAGGAATACCCCTTTAAGACCATGTTAACATTTACATGAGTTACCACAACCAACTCTGTCAGAGTTGATGGCAGGAATACTAGTGCATGCAGTGGTATTCTTAGAGTCAAAATCCAGATTAATTTTACTATAAGTCAAGTGGGTCCATTGGGCGACAGTGTGGTCAACAGCTTGTAAAAATCTTGTCAAATTCTCTTGCACCAGGTCAGAAGTTTCCATCTGGATTGCCGAAAACAGCATTCAAACAGAAACCTGGGTGGTGGGGGGGAACCACTGGTTTCTCTTGCTGAAACGAAGACCAAAGCTGCAAGGTCTTCAGCAATAGAAGCCTATGAAAACTGCATCCAGATTGGATCCAGAGCAGGACCAGCTATCCAGACAGAAACCTGTGAAAGAGCCCGGGGACGGAGGTCTTGACAAGATATGATCAGGCCCTAAAATTGATTGATAGATCATGCAGAGTATTGTAAATAGAAACTAGCATGTACTGGATGTGTGAACAGAACGCAAGTTGCACAACATACACAAAACAAAAAATAAATATCCAATTAACGTTTATACTCAAAAAAATGTGCTAAAAAAAGCCCCCTAGGCTTATACTTGAGTGAGGTGGAAAAAACAAACAAACCCAATACTCATCTCTCAGCCGGCGTCTATGTCCCCGGCGTGATGCTCTCCCTGGCGATGCGGCAAGCTGTTTCAGACTTCTCCTGAATGACATCACTGGATGGCTCTGATTGGTTTATCGAACTCCGGCTGTGATTGTCTGGCGCTCGATTTAATCACATCGCTTCCTTACACAGTGTTGATGGCGGGGGAATTGAAAACTGAGTCGGGAAGAAGTCTGAAACAGCTTGTTGCACCGCTGGGGATACAGACGCTGGCTGAGAGGTGAGCATTGAGTTTTTGTTTTTTTTTACCTAGTATATACTCGGTATAGCTCGGCTTATACTCGAGTCAGTAAGTTTTACCAGTTTTTTGTGGTAAAACTTATTGACTCGGCTTATACTCGAGTATATACGGTATCTTATTTCTTCATGCCATTTCATTTAGTCTTTTTTGCTTTCCTAAACTATACAATAAAGGAGGATTAACTGTGAAGCCTAGAAATATGACGTTTCCGGAGTTAAATGTAATTATCACTATGCCCTGTCTAATAGTATATTTAAGTGGCATTACTGCCCAATGTGACTCGTCCTCTGGGCGTAAGTGATTAAAAAGTACAAAGCTAAACTAACAATGTGTTACTGTTGATAAATTGAAAAGCAATTTTAAGATACAGTTTAATTTCAAACTCTTTATAGTTCAATGTTATAATCAGCAGCTGTGAAATCGAGTCTTTTCAGCGACACATTCAGGTGGGAAGGTTCACTGTTCAGGCTCTACATCTTGCCATGAAAACAGATCATTTAATTGCATAAACTCCACCACTGATTCTGCTCGCTGCTTTAATTAGTTTACAAAGAAGAAAATTTTTGAAAGAAATTAAAGAAAAAAAATTCCCCAGTGGAACAAACATGTTACATAAAGGCATATGAATCTGAGCGCCATCATTCACTTGTTATCTGAACACATACGAAGTGACAGATCTATTCAGATGTATTTCTTATGAAAGGACCTGAAACTATCATGATCTCTTTATCAGCAAGAAGAATGCTTTGTCTACTGAAATCAGGCATCAGTACCCTGCTCCCATTAAGACCAAGCAAGAGACCTCAATGGTGTCTAAAGGGAGGGATGAGGGACAGACAGCTAAAGGGACCGGGGCAGAGAGATGGGAACAGACAGACGGAGGGATAGAGAGAGAGAGTTACCAAATACAAAAGTAGAGTGAGGTCGAGAGAGGAAAACTAAAAGGAAAGAGGCAGAGAACTAAAGCAATGGGAAAAAAAAGTGGAAGATAGGCGGTCAACGAAAGGAAAAAAAGAGAGAAAGACAAGCGGAAAGGGCAAAAAGGAAAGAGGAAAAGGCAAAAAGGAAAGAGGAAAAGGCAAAAAGGAAAGAGGAAAAGGCAAAAAGGAAAGAGGAAAAGGCAAAAAGGAAAGAGGAAAAGGCAAAAAGGAAAGAGGAAAAGGCAAAAAGGAAAGAGGAAAAGGCAAAAAGGAAAGAGGAAAAGGCAAAAAGGAAAGAGGAAAAGGCAAAAAGGAAAGAGAAAGGCAAAAAGGAAAGAGAAAGGCAAAAAGGAAAGAGAAAGGCAAAAAGGAAAGAGAAAGGCAAAAAGGAAAGAGAAAGGCAAAAAGGAAAGAGAAAGGCAAAAAGGAAAGAGAAAGGCAAAAAGGAAAGAGAAAGGCAAAAAGGAAAGAGAAAGGCAAAAAGGAAAGAGAAAGGCAAAAAGGAAAGAGAAAGGCAAAAAGGAAAGAGAAAAAAGAAATAGACAAAAAGGAAAGAGAAAAAAAGAAAAAGACAAGAAGGAAAGCGAAAAAGGAAAAAAGAGGGGGGGGGGAGAAATCTACTAGAGATGAGTGAACGTGCTCATTTAGGACAATTACTGGATCGAGCAGCGCTTTTTTCGAGTAACTGCCTACTCAGACGAAAAGATTCGGGGGGCGGCGGAGTGGAGCGGCAGGGTGGAGGAGCGGGGGGACACTCTTTCCCCCCATAACTACCCCCGTAACCCCGCGCTCACCCCGGCGCCACCCGAATCTTTTCGCCCGATTAGGCAGTTATTTAAAAAAAGCGATGCTCGATCGAGTAATTGCTCTAAACGAGCACGTTCGCTCTTCTCTAAAACCTACCGATCATATTGCATCTACCCAGGTCATATACACCTCTCTTGAACCACATATACAACTATGGTCTATTTTCAATAAGTAGAATTTTTTTTTTTTTTGCATTACTAAACTGCGAATCTCTATAAATGACAGTAAGAAATAAACAGGGCAGCGCTTATAAATAGCCGCCGTCTTCCCCGGTAGCGCACTAGACCTGGGCCGGCTCGCTCTGCAAGCACCGTGGCATTTTCAAAGCTCTTAAATTTCAAAACAAATCATCTTCAGAAGTAAATGTTATGTTCCCGTCCCCACACCACCGCTCCTCAAACTGACTGGACGCCATGTTCATGCTTACATTTACATTGCGAGCCAAGTATCAAAATAAGCAAAGAAAACCCGTAACCCCCGCTCATAGACATGAAATAGAAGGTAAAGCCATGGGGGGGGGGGGGGGGTCTTAACCTCCCGGGAAATCTGCTTAGAGTGCTAGCGAACAGATATTCATTTTCAGCCATAATTAGCATTTTATTGCAAACCGCTTAAACACGTCTTGTCATCTTCCTTCAAGTACGCAGGCTGTTAACAAATAGTTCAGTGTATTTACATCTCCTTATGGCTGAGCAACACATAAGCAAATGACTGCGGTAATGATGTAGGGCTATGTAGACACTCCAAGTTGTTACATTTCTGACGTGGATTCTCTTCCATTGCGTTCCGAGTCATTCTCCGAAGAGACAGGAAAGGAAGAAAAAAGTTCTATCGGAGATTGGAATCTCAAACATTAAACAATTTCCACAGCCGCTTTGGGCCTTAATCTCGATGATAGCTGTCATTTATCAGGCTCCAATGAAGACTATTTTCCAGCAAGCATCACTGGGAACAGCCAGAGGCAAAATAATAGGGCTGTGCCATTGATTAGATATTGTGCGAACAAAGAGGCTTGCCGTGCATAATCTGTCTTTTCGCTACTTTTTTTTCCTTTTTTTACAAGCCTCGAGGGGGGCGCACATCCATTCCAGTAAAAACATTTCAGATATGATTAACCATAAAGTACAAACATTACATCTACAATTCAGGGTAAAAGGAGGACAAGGTGGAAATAAAGATATTCTGGGTCCTATTGATTACTTGTGACCCGCTCGCAACGGAGAAGCCACAATTCATAACTCTGCAAAATATGACGCAACGTTCCAATATGTAGTTAACACCCCATTACCGGAGCAAAATGTGATCCACTCTAGTGACCGGGTGGCCTTGGATATCAGGGGCAGAGTTATGAAGCGGTCTAAAAGAAAAAGTTCCCTACAGCAACCAATCGCAGCACAACTTTTATTTTAGCTGTGCTGTGATTGGTTGCAATGGGCAACAAAGATTTTCTTTTAGACCACTTTCACAAATTTGTCCCATTTTGCCTAAATATCTTTGTTTCCAACAGCCCCCATTACAGATCTGCTCCTCCTGTGCATCTGATTACCGAAGAGAACTAGATATAAAAATTGACACTTCAATTAGGCACCCTGACAGACGGTACAGGTTGGGAAAACAATACCGGTTTATCTCCAAGGTCTGTGGAAATTAGATAACCTTTAAAAGTCACTGCAGCGGCTACCATTAATGGGCGCCACAGGACATCTGTCACCCATATCAGAGACTAAAATAACTCCTAAATGGCTGAACCTAACAGGATGGC
Source organism: Eleutherodactylus coqui (assembly GCF_035609145.1). Lineage (NCBI taxonomy): Eukaryota > Metazoa > Chordata > Amphibia > Anura > Eleutherodactylidae > Eleutherodactylus > Eleutherodactylus coqui. The sequence continues at coordinate 118,750,703 of NC_089844.1, read as the reverse complement.
CCACGGAAATGTAGCCCGGCACCACCCTCTTACAAAAGCGGTCGAAGAATGCGTTCATAAGGCGCAGAAACATCCAAAACACATTCAAAATCTGCACCAAAATTTAGGCAGATACAGCACTCGCCTCACTTCCCAATGCGTGGCATCACCCGACCGGCGGCGCGGCTCCTTTCAGACAGCTCTGTGTGTGTGCCCGCCATAGAGATTAATGAGAGCGCCAACTGAAAAGAGTCACATTGTGTCAGAGCTCCAACTTTACGGAAACACAGCGCAGGAACACTAACCTTGGAGTCCCATAAAGTTTAAGAAACTCAAAAAAGGTGATAACAGGTTACCTTCTAAGTCTCGTTCACATGGTGCATTCAAATATCAGATCCACGCCAGACTTTTCTGACATGAATCGGACACATAATCTAAGCCTAAGCCTCAAGGTTCTGCCGCGGAACTGCATGCAAGTGCGCACACAGATAGAACTCCGGGTACAGCCACCCAGCGCAAAAACTGCATCAAGAATGAGGTCAATTCTTTAACATGACACAGAATCATAGAATGGTAGAGTTGGAAGGGACCTCCAGGGTCATCGGGTCCAACCCCCTGCTCAGTACAGGATCACTAAATCATCCCAGACAGATGTCTGTCCAGCCTTTGTTTGAACACTTCCATTGAAGGAGAACTCACCACCTCCTGTGGTAACTTGTTCCACTCATTGATCACCTCCTAATCCACTCTCAGAAAAACACGCGTTATGAACTGAGCCTAGTTCACCCAGCACGGTTTTCCATAGCATTCAAAGTAATGCTATAATGGCGTGCATTACAACTTGGATTATTGGCGCAGAACATGCACCATAACGTCCTGTGAACAGGGCCTAATAATTTAGACAAGCAGAAACTGTACAAAAATGTATCACAGTGGTGCACGCTGTGTGATAACTTTGAGGTATCACACGTTTCTATTCTATATACCCCACCTCTTGACTGGCTTAATTCACACTAATATTTTGCGCCAAAATAATGCTGCACGCTATTACTAAATATGTGTCATGTGCCCCCCTTTGGACAAGGCATGCTACATCACATTGGTTTGGAGTGTTGCTTTAATTACTTCTACAATAACAAAGCCCTTACAGTAATAGCAATCACGCAAAAGGGGGAGAGGAAAAAAAAAACGGAAAGCAAATAAAGCTGAAAAGCAGGTGTCGCGGAAGAAATCCATCTTACACGGTCTAATTGCCCGCTTATAGTTCAGTGTTCATCAAAACACATAATATTGATTTTAAAGCCGCAAATGAGAAAAACAATAGACATAAATAATTAGCAATCACAGCAGAAGACTGGCACGGGCAGCTGAAGCGCGGCATCCGCGCCGAGCCAGCCATCTCTCTACAAGTCGTCTTTGATGAGTTTTATATTTCCAGCCTTTCCTTCAATTTGAATCACCAAATTCAATTTGCATTCTCAAATAAACAGAAGGCAAACAGTAAAACACTTCACTGTGACCTTGAAGAAAATTACACTCAAGTTTAATTCAATCTGAGTAGTAATGAAGAGTCACATTTGTCCTCACGGTTACCGGCTTGTCACCAGAACTCAGCTCGAAATACACCAGCACCTTCAGCTTCGGGGGAAAGACGACAGCAAGAAAGCGAAGGGAGGGGGGGAGCGCAAACTAAAGATTATCTGTCTCTAAATATACAGGTGTCCGCACAGCCGTGAATCCCGCTCTCCTCTGCGGCTTTACCCCTCTTAGGTAATTTACTTGCATGTTCCAAGCCTAGATAACGTTATGGATTCATACCGCTAACGATGCATTATTGACTGGCCGTGAATAAAGTTCATTTACTGCATCAGCAATTATGTGATTGACCGCCTGTTCTCCATACATCACGTCAGTCTCAAGCAAGATGGATGAATTAAATCAATTAGAACAAACTTAGGCAGTCCGCAGACTTTCTTTGAGCCTTAAACTTGGTGTAGAAGCCAGGAAAAGTTTCTGGCAGATACATCAAATGTATCCGTGCGGCTCTATTCTTCCGATAGAAGCCAACAGACTGCGCTTTCCTATACGAGAGGCCGTCGCAGTAAACATACTGTGCAGCAGAGGGTTTCTGGTTGGTTGTCTATGTGTTTTTCTTTAATGAAGTCACTATCTGTCCACCATATACATTGATAGGGAACTTTTTTTTCTTAATTTTAAAGACCCCCATCTAGTAGAGCATTGGACCAACTCTGACTTTCAGAGCTGCAGCTAATCGTTGTGGCATAGATATCACTGGGTGTTGGAATCATTCTGCAGAAATACTGGCCCAGAAAGTTTCTTGTAGTTGCCACAAATGGAGGTCCTGAACAAGTCTTAACGTCCTCTTCTGACCCCTTTCATTGACGAGCTGTTTACGTCCCCATTCACTGGATGTTTATCTCAACTGCACCATTCTTGGTATATGCTCCACAAAAATACACAAGTTTAGCAGTGTATGAAATCACTTTAATTGGACTGAACTGCTTTTAGGCCATGAACCTGATGAATGTAGTGTCACAGGCCTGAGAAGAGGCTGCAGTCCTCACCCAAGCACCGTGGTCCATTTAATTAGCTGATTAAAGAGGGTTCCGAGAAGCAGACCCCACAGATCTGATATTGATGCCCTATCATGAGGACAAGCCATCAACATCTTTAAAAAAAACTTGAATATTTTTATTCAGAGTTTGTCTCAGCACATTTCTACAGACTCCACGGCCATTCATCTCAGTTAAAGGGGCTTTTAATGAGTCCCCCATGTTGTAAAATATCTGATACCTCTTCCGTGTAGCAGCTTGTTTGTGGATGGGCACAGGTTGGCTGCAGCCTGGAAAGTGGTGTCGGCCAGAAGACCAGAGCCAATGGCAGGGAACAACGGGGAAGCATAGAAGATGAGAGTATGAGCTGATTGTTATTTTACAGCACTGGGTACTCGTTAAAGGCACTTTATACAACTCAGACAACCCCTTTAAGTGCTTGATCCCAAACTTCCACTATTTTCGTTGCATGGCTCCTATGCAACAGCTGAATCACAGAAACCCTAGCAGAAGTGTGAATAAAACCCAAACCACACCCCCTCATGCTTAGTCATGCACCTTTTCCTCTATGTAGCACCCCTTTGTCAAGCAAGGTACAGTAGAATATTCTTTTTGGTGCATTTGCTTCAGAAATAGATTGAAAATGTTGACACATTTTGCAACAAAGTTTAAATGCAATCACATTGGTAAATCTGCCACAATATTGCATGGCTTTTCACTACACAAGAATTAACTGTGCAAATCTTTTTGTGGCAAGGACTCCATGCAGGGGACAGTGAAGGCCCATTTACAAGCAAAGATAAACTATCAAACAATTGAAAGATTGAAAGCTTTAGCAATCGTTTTGCATAAAGTGTAAATGGACACTAATGTCCATTAACACTTTATCATCTTAATTTGCGTGTAAAATGGACATCCGAGAGCTGTTTGCAGAGCCCAGAATGTGACTAATCACACGCCCTGCTGTGGAAACCGCTGCACTGTTTTCTTTGGGGCTGCCGGTAGAATACAATGTAGGCTGACTTCCGCTAAGAACACAGCATGCGGTCTGTTGAGAAATACTTTATCTATCTGTGGCTGAATGATGGATTTTGAATTCACCTTAAAATCATCATTCAGATAAAAAGTGCATGATGGCAGAGTAGTTTACACGTAACGATTATCGCTCATTTTAAGCGTTTGAGTGATAATCGTTACGTGTAAATGGGCCTTAACACTGTGGGATCACTGCAACCATAACTTCAAAAGGATTTATCTTAGCAAAGACATTTTTTGACCGATCCACAGGATAGGTAATAACTTTTTCATCACTGTAGGCTGTCAGCTGGGACCCAGAGGGATCATGTGAACGCAGGTCTCTAATTCTCCCTGGGTAATTGGAGAATCCATACATACAGGATCAAGGCTCCATTGCCTTTCTATGGAGATTGCCAAGTCCCATGTAAGTGACAAGAGTGTTGGACTGGCATGTTCACATCACTGTATTCCCCCCAGGGTGCACCTTTCTTGGGATCCTTGGATGTCCCAACAGTCTTACCCTCAGCAATCAAACATTTATTATCTATGGTGTAGATTGGTCAGAAGTGTTTTGGATGGACTGACCCTTTCACGCCCCAGGACGAACATATACATATTAGATGCGTGGGATTAGTATGGAGCAGCAACAAGAGCTCTACACGTTCCATACATGGCCAATGTAAGCCGTCTTAGACAGTTAACACCCAGCTGCAACAGCCCCGATCAGCATTCACACCAATCGTGACAGTTAACCCTTTGAATGCTGCTGTAAATTCTGACAATGGCATTTAAATGCCCCAATAGGCATTATGGGGTCCCGAACGCGCTGCTACTACTATGAGATCATGAGGTGCCATCCAAGTGTAATGGCAGCCGAGGGCCTTCTGAAGGTCCCCAGTGTTACTATGCTTTTCTTCCTGGTCCATCTTAGTACAATGTCAAAAGAAATACTATATGCTGCAATACTGAAGTATTGCAGTATAAGGTATAATCGATCAACCAACTTCAAGTCCTGTTAGGGAACTGAAGAAAAAAAAGTTAAAATGAGTTAAATTTGTGTTACTGTAAAAAAAAAAAAAAAGTTTGCCCTCTTCTATATTTATAACAAAGTGAAGACAATAAAAAAAACTTAAACATTTGTTAATTCTGTTTGAAGTAATGGATTAATTTATCCCAAACAGTGAATGGCATTAGAAAAAATATAAATTTATATACACAACGCCATAATAAAAAAAAGAGAAAAGAGAAAAAGAGTTATGATTTCTTGAAACTAGGTAGAAAAAAAAAAAAATAAAAAATGGCGGGGAGAAGAGTCATTAAGGTTCATGGTTCCATTGGGAAAGGAAACTATATCGATAGCCTGCAGGAGTGCAGAGAAGGAGGTAACATCCCAAATGGATGAAGGAAAAAAAATCCTTGTGATGCTGAGGTTTATTACCACTTTGTCGCAACCAGCAACTACTCCGAATTGACCTTTCACAATCAGACATCATTTCTAAAAGCTGCATTACTGTTCCCGGCATGAAATTAACATTTTATGGCACTGCATGCTTCCTATTCTTTGACCAGAATGCATTTTTTTCCCTACCACCGAAATATACTTTTATAGCTGCTGTTCTGTGAATTACTGCTGATAAGAAGTAATGGAATAAAAGCCAGCGTCCAAGAGGCTGGAGGGTCTCAATGAGGGGGGCTGGAGGAGAGAAGTACAAAAATGTGATTAAAAGAAACATGCAAAAATCAGCTAAGGTAAAACTATACTTATTGGCTGGTTTAAAAGGACATCTCTTGCGTATCATCAACCATCACTGGGGGAGGTGGGTACTGTGAGGACTATCAGATGTCAAAAAGTAGTCACAACCAATATAGGTCCAAAAGACAAGCAAAGATAAGTAATGTTAGGGTACTTTCAATCACAAAAACAAGTGAATGGGGTTCACAATGGTGCGCGATTGTATCGGACGTATGAAAGCGGCCTTAGTAATATAAGAAACCGTGAAGGTAAGAACACTTTAAATGCAGGGAGCCATGGAAGGTAGGAGGGGTTGAGCCTGCAAGTGCACAGAAATTCCTGCTTGGTAGTTTGACCATGATAGGAATATAGAGGTTGCCAGTTTAGACTGGTATCACATCTGTGATGGAATCTCAGGCCGGAGGTTCCGCCACAAATCCAAATCAAAATAGCAGAAAATAAGGTGCTGCATGCGGCACTTTTTTTTTTTTGCATCCAAAACCCGGGCAGCTGGGTGGAAAGCGGGTCCAAATAGGGTCTGTCTGCTGCTGTTCGGTTCCAGAAAGAATCGTTTGGCCATGGGTATCCAATAAAAATTAAACTAAAAACTGGTGTAGAAAAGTCTTAAGTTTTGACGTAAGGCTAGCTTGTGCAAAAAAAAAAGTTTTCTGAAAAGAGGGTGCAACTTGTCAGGAGGGGGCGTGATAGTCCCAGACCAGGTCATTTATGTATAATTTACGCCACAAACTGGGGTAAATTATATTCGAAATCTCCTACAGCTCCTAGCTGGAGTAGATTATTGTGTAGGCACAGGGGCGGACTGAGAGGTGCCTATTATTTGAAGCATCATGTGCTAGCAGGGATCATATTAAGACCAATACTTGAAATGCTGGTCTTAATAAATCTTCCCCTGTGTTGTAATATTTAATTTCTTCCTGCAATTTGCCACGATTCCTCAAAAATGGTTTAAAAACAAGTTAGATGGCAATTTGTAAATAGGAGTATACAGATGGACACATCGTGAAATTACAACAACTCTTGTAAATATATTGAGGGCTCCAGATGTACACAGAGTTAGCAATGTTTTAGACTAGTGACCCTTTATCGAGCTATAAGAGAAACAGCTCGATAAAGGGCCACTAGTCTGAAACATTGCTACCTCTGTGTACATCTGGAATCCTCAACATATTTACAAGAGTTTTTGCAATATAATGGTGTGTTCTATCCATCTCTGTGTACTCCTCATAATTGTGGTCCTGGGCAGGCGATTCTGCACCACATTCTCTCAGTCTTAAGAGTGTGTTGCCATTCATTATTAGCAATGTGTGAATATAGCCTAAATGTCTAAGGGCTGACTCTCACCGGTATACGTGTCCCGTGTATTACACACCGATTACACACACACACACACACACACACACACACACACACACACACACACACAGACACAGACACACACAGACACACACACACACAGACACACACACACACACACACACACACAGACACACACACAGACACACACACACACAGACACACACACACAGACACACACACAGACACACACACACAGACACACACACACAGACACACACACACAGACACACACACACAGACAGACACACACAGACAGACACACACAGACAGACACACACAGACAGACACACACACAGACAGACACACACACAGACAGACACACACAGACAGAGACACACACACAGACAGACACACACAGACACACACACAGACAGACACACACAGACACACACACAGACACACACACAGACACACACACAGACACACACACAGACACACACACAGACACACACACAGACACACACACACACAGACACACACACAGACACACACACAGACACACACACAGACACACACACAGACACACACACAGACACACACACAGACACACACACAGACACACACACAGACACACACACAGACACACACACAGACACACACACGCATTTTTGCGGCATATGCTAAATCCCCATAGCCTATATTGGTGTGTAATTATGTATTGCACATGTGAAAAAAACCAACAGATGTCAGTGGTCCAATAGAAATCAATGGACCTTTAGCACCGCGTTATACCCTGGCAACACAAGCCCATGTGAGTGAGCCCTCACTCATCTTAAAGCCACCTCGTCAGAGCTATACGTCATCCCACCATCACTGTTACCTGACAACTGAGTGACGCTATTAACAGACATGAAGATACAGGATATTCTGGCTAGTAGGTATAAGGGAGCATTTCCTAGGCAGATTGCCAAGAGGTTCATAAAGATGGAACTGCAGCAGAAAGTACAGCATCTGCTCTAGATTAGGAAAAAGGTCTACAGTGTTGTAGCGAAGGCCTGAAACTCTGAAGAGACACGTTACAAGGTAGCAACAATAGTAAGGCTGGGTTCACACAAGGTGGAATAGCCGCAGAATTTCCGTGCGGAAAGTCCGCACGGCAATTCCGCCCATGGCTCCTAATCCCAGGATTAGCCAGCAAAGTGGATGAGATTTTGCAAAACTCGCGTCCACATGCTGCAGCCAAGCCAAATGAAAACTGACATGCGGCGCGGAATTACATTCCGCAGCATGTCGATTGTTTTCTTGTTTCTGCAGCGGCCTCTCTCTTCTCTATGGGGAAAGAAAGACGCAGTGGAATGCCGACGGTGAAACAGCTCCAAAACCCGTGGCTAAGGCCGCAGGTTTTGAAGCTGCGCTTATCCCGTCTCGCGGTTTTCCGGTGCGGCTGTTCCGCGAGAATTCCGCTGAAATTTCGTCTCGTGTGACCCCAGTCTTATAATACCTATCTGTAAGGAGAATTTATGTGTTTATCAAAGAGAAGATGATCCCAGATCCCGTGCAGAAGTCTGGGCCCAGGAGAAACACATCACACCAGCCTGTGCGGTATCAAGTGATTTCTAATTTATTCTAAGGTGGTCAAAGATTATATACTATAAATGACATCACAGCAAAAGTATATACCTCCAAGGTGAATAAGGATACATAATAGGCTAAAATAAAAGTGATTAACATAAGTTACACCTCCTTAAGTGTATCTATTACATACAATAAGACCGTCATAAATTCAGGAGAAAGGAAGGCCTGGGAAGGCGCCATACAGTCTATTCTGCTTCTCCCTGTATATGTTATTCTATAAACATACATGAGTGATTTAGTAGACTGTCTTATCTTCTAATCTTTCTTCCTCAGAAGACATGCAGGCCTATAGAAGAGTTTCGTTTAACCCCTTCACTGCTATATATTCCTAATGTACAATGCAATATAGAATAATTAACTGATACATTGATCTACAATTTTCTTAACACTATCACAAATATTACTAACATTGTAAGTAACAAAAGCCAAAAAAGCTAAGGTTTGCCCTGGTCTGCATTGTGCTGTTCCCCACATATTCCTCTAGGAATTCATCTATAATAGACCTACAATTACAATAAAGTTTGAAACATTACTCTAAAGGTTCACACCTTCAAGAGCCGTTAGCCAAATGCACATCTAGCCAACAGTAATTTCTCCTTAACACCCCCCACCCCCTTCCCCCTCAAACGCATGACTACTCGGCTCGGCCAAACGTTCATGTGTCTCCTTGAGGAAAGTGGAGAATGCCATTCAGACAGCTCTGGTGGTGGCTTATCTCTAAAAACAACAAAAGGATTCAGCATGGCAATCCAACATGCCCGATCCTTCTTTCCACCCGACATCAAGTGTTCGGGAAAGTTTGGAGGCGTCGATACACATGACACCAAAATACATGGGTTGGGATGACTTTTCACCATCTATGAAGCCCCTTAACTCTCAATATACACAACAGACCACTCATATAGGTATACTCTCAAGCAATCTGAGATACGGACCACAGTAAAGTTGAAATGGAAAACTTTACTCTGCAGTTCAGCCTAAATACTTTTGAGCAAAAGTAAGACATTATTAGAAGAAACTAAAAGAAAATAGTAATTGCATTCAATTTTATCGCTCTGGTTGCCCAAGGTTTTTCTACGAGTTGACATAACTTGAGAAATGTCACTCGGGAGTAGTTTATGTGTAGATGAACTTTAAAAAACTAGCTGCAACACAGCTGACCTTTAAAAAGGCAAGGGTTATGGACGGGGCCGGCGGAAAGAGGCAATTTGTGCTTATTCAGCTCTTTCATGTTACACACAAAAAAGAGAAATAGAGGGAATAATTTATTTTAGGAACAAAAACAATTTCATTTTTTATTAAAATCTGATATTTGTTTAACTACCTGATAAAAAAAAATAATGGTTGGGGAAAATAGAGACAAACAGGCAGTGATAATACCTGGAGTGATAAGCGCAATGGCTATGTACCATACAGCATGTTCATCTATTTATCAAATATCGAACAAAAATGCATATATAGAATGCCTTCGGATTATCTATCAGTCTCTACACTCCCATCTCCTCCTGGTTGCTACCCCTTTTGAGGTCTGTCGGGTTTTTCTAAAAGTTGACATGACTTAAGAAATCTCACCCAGGACTAGTTGAGGAGTAGATAAACTTTGTAATAGCTATCAAATGTGCTTCTATAGAATGTCTTTAGAGTATCGGTCAGTCTCTATACTCCCATCTCTTACGGTCATTCACTTTTAACCCTTTTGCAATCCAATTTGTATCCTGGTTTTCCTAGGGGGCTTACTCTTTTACTGCCGTTATACAACGCCGCTATCTGCTGGCTAAAGGCAGTACTGCATGCGGTGACACATTGGATAGGCTCCGACAGCAGAGAGGCTGGCAATATACAGTAAGAGAACAACGGAGCTGTAAAGCCTTAAAGGGGTTGTCCCGCGCCGAAACGGCTTTTTTTTTTCAATAGGCCCCCCGTTCGGCGCGAGACAAACACAAGGGATGGGTTAAAAAAAAAAAAGTTTGGTACTTACCTGAATCCCCGCTCTGCGGCGACTTCTTACTTACCTTACCAAGACGGCCGCCGGGATCTTCACCCATGATGCACCGCGGGTCTTCTCCCATGGTGCACCGTGGGCTCTGTGCGGTCCATTGCCAATTCCAGCCTCTTGATTGGCTGGAATCGGCACACGTGACGGGGCGGAGCTACGCGATGACGCGTAGAAGGGGGCGGAGCCAGAACGCTGCTCGTGCCGAGACCCAAGAGAAGGGAGAAGACCCTTCTGGCAAGCGCGTCTAATCGGGAGATTAGATGCTGAAATTAGACGGCACCATGGAGACGGGGACGCCAGCAACGGAGCAGGTAAGTGAATAACTTCTGTATGGCTCATATTTAATGCACGATGTATATTACAAAGTGCATTAATATGGCCATACAGAAGTGCTTACCCCCACTTGCTTTCTCGGGACAACCCCTTTAAATCATAATGTCTTCAGAGGTCAGACAGTGGATTGGAAAGGGTTAAGATCTGTCAAGTGTCTTGCTTGGCCATCATGAATGTCTACATATCTGAATGTAGGCATCATTTGTCTTGATATATGTGCCATGTCCATCAGGAAGAATACTATCAAGACACCTAATAAGTTCACAAATAAATGTTAGGAGCCAATTAGATCACTCTAGAAGCAAATTTGAAGCCAGACAAAAATAACTTAACATAAAAGAACGCAAGAAGTAAAACGTCAATAGTAAATTTGGTTCCTCCGATCTGCTAGCCCTCAACCTCCCTACCTACATTTTAACCTATCTGAATTCGACTGATTGACATACCTTTCAATCATACTAATCACACAGACTAAGGGTACCAGACTATTCTTCAAGAAGCCTTAAAGGAACCTTAGTTTACATTTGGATCTGGAGGCCGCCACGTCTTCAGCAAGTTTTCGGCTATCAACATAAAAGGGTTTATCATAAACAAAGCTGGCCAAGTTCAGATGATTCAATGGTTGCCCAGCTTGATTTTTAAGTAAGGCAAGGCATTCTACTACTAATCCAATACTAGAAAATTGCAACCCAGCATGTATTACTGGACTGGAGGTAATATATGGTCTGTGGCAACCTACACTTTCATAAATGACTGGAATCTATAGAAAGTAGTACTGGTTCCAGGTTGACCTTGGAGTCAATCAGCAAATAAGAGTCTTCCATTTATGGTATAATGCTAAACTAGGAATAATAGATATTGCAAGTCCCTAAAATAGGAGCCCAAGTACCTCAAACCTACAGTTATACCATAACCCCTTAATCACGAGACCCTTTTTTTACTTTTTCTTCGCTTTTAGCCTTTCCTCCCCACTTTCAAAGAGTCATAACTCTTATTTATCCATCGACATATCTGTGTGAGGGCTTGTGTTTTGCATGACAAGTTGTATTTTTAAAATGGTACCATTAAATTTACCGTACAATGTACTAAGAAACTTTAAAAAATTTCTAAGTGGAGTGAAATGGAAAAAAGAAAATGCAATTCCGCCATCTTTAGGGGGTCTTGCTTTTACAACATACATATTAAAGCAAAAATTACACAATAATAGAGCTGAGCGAACGTACTCTGTCGAGCTTGATGCTCGTTCAAATATTAGCGTACTCGATGGTGCTCGTTACTCGAATGAGCATCAAGCCGTGTTCGACCCCGCCCCAGTTTTTGGCTCCTTCCCACCGAGCGCGCATCAATGGCAAATTTTTTTGTCTGGCAGGGCAGAAGGGGAGACAGATGAACCTGGGAAGAAAAGAAGAAAAAAAAGCTTGGCGCCCGGCGTCCCACATACAAAAATGCTTGAGTCTCCCATTGTAGCCAATGGGGTTCGTTACTTGAGTAGAGCTCTCGAATTTTACGAAAAGCTCGACTCGAATAACGTGGACCTGAGCAATTGGGTGCTCGCTCATCTCTACACAATAACTTTAATTTATGGGTCAGCACAATGATAACAACTTTTGGGTGCGTTCACACGTTGCAAAAGTATTACAGAATTTCCACAGTGGATCTGCCACAAATCCGTAGGCTAGCATTTTTTCCCCTCTACATGTAAATAGGATTTGCTTTAATCCCATTCACTTTGATGGGAATCTTTTTTGCTGCCGATTTTCAACAGTGCTTCCGCAACATCTAAACACATCCTTAGGGTGGATTCAGACGACCGTATATCGGCTCAGTTTTCACGTTGAGCCAATATACGGTGTCCTTGTCTGCAAGGGGGGGGGGGGATGGAAGAGCCAGGAGCAGGAACTAAGCTCCCGCCCCCTCTCCACCCCTTGCCACTATTTGCAATGGGAGGCGGCGAGATGAGGGTGGAGCCAAGTCCCAGCACTTAGCTCTGCCCCCACCCCTCCCATTGTAAATAGTGTCGAGGGGCGGGAGCTCAGTTCCTGTTCCTGGCTCTTCCATCCCCCCCCCCCCCCCCCCTGCAGACAAGGACACCGTATATCGGCTTGGCGTGAAAACCGAGCAGATATACGTTCGTCTGAATCCACCCTTATATAGTTTGCTTTTTGCTGAAACTACTATCTTCTGACAGTCATAGGTTTATTTATTTTCCATCAACACAGTTGTGTGAGAGCTCGTTTGTTTTCTGGGATGTCCTGCAGTTTCTATTAGTACCATTTTGGGGTACATACAACTCTTTGATCACATTTTATTACATTTTTTCTGACAACATTCTCTATGTAAAATACATAATGTGTTACTTTGCTAGATCAGAGCCCCTTAACTATCAATATACACTACAGACCTCTCATTAAAAGGTATAATCTCAAGTAATCTGATATACGGACCACAGTAAAGTTGAAATGAAAAACTTTACTCTGCAGTTCAGCCTACATACTTTAGAGAAAAAGTAAGACGTTATTAGAAGAAACAAAAAAAATAGATCAGACTTTTACAGATGCAGATATACCAAAATGTGTTTTTGGTTTCTTTGTTTAGTTTTTTTTAAAATTATAAATATGGGGAAACGTTTTAAAACTTCTAATACCTTTTAATTTGTTTTAAATAAAAAGAAAAAAATGCATTTTTTTTAATTTTTTTTAGTCCTTATTTGGGACTTGAACTTGCAATTGTTTGATCACCTATAAACTATAATGCAATACTATAGTAATGCATTATACCACATTCTGACAAGCAGTTTATCAAGCCACGCCACTTGCAGCAGCTAATACGCAATCAGTCATGGCAGCCCTGGAGGGCCTTTAGAAGGCCCCAGGCTGCCATGGCAAGTAAACGGCACCTTGTGATCTCAGAGTACCAATATGGGCATTGACAGCAGCATTTAAAGGGTTAACAGCTGCAATCAGCATTCACGCTGATTGCAGCTGTTGCGGGCGGGTGACAGCTGTCAAAGACAGCCTGTCCCCGATCCTGCTCACCTCAAATCCCACACACCTAGGACATAAATGTACATCATGGGGCATGGAGGGGGTTAAAGAGATTCCAATAGTCTGGGATAAGGACCTGAGGCAAACAGTTGATTTTGCCAGGCAAAGCCACAGCCAGTCGGTCAGGCATTTGGAAAAATCTAATATTACAGGATGTCCATTCACATGAATGCACAAGAATGGCTCAAAGTCTGCCAGAACATGAGCTGCTCTAAAGTCTTATTCATACAGGCAGGTGCGATCTTGACCAGTATAGAGCTGACCAATTTCACTGCGACTACATGTGCATTTTATATCAGTCTTTGTTCGGTTTTGGCATTAAATGTGTAAGAGTCAGACACTGACTTGCAGCAATGCTGCCTTCCAGTAGGTGGCGCTGCAGAGGTATTGTTTCATCTCCCTTATTTGTATATTTTCCAGAGGAGCACGAGTGGCCTTAGGCTGCGTTCTCACAGGGCAGAATCACGCCAGAAATCTTGCGGTTTTGTCACAGCGGAAAAAACGCAAGATTTCCGCGGGAAAGTGCAGCTTCAAAACCCATGGCACTTAGCCGTATGCTTTTCCATTGCGGCCGGCGCTCCCATAGAGAAGAGCGCGGCTGCAACTGGGAAAAAAACAACAACATGCTGCGGTAGGGGAATCCGCTCCACAGCACCGGCTTTGCCGTGACGAATTGGCCATCCTGTGTGGACGAGATTTTTGACAAATTCCCGAATTAGTGGCCGCAGGCGGATTTGCTGCAGCAAATCCGCCCTGCCTGAACCTAGCCTTATAAGTCTACCAACTCACTCTCTAGGTGAGAAAAGATAGCGTTCCTGACCCACATCACAGGCCTCTAGCTAGCCAAGCCAGAAACCTACTGCACACTGATGAGGGCCAAACATCCCAAAACAGCTGTCTGTGTATAGATTCTGGCTTGGCTTTCAATTCCCGGTCATTGTTACAAGGCTTGTATAAAGAGTCTAACATTGTCTTGCAGGAATGCTGCCTTCCAATAGGTGGAGCTGCAGAGGTATTGTTCCATCTGCCTTGTTTGCAGTGTCATCCAAGTATTATCTGTTTTTCATGTGTGTCAAAAAAGGAAGGTGGCCTAAATTATGTTATGTAAAACTCCCATTGAAGTCAATGGGTAACTGAAAAAAAAAGTATGCATAAGCATGCCACGAGAATGCATTCCAAATTTTGAAAACACACCCACTGACTTGAATGGGCGATGCTGGTACAAGGGGTCAAGTTCTGTGAATAAGTCCTTACAGAGCAGCTTTCCGTTCTGGGTTATAAAAGGAAGTACCAAACTCTATGATGCCCACATTCTCGAATAGTGTATATGAACTGATGGACTGCCAATTATGCATCAGATATCTAGGTAAGAGAACATATTAAAGGGATTGAACAAGATTAGAAAACCTTGAGAGCTTTCTTCTATAAACAGCACCACATCCGCCCACAGGTTGTATGCGGTATGGCAGTTCAACCTCATTCATTTCCATGGAACTGAGCTGCCACACCATACACAACCAATGGCCATGAGCGGCGGCGTTTCTTGAAGAAGGCAGCCATGTTTTCCTAATCCTGTACAACCTTTTTAAACATTTACAGAATCTTCAAATTAAATATGCCCGGTGATTTTTAAGTATCACTTCATTGCTTATTCACAAAGATGCCCACTGTAAAAAGTCACCAATGCCATATGGGCTGTGAAAGCCGATGGTAAAGCGCGTTGAGCGAATACTAAGAAGCCTTTTCCCTTTAATACATAACTTGAATAAAAGTAAAGACATCATTTCAATAACCTAGTTTAAGCTCCAGATAAATCCTTCGTCAGATAAACTGCAGAAAATAAGGAGGGAGAGAGACAGCCTAATCCACTGAACCTCCTGCCCAAACTTCAATTCCTTTCATGAGTCTCCCAGGTGGATCTTTCATGAGAGATCAATCTCAAGTTCTTAATTGTAGCTGTTCTCACCAGAAGAAGAAACATGTGATGAGCAAACTGAAGGACACAAAGAAAAGCTGAAGAGTAAAACTATTCTGCATCTGAACTGGAATTCACCCCGTATCTTTCATTTACCTTTTCATTTCAGAATTAGTTAAAGGTTGATGATCTGTTCTTAGGATATTCAATCATGGGGTCCGACACCTAGGACCCCATGGTCAGCAGGGTGGAGGGTCCCCTTTACTCTTTGCACAGGCACGATCGTGGCTGTTACTGCTCCTCAAGTTACCAGGACTGTGCTGCAGTACTAGGCATCGCCACACTATTACTCTACACCGGTCAGACAAAAAGGCGGACAACCCAAAAATGGGTCATCAATGCTTAAGGCTAGACACACATTGGGCTAAGTTCACACCGCTGTTTGACTATTCCATTGTGGTTTTCATCATAAATGCCGGAAAATAGTGCAGCATACAGCGTCATTTTATGTTACAAAGTGGCAGAGACCTTGATGGTAACTGGACGGAGCCCATTATAATCAAAGGGGTTCTGTCAGACCCCGCTGGCTTTCATCATTTGTTGGATCAAGCGTGCAATGTTTTTTTCGTTGTTCTGTTTCATTATGGAACAGGAAGAAAAAATAGCAGAAATGTGACGGAGCCTAAGGATAGTTGTCAGAACAGCTAGTCCTACTGTCTCACCTGTAGACATTCGGTCCACCAATAGGGAGAGGGAAGTAGGCCGCAGTCAGACATCTCTGACAAGGGTCCAACTCATTTAAGAACAAAGCTATCAGGTATGTTGAAAGCCATGTGTCCCACCCTTCTTTCCTCGGATATCGGGAGAGAGTTGGGAGGCCCTAATGCATATTAAATGGCCCTCTGGTCCCACCACCATTCATCTCATTTGCATGGCCATCTTAAAGATGGATTGTTCTATTTCTAGCTGTACCCTAGGTTGATACTGCAGACTGAGTCCTATACTGAAGTGAATGGGGCTGAGCCTGCACTACCAATCCCGGCCACTGTGAAGTGTAAGGCACTGTCAGCTTCCTGCAGCAAAACAGCTAGATGTGGGAGAAGGCCAAGAAAGTTCTTCAAACTAGAGAGGTTGCCTTTAGAGCGCATTCAGACGACCGTATATTGGCCGGGTTTTCACGCCCAGCCGATATACGGCGTCTCTCTCTGCAGGGGGAGGAGGCCGGAAGAGCCAGGAGCAGTGCTCTGAGCTCCTTCCCCCTCTCCACCCCCCTGCACTATTTTCAATGAGGAGAGGCGGGACGGGGCTAAATACTGAAACTTAGCCCCGCCCAATCCCGCCTCCTCTCATTGCAAATAGTGCAGAGGGGCGGAGAGGGGGCAGAGAGGGGGCGGGAGCTCAGAGCACTGCTCCCGGCTCTTCCAGCCTCCTCCCCCTGCAGAGAGAGACGCCGTATATCGGCCGGCGTGAATACCCGGCCGATATACAGTCATCTGAATGCACCCTTATTTATATACCTCATAGCGAATACGCCAAACATATCCGTAGGTCCCATTCAACACAGATGTCGGGCTTTCTTATATAAGCCATGTAGAACAGTGTCAACTACACTAATCTATATAAAGGCATCCAGTAAAAAAAAAGGAAAAAAAAAACACTGTGCGGTATACATTTTTTTTTGTACTTCGATGGGAGCCAATGAGCCCTGTAGCCATGTACTGTAGACCTATAGTGGCATGCATAAAAGCCTCTTAATGTAAAGCTGTGTGGAAGCTGTTAGAGCAGCACGTGAAATCCCTGCAGCTCCATACTATAGAGCTGTAGGCACGGTGCGCCACCATATATAGTGCCATATAGTGCTGTAGTACAAAGTGAAGGTCCTTGTAGATGAGCCAATTATTTGAAACCGCTAACGAGCGAGTTATACAGGCAGATACATTTGCTGTGACTGAGAACGACTGAACAATCGCTATTTAAACTGAACGATGAGGGAACGAGCCAACGATGGTTTTTATGCCTGCATAAAAGTGAGCGATGAACAAAAAGTGAACAATTATCGTTTGGTCGTTGGCTCGTGTTTAGACTCAACTTTCGCTCATTTGAATGATTTTTTCAACGATAATAGTTACATCTAAAAGCACCTTTAGGCCGGCTGTCCACGGGCGATGTGGTGTCCGGAAGCAGGAGCCACCACCGAATCTCCGCCGGTCAGCCCTATCTAATAGATAGGCTGACCGCGGAGAATCGGGGCAATTCGCGGCATGCTGCGAATTGCCCGCCGCGAGCGGAGAATCGCAATGTTTCTCCACTCATGGGCAGGTGCCGGAGCTTTCCATAGCAATGCTATGGGAGGAGTCGTCCGGCGTGATTCGCCGGCGGAAATCACTGCCGTGGACAGGGGGCCTTATTCTTCCTGTAGCTTAGCATAGCTGTGAAGTACAGCAGCTGATGCAGCAGTCACTGGATTTGTTTCGCTACCTTTATTCGGATACCAAGAGAAGAAAAAAATTGTGCAAATCATCAAATGAAATTAGAAGCACTTAGCGGTCCAGTAATGCTTCACTAGAGTCTACTTAGTGACCTGAATAGATGTTAGAGCTTAACTATTCATCAGGAACCGATATCATCAACAAAAAGTAAGGGCACAGCGCCAAAAAGAACGCACAACAGTGATGTATCATAACAAAAAAATCCCCCTTCCCTACATACGAATGCTAGATAAAAACTTAAAAAAGGTGTTATCCACTACTCGGGCATTATTTCCAGCTAAGCTGATTACAGGGTGCCCTACTGCTGGGACCTCAGGTTATCAGCCATCATCTAACAGGTTGCAGGGTACATTCTCCCTACAGCACCACCACAGGCGAAAGGAGAAATTGCACTCTTCTCATTAATATTAATGGGCTGTCAGTGTAATAAATGCCTGTGCCAGGTCTTCCAGACAAAAACAAGGCTCTTTGCTGCCGCTCTTGATTCAGGCCAATATATGAAGGTCTCAAATGACAACCTCCCTCTATTAACTTAAAGGTTATGTCCACAATTGACCTGTGGACTTTTTTTTAAATCAAGTAATGTGTTTTCGGAAATAAAGCCTTTTTTAAATTAATTTCTAGGCTTGTATTGTTTTCCAAGGCTCTACAGACTACAGGACTGAAATATTAGCAAATTCTCTTAGAGTATACTGATACTTGTTTCTCAACTCCTCCCCTAGCCCAATTCACTGCCTTTCCGCTGAGCTACTACAGAGGATGGTGGATGCGATCAGGGGGACAGAAAGCAGAGAAAACTACTACTACAGAGGGCTGTAATTCATTCCAGGTTAATTATCTGCTCTTAGCAGTGAGGAGGAACAGGACCAGAAGCTACTCAGAGAGAACGAGATGGACAGAGACAGCTGTGTAGTACTGAGTAGGCATGCTTATGCTACACAGCCTCTGAAAAAGGAGCAAAGTTTGTGTATATTCTTAAGAGAAACAAGCTGATCAGTGCTTGGAACATCGCTAAGCTAGAAACCTGAGGCCTCATGCACACAGGGCAAATTGAGCAGCGGATTCCGCGCTTGTCAGCAGGGGCGAGCGATCCACTGCTCAATGTCCCCATTGATGTTTGTGGAGATTCTGCTCTCCACACACCAGATTTTATTTGCGGGCGCTGAAGTCAATGGAAGCCGGCACTTCTGCAATAAGCATTGCAGAAGTGTCGCTGATCCTTGTCATCGCCTTGGCAACGGCACAGCGACCTCTGTACTGCGCATGCGCGCCGGCGGCACATCAGAATACAAAAAGAAGACAACTTCTGACAGATACGCAGGGTCGCAGGCAGTGGGCACGGGAGGATTCCGTGCGGGATTTTCTACACGGAATCTGTGTGTGTCCGTGTGCATGAGGCCTGAATGTAGGACAGACTACAAGCCAAGTATGAAGCTTTCTAAATGCATCAGAAGAAAAACTCAATGCAAAAAACCCCAAAACCAATAAGTGCATAATTTTTCATGCAGGGAATCCATAAGACACGCGGGTATAGAATTTTTTCTTATTCACAAAATGTTTCCATAGCTTTCAAAGGGATATTTCCATCTCAGGTGCCATTAAAGTCTGATAGGTGCAGGTCCCAGAGGTTGAACCCGAACCTATCTCTAGTTCTGCCCCAAACGCAGTTGTATGTGGTGGCTGGGGCTTGCCATAAGGGCATCACTAAGCAGTTTCCATAACTTCCACAGAAGCCAAAAGGAGTTACACAAACAGCACAGTGAGCTATGCAGTTTCCTTGACCCGCATGCATCAATCATTCATGGCACATCCTGTGGCTATGCCATGGGAAGTCTTAGATGGGAATACCCATTTCAAAACACCCTACACAGGCTAGCTCTTAAAGAAACTCTGTCAGCTAGTTTGAGATCCATAAGCTAAGTTAATGGGCTCTAAGAAGCCAACATGCTGAGCCCAGGGATGTAAGCTTTATTCTTACCTTCCCCACTTTTCCCCTCGGTTGGCTCTCAAACATGCCACTGTAATGCATTCCATGGACTACATAGGTACGAGCCATGTAGTTCTCTTGTTCTATGCACATACCTATGAAGTCCATTGAACAATCAGCAGTGTGTTTGACAGCTGACACCAAAGGGAACGGCGGTGAAGGTAAGTATAAAACGGACATCCCAAGACTCAGCGTGTCTGATTACATTTAGCCCATAACCTTAGCTTTTAGTGCTCAGAATAGTTGACAGATTACCTTTAAAGGGGTTCTGTCACTAAAAAAGAAAAATGCTATACTTATCTATTCCTCCCCCATCATTCTGCTTACCAGATCTTCACCTCCCTTATCTTCTCCTGTCTCCTGCAGTCCAGGGGGTCACTTCCCCTCCAGCTGCCTGATTCTTCTCCTTCCTGTGAGGTTGCGTACATTTGGTTGGCAGTCTTACATCACGTTACATCACAGCTCACAGGAGGACTACCTATCTTCTTCAGAGATTGCTCATGCGAGCTGTCTCTGAAATAGATTGCAATTCCTTCCTAGGCAGTGAAGCTACAGCACAGGGATGTGACCTTCACTGACCCAACCGGAAGGAATTTCTGATAAGCAGCCCTCATAACAAGCTGGGCCCAGCCTGCAGTGAGCTGACCTGGGGCACTGGAGAAGCTCAACCAGGAGAAGATGTGATAAGGAGACAGACTGGAAAGGAATAGGTAAGTTTAGATAATTTTTTTTTTATGACAAAACCCTTTAATAATAGGATAGATTATATATAATTAATAATGTTCCAATAACTGTGTATAGGTTAAAAGAGGACACTTTACTATAGAAGCATAAATGGCTTATCATTCATTTTCATCGGGCAATCTACAGAAAAGAGAAAAAGCAAAAACATTGATTTCTGGAGTCCGCAAGCATTTTAGTGACTGTTTTAAACAAAATAATTGACGATCATCTAAACTGTGTTTACATGGAGTGATTGATGTGGATTTTCTAATCTTGCAGCCAGATAGTGTCCCAACGTTGGGTTGGCCACTATGCACAGAGCATAAGGCTGGGACAGGTGTTCAGTGTTTGCGGCAGCTGTCGAGCGTTTTTGTTAGCCTCACCCTTAATGTAGGAAATTCACAAATAAACAAAAAGCCCACAGACAACGATGCGTGTTTGATCAAATGATCCAAAGCTTGTTTTAATGAATATGTGGAGCAGAAACATCCCTATGAAGCGTTCGCAGCAAGATGGCTGTCTCAGAAGAGCCGCATGGTTTGTTCCCAACTAAACAGAGAATCATCCGACACAGAAGACGGCGAAAAAAAAAAACAAAGCCAATGAGCCGTTGATGCTCTGGTGCGCCGTGCGGATACAGAACAGCAAATATTCTATGCAAGTCCAAATTCCAATGCCCCTCATGATCTCCATGCAGAACACGTACTTAAAGGAATTAAATGGGCTTAAAGGAATTGTCTCACCATAGACAACCCCTCGCACATGACAGGTTCCGCTCCTGACATCTCCAGCAAGCACCTGCTTTGATACAAGTAGAGACCATAATGTTTTCTCTGTAGCAGAAAAGTAGTGTTATATGCTAGCTGTTCAGCTGAATGCCAATATAAGTCATACATGGACAACTTGAGACCACCAGAGTGGACGAGAAGAGGAGGACTGCTGTTCTTGAGATCAGCGGTGAGACCCCCAATCAATCAGACTTCTATCACCAGTTGTGAGACAGCCCCTTTAATCAAGACTTAAGGTCCTTTTACACTGGGAATTGTGGGGAAAGAACAGCATGATCAATGAGAGTTTACAACTTACAGTCGTTCGTGTGCTCGATGGGGGTCCGCCACCAATCAGCTGATTGAAATGCAGAGGCGCTCGGACAAGCACAGCCTCCCCTTCCCTTGTAACATCAGATTGATCACATTGCCCAATAGCAGCTCAGTTTGTTCACGATCAGCAATGCATGGTATGCACTTACGTGATAACTGATCAGTGGGGTCTTGGGCAGTGGATCCCCACCAGTCTGATATTGATGACCCATACTCAGAATACCTCCTTTAATGGGTTTTCTGGCAGATGATATATCCTCAGCATAGGTCATCAGTAGTTGCTAAGGGCTCACCACTCAGGACCCCTGACAATCAGCTGATCTTAGCCCCTGCATTCACTGAAGCAGGGCCGGACATCTGCACTGAGGTCAGAGCTGGAAGTAAGTAGCCAGAAGGTATAGCTCCCACTGATTTCAACAGAAATTAAGTCATCTGTTAACACCTCCAGCTCTGACCCCAATGCGGACGGAGAGGTCAACATTCAGCCGATGTTTGTGCAAAAAAAGCTTGGTTAATTCTGTAAATACTCATACGCTCGTGTGAAGGCGGTCCAAGTCTCTCAGCTCCCCTTAGTAATGGCTACAAACAGTCCAAATTAATTCTACGGTTGTGTGAGGAGGAGCAACTTGTCCAACCATATTGTTTTTAATAATATATATCTCATTCAGCAGCACGGAAGCTTGGAACTAATAATGAAATTACGTAGGAAACACTTGAAGGGTGTTTTTTTTGTATTTTTATTTCTTCTTTTCCAAAATGGGCACATTCCTAATATTAGGGAATCCCTGGCAAAGCGAAAAAGCCGAATGAGAACTTCCAGTAGCAAAAATCTGGGAGGTCAATCTGCAAGCAGAAAAAAAGTGAGTCTATAATGAAGAATTGCTTTAAAGCAAACAGGCAGCTCCTCCAACTACTCCTTGGCTTCTATTAAACAGGCAGTTGACCCTCGCTGACATTTTCTAGAGTCTGCTCTTCCATCTGTTCTGTGGTACGGCTACCCTTGCATAAGACACAGAGTTGCTCATTGGATCCAGTGGAATGTAATTACAAGGCGTCTGAAGACAAAAGAACGAGCTGCTAAACAACTTTGATAGAAAACCATAAAAATAAAACTTTATATGATTTTCGGTGACTAATAATGTTGGAGGGAGACATTTCCAAGCCATCAGATGGCTGACAACCGGGTAAAATGAGCAGCCTCCGCTGTCTGCCACCCCGGCGTTGAATATAGTACACGTTTTAGAATAGACTGAAGTGCTGATTTCCCTTATCCTGCAATTCTTAAATAGCAGCTAACACCTGTCTCAACAGGAGAAGCACGAGAGATAATGTGCTGTAATTATGATTTATGGAATACCAGGTTAAAAGAGAGGCAAAGGGGGAAAAAGAGAAAGCCGCGTGTCAGCTGCTGGACCGAGGCGCTTCTATCATGTCGGTGCCAGGCACAGCTTGGCACGGGGTTGATTAACCCTGGAGCAGGCACATACTTTTCTACGGTTTATATATATATAATTTTTTTTATTTATTTTTTTTAAATCAAGGACAGAACATTTCAGCTTCCAATCTATAAGAGCGCGGTGCAAGAAGATGACCAGACATCAGTAGTTACGGGAGAACCATCCATGCTGCCAAGACAGCCAGATGGAGAAGGAAGGGAGATCAGCGTGAAAGCTTCAACTTCATGCAGATAGACAGGCAAGGGGAAAGGGAATACCCCTTTAATTCTAATGGGGGATTTGGGTCCAGCGTGTGAAAATACAGCTCACACCCATTATTGTGTTATACTATGAATTTATTGCGGATATTAATTAAAAAAGAAAAGAAAAATAGTAAATTTTGCAGAGCTCCCTGCGCATTGGGGAAGGAATTTAAAATTCTGCTTATGGTCCTTCTGATTTGTGTGAATGCACGCACACATGTAAAAACACCAATCAGCCAGAACATTACAACAACGGACAAAGTAAAGCAAATAACTTTATTATCTGCTGACAATTACGCCTGTCGGGAAACACACATCATTAAGCTTCCAGCACATCAACTTCAAGAACTCACTGATGACTTGCAGCTTAAGGATCTGAGACGACTGGGTCACAGCATCTCCGTAATGGCCAGCCTTGTTGGGTATTCCCAGTATGCAGTGGTTAGCCCCTACCAGCAGTGGTCCGCCCCTACCAGCAGTGGTCCAGGCAAGGACAACCACTGAATTGGCAACAGGGTTATAGGTGTCCAAGGCTCACTGATGGACATGCGGAGCAAAGACTAGCCCGTCATGTCGGAACCCTCAGAAGAGCGACTATAGGACGGAGTGCTGAAAACATTACTGCCAACGGTGATAGAAAAGGACACACAGGGCATCTCAGCTCGTCGTGTATGGGGCTGCATATCGATCAGTGCCAATTCTACACATAAAAGTGCAAACATTGGGCAGGAGAACATCAGAACTGGACTGTGGAACAATGGAAGATAATGGCCTAGTCTGATGAATTACGTTTTCTTTCACATCATGGTAAATGTGTGACCTGGGGAAGAGATGCTACCAAGACCTACTATGGTCAGGAGACAAGCCGATGGAGGCGGTGTGATGTTCTTTGCAATGTTCTGCTGGATCCCGGCATTCATGTGAAAGTTACTATGACTTGTTCCATCTACCCAACTATTGTACAGTCCTTCATGGCAACGGTGTGGCGTTTTTTAGCAGTATTGTGTGTCCAGCCATATTGCAGAAAACGCTTTAAAAGGAACATGACGAAGAGTTCAAGGCAATGATGTATCCACCGAAATTACCAGGTTGCAATCTGACCGATCTGTGAGATGTGCTGGGAAGAAAAGTCCGATCCATGGAGGGCACAACTTACATTTTACAGGACTGATAGGATCTGCTGCTAACATCTTGGTGCCGGATGCTAAAGGACACCTTCAGAGGTCTTGTAGAGTCCATGGAGGTTTGGTGACTCGAGGCGGACCTACACAGTACTAGGGTGGTTTAACACCTGCGTTGGGGATTCTGCTTTCTTTCTCCGTTCGGGGAGCAGGAAAGGCTCCATCTCCAGACGGATCCTATTGACTATAATGGGGACCGCCCGCTTTCCACCCAACTGGCCGTCTTTTGGATAAGAAAACCCGTTGCATGCAGCGCTTTCCCTTCCAGTATTTTCAGCCGGATCTGCGACGGAACCTCCGTCTGGAAGTTCCGCCCCAGCTGTGAAGCCGGCCTTGGGCAGGTGGTTTTTAAATGTTCTGGCTGATCAGTTTACTCATAAACACACAATTCGGCCAGTCACTCCATCCACCCACAAGAGAATTAAATAGGAGCGGAGGCAATCATTTTAATGCATATGTATGAAATGTGCAGAGAGTGTATTAAAGAAAGATGCAATTTACCTTGAAGTGGTATAAAAGACGACAAAATTCATATTGGTATTTAGTCAGTAAGTAAACCATAATAGAGACCCAGAGGTAGAACACATTAAAACAGTGTGAAATTTCATGGCATATTTAAAAGCCCCCCTCGGCCTCCGGGGAGTTTTATGTAGATAAACATTTTTTTTTCCCCCTTTGCATATAAACAGGCTGAGCCGAGGAAAGGTTTTTGCTTTAATTGAAGAGGTGCCGTGAAAATTTAAGACACATCAGGTGGAAAACATTGAGGATCTCGGGTGAAGTGAGAACAGATGGTTGACACAGACTGTTAGACGCTTAAAACGGGAACCGCAAAAGGTGGTGCGGTGGTTATTATGCAGCAAATTACGAAGTCACAAAGCATTTGACGGTGCTTGGGTTAGCTTGTCTTTTTCTGTACCTTACAAATCAGAGCTCAGAATATGCCACCTTGCACTAAGCTATTTAATTCAGCCTTCAAGGGGGTGTGGGGGTGGGGGGGATTAACTCTCTGAGCCCCACGTACTGCTCTCCGTGTGTCACTTGAACGGTGAAGAAAGGATGCGGAATAATTTTTCATCTGCTATTATCATAAAGCCAGTCGCACACAGAATGAAGAGCCTTTTCTAGTGGTAATGCGGGATGCCCACTGGGTTGATGTAAGATATAATAGAGCAGGCATAGCTGCTGATTTCGGCCGACTACTTAACACCACAAATGGCCTCTGTCATTAAAGCTTCTGTAGTGGTTTGCAGAGGACACAAATCACTCGCTAGTGAGGCTGCTGATGTGGGACACCACTGCGTGGCATAAAAGCGGACTGGATATGCCGGCATACAGCGGGGTATGCTTTTAAAGAAGCAGTGCCAATCAATTTAACCCAGACGCTACATGGCAAGATTGTGCAAACCCTCTGGGATAGGTGTGACAGTTGTTACCTGCATTTCATTGTATTAAGAATAGCAGGTAGACAGCTTACGGGGTCACGAGAGTAAGGAAAGGATATAAGGGGAATCCACCTACGTAGACCCCATGCCCGGTCATGCCATCCTGGGAATCCTCTATTACATCTGTCTTGGGAAAAACTGACAACCGTAAGCATGGTTGCCATTACAACATACGCAGGGGCTTGTTACCCAGCTTTTACCCAAATGCAAACACCTGTGTGCCTGGCATCAATACTAGAAGTGTGGGATGCACCGTTGCATAGGTTTTGCAGAAATTTCTTGCTACAAATATGGCAGCATCCTTCTCCAACTGCCTGATGCACGCTGTGCATTGTGGTGCATCAGTAGTCTATATGTTACCCGACTGGTCAGCACTGGCCAATCTCAAAGCAGCGTGTAGGGTCTTAGACTAATGATGCATAATGATTACTAATGCTCAGTGTGCAGTAGGTAAATCAGAGACATGGCACGGCCATCTTTGTTTGTTCAAGACCAGAGGGTCACTTTAAAGACATGTTTAAGATGCTCCAGCAAATAGGAGGCAAGTTTTAGCAAGTAAAACACACCCAAGACGTTTCAACTAATAGCGTATTGTGAGAGAAATCAAGTGCTGGCTTCCTCCATGCCAAGACTTGATCTAAAGATCAATCGAGAGGTTAGTGGATGCACCTTTCCCTAATTGGGAAGGGGGTGCACTTCGGTACTCATAATCCATTCATGCATTTTTCTCATCTCTAAGAATGGGTCATGGCGCACCATTTCACTGACCTGTCTGGATACCTATCAACAAGGATTGAAGTGCAAGTTTGCATGCCTCTGGAAACATAGGTTTATCCATGCACTAACATGGTGTGAGAATACTTATAAGCCATGCAACGCTGCTCTAGGAAATAAGGTATACAAAAGGAATATGGTATAATGCATTTGCAGCACCACGTATTGGAAAATAGCTTCCATAGAAATCAGTCTCTGGCCTTTTAACAGGCGTTAAACACTATAGAAACCTTTGTGCAGGAAAAATCAATACACATGTATCTTACTAAGTCCGTTCAGGAAAAAATATGCACTTGTCTGCTTTTTGCATTGAGTTTCCCTTCTCATGCATTTAGAAAGCCTTATACTTGGATAGCAGGCTCTCCTACATTGAGATTTCTAGTTCGGTGAAGGTGATGTTCCCAACACTCAGTAGCTGGTCTCTCTCATGAACATGCACAAGCTCAACTCTCCCTCCCCTATCCTCCTTTGGAGGCTGTGTAGCATAACCACACCCACTCAATACTACACAGCTATCTCTCCAGACTGAGTAGCTGCTGGTCCAATTCATCCTCATTGCTGATAAGAGCAGAAAAATCACCCGGAGTGAATTACAGCACTCTGTAATGGTAGTTTTTTCTGCTCCTTCTCCTCTACCATTCCCCAGAACTGTCATACAGCTCTCTAATAGCTCCGTGGAAAGGCAGTAAAGGCATGTTCACAATAGGAGAGCAGGCTAGGGGAGGAGCTGTCAGTTTACTCTGACAGAGTTTTCTAAGATTTCAGTCCTCTAGTTTGCAGTGCCTGGGAAAATACAAACATAAAAATGAAACAATCTGAAATGTTTAATGAAAATCAATTGCAAAAAGTCTTCATTTAAAAAAAACAAATGGAATAATAAAAGGGCAAAAGGTGTGCATAGCCTTTAAAAAGTTGGACGATGAGTTACACGGAAAATGGATTTTCCACCTAATTAACACCTCAAATCAAAATAAAACACTCCCAAGCCGTTTATCGGCACAAGTCCCGTAACATATATGTATGCTGGTATTAGTGTTTGTTGACACCACCAGGAAGTCTTGGTGGAGTCAAGTTTGACAGGGCGTGGCGCCCCCTGTACCTGATTGACTGCACAGCAGCCTGCCACACAGGTCCTGGAAGGGCACTACAGTTGCTGATGCTGCACCACAGGCACCCACAAACGCAGCGAGTTCCACCTCGCGGGCCCAGCACACCTCATGCGGCTTTCCCGCCGCCGGACCATCACCGCTGAGGCCAGCAGCTGCCACATATGTCACCGTCACGTCGGCGGTGGACAAGAAGTGGCATCTGTCAGTGGGGGGGGGCGCCGTGCACGGACGTCACAGTGGCGGCGAGGCGGTACAGTAAATGTGAGCGACGCAGCTGCGAGCGTCATACACAGACGTGACCATCCACGATGTGCAGAGGCTGGCAAATGTGAGCGGGGGACCTTAGGGTCTGGTTAACATGTGCTATTAAGGCTGCAGACAACCCAATCATTTCACCACTGTCTTCAGCTACGACCTGCAAGCCTTGACCCTATCAGGAGCTGGAGGTGTGACAGGGGTGTTCCCCCTGTCAAACCCCTAGCTTTCGGTGGCGTCAAGATACACGAATGCCATGGAGTGGCATGTACAAAGTTAATATTGTTTAAAAGGTTCTTAATCTTCCATAGGAGAACGAAGATAAATTTCTATAACTCCTTCAAAGACATAGTTTACTGCTCTACAAGTGCCACCAGAAAGTAGAGGAGGGCATCCGCTGTCTTATGCATAAATATTGGCTTAACAACTCAGATTTGTGTTTATGAGAGTTTGCATAGCAGCCAACTCCATGCAGACAGAAAGATGGGAAACTAATCCACAATATCTGGCAGCTGAATATCCCTCCCACTCCATAAATCTCAGTTTTATAACAAAGCTCCTCATTCTGTCCGAAAATATAATGCAAACACAACAAAGACATAAATTATTTATATGACATCCACGCTCGATAACAGGCATCAGTTAGCCGTGTCAATCAGGAACAGAACAGACCCAGGTAACTACCATACCACTGTACATAAAGTTGTAAATGGACACAAATCTGCATGTAGAGAAGTTCTTTTACTCTGAGAGGCGGTACATTGTTCTTGTGACATTTGGGCATTGTAATTTAGTTTTCAGAAAGTTGCATAGGCATTTTCTTTACGAAGGTGGCATTAAATGGACAACTTCTGCTTATATGATGGCCACTGTGATAGCAGTTTTACTATTTACTGTACTTAAAAGGACATTTATGTGCTGATAAATCCCTCTAAAGTGACCCACCACTACTGGGCTCCTTTCCTTCTAGCATGCTGTCGACCGAATGACAGGAGACGTCCTAGAGACATTAGAAAAGGGATGGGGGTACGAGTTACCATGGTCAATGAAACATATAGAGAACAGAGGGGAGGAGGGGAGGAGGGGAGAGAAAATGCACATAGATGCTGCCTGCAAGCTAATAGCAAGTCCCTTTTTAATACATTTCCACTGCTCATTCTTGCTGTATACTGTCATACAACATTGTTTTATGGCTCATATGTTACATTTAGAGATCAGAATCTCTGCAATTCTCTGCGCACAGTGTATAGAACACAGCACAGCAGCCAGGCTTCTCCAACTCGCCCTGAGAGGATTGAGAATCAGAAAATGCGAAAAATACAGGATACAAGTCATACAATTGGCCAAACATAGGGCTATTTTTAATGTACACATAAGTTAGCTTATTCTTAAATGTCACCTAAAAAGTTAGGTACACTTTAAGTTATATGGTTTATGAAACAAAAAAAAAACTACTTTTGTTATTCAAGAACGTGGATTCCACATGCATTTCTGATTGAAGGGACTTTTAAAATAGTCCAAGAATCTCCTACAGTTTTGAGTATACAGCTGCAACGTGCACGAGATCAAGACAACTCTACTTTTAATCCTCAAATTCACAGTTTACTGAAAGAGAAAGTGAGGACACAGGCTAAAGCACTGAAAGAAGGGGTGGAAGCAAAGCTCGCTTCACAGGGTATACCAACTGAGCTCTGAACTTGCAGCTCTACAAGCAGTAATGTCAGAGGAAGGAAGTCTTGAAAACTTACAGAAGCAATACTGAAAAAAGCCAGCAACATAATGCAACTTCAAGCTGTCTGATGGGGGTTTGACTGCTGCGGATTGTGAGAAAGAGGGCCCAAAAATCTCCCAACGAATGCAGTAGCGGCTCAGTGCAGTGAGAAAAAGCTTAAACGGAGCGGCAGCAAAGTACGCACACATTGCTGTTCTATTCCATTGAATAGAACCACCAGACACAGCAGGGTTCGAGGACTGCCCTTCTGCATCTCTGGCGGCCCCACCAAATGGAATACATAACATGCATATCCATCACTGTATTTATTCAAGGACCTTCGGGATTCCTGTTCTCATGGCGTGTGAGGGTTACACTCCCACTGATCATTTAGTTATCCCCTACCTTTTAGCTAGGAGATAACCTTATTTTGTAACAGCTATAACATTAATAAGCCCCCCTTCCACTGCCTGTCACATTCAGAGAGTTGATGAAGCAGAGGAGCACTGGTGGCAATTTCCTCTCTCCGACTAAATAACTGCTTTACAAGAAGTAGCAATATCCTTAGCCACTGATTTTAAGTGACATACAGTACTTCTCATAGGAATGCATTTAACGCGGAGTTTATAACATTCATTGGGACAACTTGACTACCAACAGTCCTTTGACGGAAATCATCAGTATTGAAGCCATAGTGTTGAAGACACAAGTACCGTACTCTGGGCAGGACATATTCCCAAAATGGAAAATCACTGTCTGCCCAAGCCTGTCTGATAAGCTTAGAAACGGCCACTGTATTAGAGGGGCAGCAAAGAAAAGGTATAAGAATTCTCTTAAAGACGGGATAGCGTCACAGATAGAAAATGTCAGATATAGGGAAAAAAATGACTTGCCTGGTGTGGACATCAGGATCCCCAACAAATGGGGCCAGACCTCCACACCTGTAGTCCCAGCTCGATAAATGACCAGTCTTCCTATGCCATCAAAGGCATCCACACCAAGAGAGTCGCAGAGGAATCCAATGAACTCTCAAAGAGTTTTCGAAACATAGAAATAAAATATAGGTTTATCAGTATTCCTGTAAGTAGAGAGTTTTTTTTACATTTGAAAACATTAAGTCATTCCTTGAAACCTACCATATTGATTATGAGTGGTCTACTCTAGCCTCCGATTGCAGAGCTTGAAGGCACATTTCGTACGAAGCTGCCTGCTCTTTGGACATTTGCTTGGCCACTCTTGAGGAGAATAGGAAATGGAAGAAAAAAACAGGACACTCCAGCACCGAATTCAGGACAAATTTTCCTCTATAAATCGCTATGGCCAGTTCTGCGTATTCCGAACTGGACTCTTCAGCCACTAGTAAGCCTGTAGTAGACATTAACAGCCCCCTACTTAAAACTGCGTTCATGAAGCCAAGCTATGGCACAATGTGCCGTGGAATCTGCTCAGATTCTCAGTTGATTCCCTGCCCCATACCTTGAAAATTGAGCAAAACTTTGAGAAGAGTCATTTGGCGGTATAATGGCAGTCTGGATATACACAAGGTCCCTTTCACAAAGTTATCTAAGGGCAGAGAAAAGGCAGGCAGTATTGTCATGAGCATGCAGAAGCAGACATGCAGTAGACCTTGGTCCATTAACGCCAAGCACTAATAAAAAGGAGATGTTTGCATAGCTGCATGCCGCCAATCACCATGCACTATCCTGTCGTGTATATATGAGTTTTTTTGTTTTTTTTTTGGGGGGGGGGGGGGGGGGGGTTAGTACTGTGTACTCTGCAGCAGCTAAGGCTTGTGTGAGACAGCCCTTATGCCAAATTCAAAAAATTACCATTTTTTTTCTTTTCCACTTCTGGAGGAGCAGTGTTAACATTATGCGGTCATCACTTCACCTCCTTCAAGTGTTGTTTTAATAACATAAATCTTTACAGGTGGCATTCTAGTAAAACTTTATAAGTTTGTAGATACAAAAATGTTAAAGATCACACACAGAAAAAGTAAAAAAAAAAAATTGCATGTACACTTTTTTTCCGCCATCGCACTGAAATACATTTAATGCAGATGGGGTTAGTACAGATCCTCCCCAAAAAGTGTCTGGGAGGCACTCCTCTAAGAAAGAATTACAGAGCAGCGCATATGCAGTCAGCATCTTGAAAGCACAAGATAAAGATGGGAATTTATCTTGCTGGCCGCCTCCAGCAATACGCTTCCTGCTAGATAAGTAATGATCATAGCACCAAAGCACAAATGCACTGCTCAGCAGGCAATATCTGTTATTAAAGTCCCTGATGTTTGGTAACCACAGTCCTGCGCTGAAACAAATAAGCACCATTATGCAATTGAAACCACTTTGCGGCTGGGGAGGGGGGCACGTATAAAGATGTGCCAGGGTTTAGTAATGATCAGGAACTAGAACGGAAAGACTAGTTTAAAAAAGGGCCAAAAAGCCGGGAGTGGAGAATTGTGGATTAAATAAGGATTTCCGTTTCTCTTGTAAGAAAAGTTGAAAATCTTGTAGACTGTTACATTGCAAGGAAGGGGTCTTAGGGCTCAGGTCTGTGTTTGCACCGTGCCTCACGCATGTGTTGCACAGGCATGTGATACGCGGTGAATGGAGTCAATAAAAGTCAATGGACTTTCCATGCACACCGGCTATTGCACTGCATATCGATACACAATAGACATGAATCGCAGCATGCTCTGTTTCTCTGGGTACGCAGCGTGAGCCCTATACACTTGTATGGGCAGCGTTTTCATACATATCTCCGCTCTAAAACGGTGTCAGGATTCAAACCTACGGCTTCCTGCACTCAGAGCGGTTGCCCTACCCTGTGTCTTGTAACTTCCCCAATTAGACTTCTATATGAACCTGGTCCTGTCCTCTCCTTCCTTGTGTGTTTATTCTGCTTTGTGCATGTGATCAAGCTTCCTCCTTGCATACCTGCCCCTGTACCAACTGATCGTCCTCCCGTATTAACAGACCTCGGGTACTTCCTGACAACTCTACTGCCTGAACCGCCATCTTGTGTACCAGAACCTGGCTACTCCTTGACCACGCTACCCTCCAGTAGTGACTACAACATGATTCCAGTCCCGCGCTGGACCCATGACAGCGGGGAATTAAAAAAATAATAATAAATTATATATATATCAAATCACACTGCGCATGTCCGTGTGATACGCGGGCCAGGCATGCAGTGCCATACGCGTTCTCTGCTGACTCTCTGCCGGCAGAGCGTATGGCTGCAAAATGGGTAAACCGCTGCGGGTAGACCCATTGCATTTTACACATACGCCCTTGAGCATGAGCCCTTACTGAGAGAAGAATTGCTAATTAACAGGGTTATCTTGTGTAGACATTTATACATTATTATGCACTTTTTCCCATTAGAGACACCCATATAGAAGCAATAGTGCATGATGAATTCATCCGGTATCCCTTGGAAAGTCCCTTTTTTATGCAGCGATTTCTTAAATTGAGTTTTATATATTACAGTGGTCCCTGAAGTTACAATGGCCTCAGGATAAAATATTTCCAACATACAATGGTCTTTCCACGGCTCCTCTGACTTGAAACCAGATCAATACACAATACCACACATAGTCCGTATGCTGGCTGGATATTTTACTGGTAAAGCCCCTGTATTACTGAGCTGTGTGTGCTGATTGGCTGTCTAGTAGCGCCTCTCCACAGTCCAGTGTGTTTCTAAGAGTTCTGTGCCAGGAAGAGTTGCTCCTGTGGACACCAGGTCAAGTTGCTCAAAGTTATTTTTCTATACACTAGAGAAATTGTCAGCAAAACCATCCTTATTGTACTCCACGCTACCGATTGCACAGGAGCAGAGTACCACTACTGGAAAAAAATGGAAGAAAATGAAACTCTGGCAGTATAAAAGACTTCTTTTATTAGAGGAAGAACATGGATTTAAAAAAAACCAAAAAACACAGTATGGGTATTTAAACACCTGCCTGTTTCAAGCAGGAATTCTTAGACTTATGCCATGACTAAGCGCTCCTGCTCAAAACATGTAGGCATTTAAGTACCCATACTGGGAAGGAAGGAACCAATGTTCTTCCTGAAATAAAGAAGTCTTTTATATCACCCAAGTTGCTGGAAAACTTTCATTTTCCTCCAAGTCATTTTTTCGGTACTCAATGTTCTGTATAGGACCCTAAAGAAGTTCCTGTTGTCTACAAAGAAAGTGATTACAGCATCCACCAGCTCTGACTGTTACATGTAAAGACTGGCTTCAATCTGTAGGTCATCTTAAATTTTTCAGTCATCCTTTTTTATTGCACGGGAACCAATAAGCGGTTTTCCATAGTGCTCTGGTTTCAAGGGTATTCCACAGGTCATAATAAATCAAAGTGAATTCTACTTCCTGGACTCCTACCTGTTGGAGGAATGGGGGTCACTTTCCTCCCCAACCAGCACTCTAGAGAGGATGAGACCATACATGTGGTTCTCTCCATTATAGATGACGGATGTCGCGTTAACAGCCAAGCCTTTCAATAGTCCCATAAGCAATACAGATGGCTGCATGCATTTAGGATGCCTCTAACTCATACATATACTCATTTCTAGAGAGCCAAACAGGTCAAAAGACTTTATTCTCCTAATATATAGGGGACCCAGACATGGCTACACAGTGCATCCTTATGACTTATCCTAATATAAAGGGAATCAGACATGGCTACACAGTGCACCATTAGTACTTGTCCTAATACATAGGAGACCCAGACATGACTACACAGTGCACCCTTAGTACTTGTCCTAATATATAGAGGACCCAGACATGGCTACACAGTGCACCCTTAGTACTTGTCCTAATATATAGGCGACCCAGACATGACTACACAGTGCACCCTTAGTACTTGTCCTAATATATAGGCGACCCAGACATGGCTACACAGTGCATCCTTATGACTTATCCTAATATAAAGGGAATCAGACATGGCTACACAGTGCACCCTTAGTACTTGTCCTAATACATAGGAGACCAGACATGCCTGCACAGTGCAACCTTAGTACTTGTCCTAATACATAGGAGACCAGACATGCCTGCACAGTGCAACCTTAGTACTTGTCCTAATATATAGGGTACCCAGACATGGCTACACAGTGCACCCTTAGTACTGGTCCTAAAATATAGGAGACCCAGACATGGCTACACAGTGCACCCTTAGTACTTGTCCTAATATATAGGGGACCCAGACATGGCTA
This sequence comes from Eleutherodactylus coqui, assembly GCF_035609145.1. Lineage (NCBI taxonomy): Eukaryota > Metazoa > Chordata > Amphibia > Anura > Eleutherodactylidae > Eleutherodactylus > Eleutherodactylus coqui. The sequence goes on along the minus strand of NC_089844.1, from coordinate 118,715,467 downwards.
CATAGTGCACCCTTAGTACTTATCCTATTATATAGGGGACCCAGACATGGCTACACAGTGCACCCTTAGTACTTGTCCTAATATATAGGCGACCCAGACATGGCTACACAGTGCATCCTTATGACTTATCCTAATATAAAGGGAATCAGACATGGCTACACAGTGCACCCTTAGTACTTGTCCTAATACATAGGAGACCAGACATGCCTGCACAGTGCAACCTTAGTACTTGTCCTAATACATAGGAGACCAGACATGCCTGCACAGTGCAACCTTAGTACTTGTCCTAATATATAGGGTACCCAGACATGGCTACACAGTGCACCCTTAGTACTGGTCCTAAAATATAGGAGACCCAGACATGGCTACACAGTGCACCCTTAGTACTTGTCCTAATATATAGGGGACCCAGACATGGCTACATAGTGCACCCTTAGTACTTATCCTATTATATAGGGGACCCAGACATGGCTACACAGTGCACCCTTAGTACTGGTCCTAATATATAGGAGACCCAGACATGACTACACCATGCACCCTTAGTACTTGTCCTAATATATAGGGCACCCAGACATGGCTACACAGTGCACCCTTAGTACTTGTCCTAATACTGTATATAGGGGACCAGACATGGCTACACAGTGCACCCTTAGTACTTGTCCTAATATATGGGGGACCCAAACATGACTACACAGTACACCCTTAGTACTTGTCCTAATATATAGAGGACCCAGACCTGACTACACAGTGCACCCTTAGTACTTGTCCTAATATATAGGGGACCCAGACATGGCTACACAGTGCACCCTAAGTACTTGTCCTAATATAAAGGGGACCCAGACATGACTACACAGTACACCCTTAGTACTTGTCCTAATATATAGGAGGACCCAGACATGACTACACAGTGCGCCCTTAGTACTTGTCCTAATATAAAGGGGACCCAGACATGGCTACACAGTGCACCCTTAGTACTTGTCCTAATATAAAGGGGACCCAGACATGGCTACACAGTGCACCCTTAGGACATGTCCTAATATAAAGGGGACCCAGACATGGCTACACAGTGCACCCTTAGTACTTGTCCTAATATATAGGGGACCCAGACATGGCTACACAGTGCACCCTTAGTACTTGTCCTAATATATAGGGGACCCAGACATGACTACACAGTGCATCCTTAGTACTTGTCCTAATATATAGGGGACCCAGACATGACTACACAATGCAACCTTAGTACTTGTTCTAATATATAGAGGACCCAGACATGACTACACAGTTCATCCTTAGTACTTGTCCTAATATATAGGGGACCCAGACATGACTACACAGTGCGCCCTTAGTACTTGTCCTAATATAAAGGGGACCCAGACATGGCTACACAGTGCGCCCTTAGTACTTGTCCTAATATAAAGGGGACCCAGACATGGCTACACAGTGCACCCTTAGTACTTGTCCTAATATAAAGGGGACCCAGACATGGCTACACAGTGCACCCTTAGGACATGTCCTAATATAAAGGGGACCCAGACATGGCTACACAGTGCACCCTTAGTACTTGTCCTAATATAAAGGGGACCCAGACATGACTACACAGTGCACCCTTAGTACTTGTCCTAATATATAGGGGACCCTGAAATTACTACACAGTGTACCCCCTTAGTACTTGTCTGTTCCTGTAGCCCTGCTATGTGCCACTCCTCTTCACCTTGACATGGAAACTACACTGGCAGCCATGCATAGTTATTTCTGTGCCCAGATGAATGGGGGCAGCACAGAATGGCATTGAGGGCCACCCCTGGTATAGTGTATTCTTTGAAGGAGGATTTCAAACCATGCATTAACCAAATACAAGAGAAAAAAACGGGAGAGAAGAAAAAATGCAGAAAGGGGAATAAGAACACTTTAAACCCTGATGTAAATTTCTAATTTATGGCCCTTGAAAAGGGCATCCTCATTCATCCAGATGTCACGTCGTTTGTTCTATTGAACGGCTGCATGTAATATTAGATCTTCCCTCTAGAGGTTGCTGCAGGTAAAATGTGCAGCCGGAGGCATAGGCCACGTTGGAATTGGCTGTTTACCTGGAGTTTTAGAAGCTGGAACACAGTTCTCATACTAATGGGATTGCCTGCGATGAGCCAACCTCTTTAAGGCTTATTAAACAGTATTTTCCATTAAAAATCAAGCAAATTAAAGCCCTTGGGTTATGATCTTAAATCAGACCATTAAAAAATCTATTTCTGGGAAAACTGGTTGAAAAATGTAGCTGTCGTTACAAGGGTTGTTAGCCAGCGTTCGGCTGCAGTCCAGGGAAATACTTTTAGCAGCACACAACCCCTGTGGACTGCGGCTGTCAATCAACAGCCCTGCTACAAAAAAAAAAGTCTCCCTGAAGCCCCGGGCTAATCGAGGCCTTGCTGACCGTCACCCAGCTACCTGCAAACAGATATAACAGAAGAGCAGAACATTTTCCTTAAAGGGGTTGTCCCGTGAAAGCAAGTGGGGTTATACACTTCTGTATGGCCATATTAATGCACTTTGTAATGTACATTGTGCATTAAATATGAGCCATACAGAAGTTATTCACTTACCTGTTCCGTTGCTAGCGTCCTCGTCTCCATGGTGCCGTCTAATTTTCAGCGTCTAATCGCCCGATTAGACGCGCTTGCGCAGTCCGGTCTTCTCCGTGTTGAATGGGGCGCTCGTGCTGGAGAGCTGCTCCTTGTAGCTCCGCCCCGTCACGTGTGCCGATTCCAGCCAATCAGGAGGCTGGAATCGGCAATGGACCGCACAGAAGACCTGCGGTCCACCGAGGGTGAAGATCCCGGCGGCCATCTTCACAAGGTAAGTAAGAAGTCACCGGAGCGCGGGGATTCGGGTAAGTACTATCCGTTTTGGTTTTTTTTCAACACATGCATCGGGTTTGTCCCGCGCCGAACGGGGGGGCTATTGAAAAAAAAAAAAACCCGTTTCGGCGCGGGACAACCCCTTTAATTTAGCAGTATTTACAGTTTCTATCGCATTTAGGAAGTTACATATATCACGTCCTCCTCTGCTTAGGCCTCTTTCACATCTGCGTTTCGGCTTCCTGTTCCGTTATGGCAACAGGAAAACCGAACCCCTGCCCAAACAAATACATCCTATGATGGAATCAAGTGGTGAACAAAACCATTGTCTATGGCGTCCCGTGTGACTTTTGTCATAGCCTCTAGCATTTTATAGCATGAAGTAGCGCAGCATGCTGTACTATTATGTCCAGGATTCTATGCCGGATGTGCGCCAAAGGAAGATATCAATGCGGCCTTATTTTCAGGAACGAAAAAGGCAAAATCACAACAGATGGCAAAAGGGGAGGTATTCTAGAATCAATGAGGCATGCCCTACTTTGGCCAACTTACTGCTAGTATAAAAGACTGGGGGTTGGTAAGGGGAAATAATTTAAAGGGTTATGCCAAAGTGTTAACTTATTCCCCATCCTGTGGATAAGAGATAAGTGTCGGATTATAAAGGGGGTCAAACAACTGTGAGAATGGGAGTACTGTGTCCCTCCCCCCCCCCCCCCCCCCCGTAAGAATTGGTAATCTCCCATAGCCCCACAGAGATGAATGGAGTTGGCAATGTGTATGCTCGACCCCTGTTCCATTCATACAACGAGACACAGGATCTCCATTCTCAGGATCAGGGAGGGTTCCAGCTGTCAGACTAAACCAATCAGACACTTACGCTATATCCACAGGATAGGGTGTAAGTTAAAATTTTGGGTTAGCTCCTTGAATTGCTTCGCATGTAGCAGCCGATTCAATAATTAACACTCTTCAATGGATTTGTCCACTCTGGGCAATACCTTTTTACAACAAGGGTTCCCAGAAAATATGCTGGACACACACTTTTTTTTTCCAGAAACCACATTGTTAAGTCGCAATCTACAGAGAAACTTTTTAGCAAGTGTTTTAATTTTCCAGCAGCGCCAGCCCAAGTGCACTAAACTATTACATGGTGTGTATGGAAATCAATGGACTAGCAGCACAACAGCGGACAGTCTAGCTCCTCCAAAGTTAGACTCTTTGTAGTCACTTTCTACTCTGACTTATTCAAGTAGCTCCTGAATATATATCCCTAACGGAGCATTTTAAAATCAGTTTTGTTAACCAGACAACTCATTTTACTGTATCAGAGATTAAAGTCCAACACGCTTTGGTTAATACAGACATGCAGCTCTCCATGAGCTGAACCATTTCTGCTGTCTGGTCTATGTGATTCCGTACATTCTAGTAAGTCGACCAATTAATGCACTTAGAATAAATTGATGGACTCTATAAATAAGGGAATTTACAGACTCAGACTAAACCCTAGAAGCTACAAGTTATCTAGGCCTGATAAAAAAAAAGTAAGCAAAAAGTAAATGGCCAAGATCGTTAGACATAGAAGCACAGCAATTTGGCAGTGCCTATCCAAATATCAAGTTTCCCTCAATGGTTTTGGACAAGGAACACTTGAAGAAAACTCATTCTACTGGATCTGGAAAGGATATTAAATCAAATGAGACACCGGAGACATCTTGAGCTTCTGATAGTCGGGGGGTGGCTGAAAGATTTATTGACAGCAGAAATTAAAGAAGCCGAGACTGGCATAAAAAGATGAGAAAGAATCGGAGCGAGTTAAGATGTAACAATCTAATCAAGTCGTCTCGGAGAGGGATCACTTACAAGCAGTGTCTACACTGTTTAACACAAGATTTGAGAGGCTGCAATGAAATCTTCGTGGTGACATGAGCAGAAGAGAAAGAGGACATCCTCGTACTTAAGAAGAGAGAAAATTACCCCAACCTCTGATCTGGGGGCTAGCGAAGCTCTGCCGCAATAAGAGAGACAATCATTTCTTTCTTCACAAGCCATCACCCTGAGAAGCCAGACAAGGACAGGATGATTCTGAATTGTTCCAGTGTCTCCAGCTATTCCATTCACTGACATTTAAGAAAAAGTTCTTTTGTGATCTAAAAAGTGTACAGCTGTCATGTAAAAGCTAAAGAAAAAAAACTTTCCTAAGAAGTCGTCTTTAAGGAAAATTAAACAACTGCCTAAGGTGTCCATGCAAATATTTCCCTTTGTGCACAATAGGACCTGCTTTAATTAACATGGTCTTGAAAATGAATGAAGGAATAACAAACTAGTACCCTAAAGGGGTTTTTGCCTTTTACGATAACTTTTTGTTGAAAGGGCCCCACAAAAATAGGCTGATTACAGGCGGTTCCAATGCTGGTACTCTTTGCAATCTATGACCTTCAATTTCTCTGCATCACCTCCACAGGAGAAATAAAGCATTACATGGTGTCCATTGAACTCATAATGGACATAGCAGGATGTAACGGGCCCTCCAAAAAGAGAGAGACTCTGCAATCACTCACTGCTCTGGATGATTGATTGCAGTCCAGAACTAACGATTACCCTTATTTGAAGGGTTTTCCCATCTCTAAGTGACGATATATATCGTTGAGATATCCCACGATCGGGGAGTCTGACATCTTGGACCCTATTCCCCCCCGAAACAAAGGCATATGTACTATAGAGGAAGGCCATATGGCTATGGGACCAATGGAGAGAGGGGTCCAGCAATGTTTGTCCCATCCCTTTTCTACTGGCCTGACTGGAACCAGTGGAGATCAAGGTGGTTGGGAATGCTCTTAAAGGAGTTGTCCTTTTTAAAATTAGGTCAAAATCAGTTAAAATAATAAAACAAATGCTGCCTACCCAATCTCATCTCCAGTACTGGAGCCTATAATTCTCCCAGTCTGTATTGACAGCGAAAGTCAGGTGACCGCTGCCCACCAATCAGAGCCCGCAGAAACACTGTCCCGAACTCCGGGCATCATGACACCTAGGATGTGAGTATTGGTGCCAGGAGAATGAATGGGGATACTACCACCTCCGATTGGCAGTCAGCGGTACCTGACTTCCATTGTCAACACAGGACGGGAAAGTCATGGGGCTGCAGCACTGAATTGTCGGGGTTAAGGACAGGAAAGCACAATTTGCTTTATTGTTTTCACTCATTTGTAACCAGTTTTAAAAAGTCCGCATAATCAAACAATCCCCTTAAGGGTCATAAAAAGGGAATGGAAGGAAAAGCAAATACAACTGGGTGCCAAATCTAGCACCTTAAAGCCCCCCCCCCCCCCCCCTCTCCGTCTACGGCCGAGGCGGAATATCGCTATGTATATCTTTTCTATGTATATAATTGCCCACCAATCCCTAAAATAAAGGGGACTGCAGCACTGATTTAGTACTATATACCCTTATAAGTGTTCACTGCACAGTGCCGCTCATGGCCAACCGTCTATGCAGGTAACTGCAGTCAACCCCATTAAGTCAACAAGTGGCCGATGAGGCGCTCTGCAGGCAAAAACCAATGAATGGGACATAGTGCTACATTAGTGTCATGGCCCCTTCATTCCCAGAATCGGTCAAGGTCCTAGAGGTCAAACCCGACCAATCGTAAAGTTATTTCAATATGCCATTAAAATCCCATCAACACGGAAATCTCTAAATAGATATTTCAAAATAGGTTTTCTACACAAGAACCCGTTTGGTCAGACGATCAATATTGAAGGTCTGACCATAGATGAAGCCATGAGACTATAGCTCTGCACATATACTGTATGTATTCAGCTGCACGTGAATGAATGCTAACTTCTCCATCCATTCACTAACTGTTGACCAGCTCACCCAAGCCTGTGTATATAAGCACAGAGTGTTGGCCCAAGTGCATCATTCCCTGAAGTCTCCTCACTGACCCATCAAGTCCAGGGGGAATCTTGTTGACCCAGCGCTAAGGATAATATCATTGCAAGATAGAACATAAAGTACAGAAAGGGATATTCTAGGAGTTCGCCAAAACTTATTTGGACATTTCTGCTTTCCAAAACAGAAAGTTAAAGGGGTTCTGTCACTAAAAAAGAAAAATGCTCTACTTATCTATTCCTCCCCCATCAGTCTACTTACCAGATCTTCACCTCCCTTATCTTCTCCTGTCTCCTGCAGTCCGGGGGCTCACTTCACCTACACTTGCCTGATTCTGCTCCTTACTGTGAGGTTACGTACATTTGGTTGGCAGTCTGCCAATGTAGGTTATGTCACAGCTCACAGGCCAGCAGGAGGACTGCCTATCTTCTTCAGAGATTCCTCATGCGAGCTATCTCTGAAATAGATTACAATTCCTTCCTAGGCAGTGAAGCTACAACACAGAGATGTGACCTTCACTGACCCAGCAGGAAGGAGTTTGTGATAAAGCAACCTTCATAACAAGCTGGGCCCAGCCTGCAGTGAGCTGACCTGGGGCACTGGAGAAGCTCAACCAGGAGAAAATGTGATAAGCAGACAGACAGGGAAGGAATAGGTAAGTTTAGATAATTTTTTTTTTTAATGACAAAACCCCTTTAAAGTCTAAGTTAACAAACTGCCGCCTTTTCCTCAATGGCAGCGCTTAGTGTTAACAGTTCCCTATTCAGTACGAGGCACTCTTTCGTTTAATTCACAAAGTGTGACTTGAATTTACGTTCTTCTAAAAAGGGAGTAAACCGCGTTCAGCTGCATAAACGAACGCTCTTTGATCACAGAGATACAGGTTTCCTTTATGTTTTTTCTTTCCTTTTTCTGTTTTTCTCTGCAATATAAATAGGAAAAATTGAGACCTGATGCCCCCTACATTTCTCGCTTTCAGAAACGCCATCGTTTTCTTAGTAATCAAGTGTTTACAGAGTGCCGCTTTGTTCAATCCCCTTCCGGGCTCTGTATGCCTAAACAAAGAAGGTTGGCTTCAACACAGCTGTTCATTTGAAAGGGAAAATATAGTGGATGGGGGGGGGGGGGGATCAAAATGAGCCATTCCGGCTTTGAGATCTGAAATATTTGTCATCACATGAAAACAAAGCAAAAGAGCGAAAAAAAACACAATCCTCTGTACTGTAAAGTCAAATAAAATATACTGTCTGTTCCCCCGTTGGATGTTTGTTTGCGATGGGGTGAGTGAAATATAAAGTGGAGTCGTTATGTTCTTGGCGCAGAGGAACATCTGCGTCTATTTTTGTGGGACGTGAATGAGACCGATTGAGGAGGGGGGGGAAAAAAAGTTGGAAAAAAAAAAAATCATCTCTTTTACATAATTATACCTTGTTAGTTTCAGAGATACAATGCAGGGATGAAACGCCAATTAAGATGAATATGTTAATGAACTCGTCTTTGAAAGTTGGGATTAAAGTGGTCAGAAATCCTCACGGGAACAGACGTGATTTAATCCCCAAAGTTTGTTTGCATTTTTACGGAGATGTTACCATAGATGTTTACTTTTCTTTTGCCTTTCAAGGAGAATGTAAGACGCTTTCCAGTGTCATCTTCAGGGAAATGGATTGTAGCTCACATGACATGCCTAACTTTCTGTAGCTCAGGAGTTACATTCACATATAAGTCAGGTGCCTTTATGTCTCAAGACATGATCACTGGGTATCTTGTTGCTGGGACCCCCGAGCAATCATCTGTGATCTACGGTGGTAGACGTATGGAATGTTGAGGTTTTCTGCAGCGCCTCTGCAGGGGAGAGGAACACAGTTATCCCCAAAATCGATGGACTGTATCTAATACAAGGGCATGCCAGGCAGTCTAGAGCAAAGAGAAGCTATTGAAGCTACTTCCGCTCTGGCTAGGCTGAGGGGATGATGATTCAGTTGACTTCTAAGTTTTTACTAAAAACAGAATACCCCCTTTAGAGCTCCTGTACACGGGCGGATTTGATTAGCGGAATCCGGGGCTGGCGGCTGCTGCCCCTGGATTCAGCAGCAAAAACTGCCCACAGCCTTCTATGGAGAACTGCTGCTTCCTGCACACGAGCAGAAATCAACTGTGATTTCCGCTTGTGACAGAAAAATCGCAGCAAGCTCCAATTCAGTGTGGCTTCCACCTGGACAGCTTGTGTTGAAGTTAATGGAAACCGTCCGTCCCGCGGCCCTTCCGCAAACATCATTGCGAAAAGTTACGGGATCCACGTCATCGCCTAGCGACGGCGCAGCATAATCTGCACTGCGCATGTGCGCCGGCCGGCGCTTCTGCAGTACAGATAAAGAAGAATCCGGTAAGCAGGGTCACTAGCGGAGTACAGGGTAGGATCCCACTGCGGGATCCCGCATGCCGGTTCCGATCCGGTCGTGTGCAGGAGGCCTTAAGGGAACCTTTCACCAGTTTTGCTCTCATAAACCAGTGGCCATGTGTTGTCTGTCAGTAGGGTAGCTTTTTAAACATGGACAGACGGATAAAGGTGCTTCAAAACGGGACGATTACCGTTAAAAAAAAAAAGAAAGTTCAAACAAGCAAGATTGATAATCGTTCAGTCTAAAAATGCGGGCGCACAACTGAATGTGGAACGATAATCGTTCACATTTAATTTGTCGTTCATTTTCATAAAATCATCGTTTATACAGAACGCATTAACTCCTCATTCACTTGTACAGCGAATGTGACAGACTGAACGAGTCAGAACGATTTCTCATTTGAATGAGCCAACGAAAAAAGTGGGAGAGCGAAAGATAAATCGGCTCGTCTAAAAAGGACCCTTACGGTGCTATTAAATGTAATGGTTATCGGTCAAACGAGTGGAAGTGAACAGTAATCGTTCAGTCTAAATGCAGGCCCATAACCTCACGATTCTCGCTCGCCATTCAGTCATTCTCTCACATTAACCTGAACAATGATCACTCAGTTTTGCCAATTTGAACGATTTTCTGAACGATGATTGTTCCCGTCTAAACGGGGCATTACTCTATCTCAATCCAATATGTGTTGGCTATCAGGGCGATTTATTTACAATTTTAATTTACGTTACAAAGGGTTTTGTTGTATTAGGCCGGCTTCACACGAGCGTGACAGGCTCCGCAGCGGAATATTCCGCAGTGAAGCCCGTCACGGCGCCCCCCAGAGACCCCATACTTACCAGCGGAAGATAGCGTGAAGACGCTTCCCCGCCCCCCGCCGTCGCGTCATGTGACATGCCCACCGTGTCACGTGACGCGCCGGCCGCGTCATATGACGCGGGGGCGGTAGGCGGGGAAGCGTTTTCACGCTATCTTCCGCTGTGTTACAGCGGGAGATAGCGTGAACGGACGGCTTCCATTGACTGCAATGGAAGCCGTCAGCACGTACACCCGCGGCAAATAGAGCATGCCGCGGGGGAGGACGGGAGATTTCACGGTGCGAAATTCCGCGGTGGAATTCCGCATCGTGAGCATTGTGCTATTAGGTTCAATAGAACCTAATAGCAAGGGGCAACACAGCGGATTTTTGCCGCGAATTTACGCGGCATAAATCCGTTCGTGGGAAGGAGGCCTTAAGGTAAGAGAACAATAGCTTTTTAATGGGTTAAGATAACTTTCTGCACCATTCTGTCCCATTTGTCCGATCTGTAGACTTTATGCCTCATCAGCCCATCTCACCTTTGAAAAACTTTCTAAAAATCCCATGCCATATGCAAAGTAGGTTCAAATGGTCAGGTAGGAGATATAAAGGCCTTTCCAGGAACCAGCAGTGTAAGTGCGCCTACCCACTTGCGTTGCCGATTTTCGCGCGTGAAAAACGCGGCGTTTTTGCGCGGTTTTTTTGCGCGTTTTCCGAGGCGTTTTTGCAGCCCTCCATTGACAATCATGGGTGCATTAAGAGAAAAATAAGGACACATATGCAACTGACAGTTCCTATGTGAAAAAAACCCACGAAACGGAAAAAAAAAACCCAGATGGACAAGAACACATTCTATACTAATTGCTCTTGAGAAAAAATGCAAAACATCACAGGAAAAAAAAAAAAAAAAAAAAAATCGCAAGTGGGTAGGCACCCTAACTCATCCTCTCTGTTGGACACGGATGACTACTCACAGACTAGTGCAAATGATGATGTCCTGGAAGTCAGAGCGGGGGCCAGCACATGTGCAAAGAAGGCTGACCCATCAGGTTCTTCTGTGCATGCACCAGTCCTACTGTGACTTTTAGGACATCAGTGTCTACACTGGCCTGTGGACAATGTAGGCGGCATCTTCCACATCACTCAAGAGGGGCTGGATCACACTGAACACTGCAGGGGGTTGGAATGGTCCGTGTATGTCCATCAGACCATTTGACTCTAATTTGCATGTGATAATGGATGTTTGAAAAGTTAATTTCCAAAAGGTATAGTTAGCTAATGGGAAAAAACGTACATGTGTTTAGAAAGCTATCTGAGTGACTGATAACATTGTTATTAGGGTTAATCCCGGTGATGGGTTCCCTTTCCAAAATCAATTTGGCAAGCCAACAGAGTTTATTTTACCGCACTTGGTTGCAAAAATACATAGTTAATAAATGCAAAAAAGCCACACACAAGCCAGAAGCCAGGCCATGTCTGCAGGGCCTCACACAACATCTGACATACGAATGTTCTGCATGACATTTTATACATGGCAAGCTAAATCGGATGCCAGAACTCAATCCCAGATGACCTTTAATGGTCTAGATACCAAGTACGAGTCAAATGACTGTTTAATCCTCTTTTCCCGGGTGAACAAGTGTGTACCCCCTCGAGTGCAGAAATAAAATAGTGATCGAGAAGAGGAGGAAAAAAATATAATAAATGTCAATAGTATTACAAGAGCAAACAAAAAAAACTACTATTTTCTTCATTTATCCCCCAGCCTTACAATGTAACAGAGATTTGAAGGGCTCAGCATATCCGTTCCCATTGTCTATACAGCGAGGACAAACCGCTAGAACAAGCTTTGAGTTAGATAGCATGGTACCTGAGGTTCGAGTGCAGATACCCTAAACCAATTCAGGTCCATGGTGAGAGGTCCTCCTGGAGGTGAAGTACTGCGGACCCTCATCTTTAAGGTCTCCAAAGCATGAGATGGATAGTACTAGCAGATATTTAACGACAACATAAGTGTACGCCATTATCAGCACCTCCATATTCAGCATCAGCGTTTCTTTTGGTGCTCTACAGAATGAACTGGATTCCTGGACAATGAAGACCTCCTTAACCCTTAACTCTTCCAAGGAGGTAAGTGCATTCTGTAGTTCTAAATTCCCCAATTTTTTCCCCTTTTTTTGGTTTTTAAGCATTGCATCACTCTTTATGTTGTGATATGCAGAGAGCCCATGGCCAGTTTAGCTTTAACCCTTTCCAATCCACTGTCTGACGTCTAAAGACATGATTATTTAAGGCTGTACAGCTCCGATGTTGGAAGACGGCCGTCGGGGTTCTCTTACTGTATATTGCCAGCCTCTCTGCTGTTGGAGCCTATTCAATGTGTCACCTCATGCAGTACTGGCTTTAGCCAGCAGATAGCATCATTGTATAATGACAGAAAAAGAGTAGGCCCCCTAGGAAAACCAGGATACAAATTGGAATAGAAAGGGTTTATACTGAGAAGGATTTAAGGTACATCTAACCAGGAAAGAATTTACAGCAAAAGAAAAAGAAAAAAAAAATCAGATGAGGATTTGTGGTAAAAGCTGGAACAGATTCTCAGCAAAACTCCACATCTTTTAGGCTCTCTTCACACGGGCATATTTGTGCGTGCTATACGCAGAGGATAGAACCCAATGATTTCAATGGATTTGTTTATATGCGCACAATTTTCCTGCTCATTTCAATCACGTAAAAGAAGAGAAAAAGAAAAAAAAACACAATGCACACTCTAATTTCCAGTGCATTTGCGCACCCAAAGTCTGTATATACGTCAAAGAGAATGTGCGTGCAGTATGGTACGAGATGCGTGAAACACTGCATAATTCTGCCGGGAAAAAAAAGAACACATCTGGAACACAGCCTAATTAGACATTATAATTGGGGCATATTCGTTTGCCGCACGCACATGAACATGCCTTGCTGACGCAAAAAAGTACAGAAAAATACACTGATGAGCGCACAAATACACACTGTTCATTCTGCAAAAGCGCATAGGCTAGAGTGAGGGGGGCCTGAGGCCTTATATCACTGAGATAAAACAACAGACGGAAACCGCAACCATCTGAAGCATTGGATTCTCATGCATTTGCTCAGGTGGGCGATTTAACGGTGCCGGCTAGGAAAGATGGCGAATACGCTGTGCATTCTGGCTGGCCACTTTTACGCGCGTCCGAAAAAGATAGGTCTTGTCCTATCTTGGCCACAATCAGCCTGCAGCTCCCACAGAAGCCTATGGGACCTGCCAGCAAGAGGAGCAGGAGAAGTTTAACACGACTAGCGCTGCTACACTCCCTCCCCCTTCCACCCTTTCCCCTTGTGGATAGCTCCTATAGGCTTCTATGAGAGCTTCTATTGCTGCGATCAGCCAGCAAAGGGAGGGTGAGAGAGTTTAGCATGGCTAAACTTTGTTCCCCCCCGGGCCGATGGCATTCCGGGCTGCGGCATATATACACCACACCCAGCTGTCTGAAAGGGTGAGAAAACGCGTGATTCAGCCGCGAATTGGTCCCAGCCTTCTCTGGCTCATGTGATTTTCACCCGCGAGGCAGGCAGCCGAAAATCACAACACCCATGTGAATAAAGCCTCAGCATGCGCATTCTACTGCAGGTATTACACTGAAAGGGGTGAGAGCAAATATCAGTCCCGTTCATAAAACAGCTACAAGAAAGCGACTACCACAATGTAATGCCACCCTAGGGTTTGGAAGTGACATATAAAGTTGCAAAATACATTAGTGACTTGTAATTAGGATCCCAAGCTGCTGATTTTCTATAGATTGTGACAATGTCAATGACAACATTAACTATAAATCCAATAGGAAATAAATTGGTTGAGGGGAAGTTAGTAAAGCCCAACCATTTGTTAAATGATTCAATATTATCTGCTACAATACAATTAAGAATATTAGGAACTGACTACTAGTAGATCCAAGGAACAATTAGAAAATCCCTAGTTCTATATAGCAGCATGTTACTGATCAATCAAGCAATTTAGTTGCCTCGTGCAATCAACGCGGTTTACAATTTCTGAAAAATAAAAAATGAAGTCCAAATCCTCAGAGCGCCTTCATTTGTGACGAGACGGTAAAGATCAGAAATTAAAAGCTTGCTTGTACCTGAAGCTAATCAATGTGCTTAATAAAGAGTAAACACCTTAAGACAAAAGTGCCTCTGATTTCCAGACCTGACTAGTCCCGGCCTCGGATGACGGGCATGAAACAGTAAGTTACTATACTGTCACTTATTGGCCATTTCCACGGGATGATTATCGCTTTTAGGTGTTCGAGAGGTGACCATGTAAACCTCTGTCTTTTAACTATGAGTCACCGGTACTTTAGTATGTAGTCAAAGACCCTGGGGCATGTGCACAAGGGCTTTTTAATGCTATATTCACATTGCATCTCCTCCTCTCATCCGGAATCCCATCTCTGCTCCTGTCTGAAATCATGAAAACGAGATCAGGACTGCATCCCTGGATGAAATCTAACTTGGCCAATATTGACAGATGCTGAAAAGGAGACCAATAGGTCTGTGTTTCGGCAGGTTTACAATTGTTTCTACCTTTTTATGCCATAAAGAATAGCATGGATTTCGTGCAGAAACCGTGCTAAGAATTAACGTGCACAGAAAATAAAAAAAGAAATGACAACATAGATTTCCATAACATTCAATGCAATGCCAAAATGCTGCGGAATTCAACACAGAATTAGCTCCCTAACCCGCATTGAAATCTTGTCATGTGAATGAGGCCTGATGCGAATTGCACATGCTATATTCTTTCTGTTGCAGATCTCACAAAAACATCCTTACCGAAACCACATGCGTACTTTGATTTCACTTTTTACAGTGCATCGGATGAAATCTGCATCAAAGACAAATCTGATTGGGTCTGATAGGGGTAGTGTGCTCTAAATTGTGTCAGATTTAAAGTGTAGAATCCACAGCAATTTCATAATGTGTGAATCCCCCTATAGCTGCTTTCACAGGGCCAAGAAAATTGCGCAAAATTTGTGCATTGCCAGGCGCACCAATCTTGTGTGAATATGAATCGGGTCATACACATGAGAGATGTTTTCCTGCATTGCGAGGTGATGTCTAAAACAAATCACGGCACGTCTTATCCTTGGGTGCGCCCTCGCTTTGCCCATTGCTTTCAATGGGGCCACCGGCAGCAGGGCTCCGCGTGTTAGGTGCATGCTGTGCGATGTTTCTCTATTGGAAACAATGAGAGTAACTCAGCCATCCTCCACCATGGCTGACAACTGCGCCGGAGGATCGCTACGTCCGGAGTGATGCGAGGCGGTTTTGAGATAAACGCCTTGCATTCGCGAGGATATCGCATGCTGGAGAGAGCAATATCTGACCGTGATTTTACGCTGAATGATTATGGTTCAGATTTACGCTAGATTGTGAGAATTGGAACAATAATTGCTCAATGTAAATGTTGCCAGTGACGGGACGATGAATGATAATTCGCTAGTTTATAATTTGCCATTCGGTTTTTGTAGTCAGAAACCAAACGACGATCGCCCTGTATAATCAGGCAGCCATTCACCTATGAGCGGACCGCCTGTTTATGGTGAATGGAGGCGGGCGGCTGGAACGATCCCCGGCCGGCTCAGTCTCCATCCACTGCGTGATCCTCTCTCCGATGAACAAAAGTGATTATCACTAGGACAACTGTCAGGGGCTGAAGTGTCGACAGTCGTCCCGTGTAAACCGACCCTAAGGAAGAACGTTCTGCAAGTGGTGCAGTTTTGGCCACATGGCAGGTGCAAAAATATGAACACAGTCAAAATATGAGAAGCCCCAGCAAACAGATGATATTGCTGGAGGAGGTTTCCACCAACTACTAACTTACTAACCTGCTGCACCAGTGCAAATATTGTATTTCATTCAGCTATTAAAATTAAGGGCAGTCAACGTAAGGGTGGTTGCACATTCCTGTCGGAACCTCAGACCGGGGGTCCCATCGCAGATCGGCCTGAAAATACTGGAAGAAGCAGCGCTGCATGCAAAGGCCGGGCAGCGGGGCTGAAAGCAGACAGACCCCATTATAGTCGATGGGGTCCACCTGGCGCTGTTCGGAGATGGAGCCATTCGGTCATGGGGATTCCCTGAACGGAGCAGAAAAGCGGAATCCCCATCGCAAGTGTGAAAGCGCCACAACACTGAGGAGGAGCATCTGCTTCTTTGTGACATCCATATCTTTAATGCAGCATATGGAAAGGGGTTGTCAACATGGGAATCCCTTTAAAGACGCCTTAAAGGTTGGAATAGAGACAGTCTCTTTAAGGCATGCGTCTACATCCACCAGCGTGCCCCTACAATTTCCACAAGTGCTATATTATGAACAAACGCATGAAATGATCAAGCTGTACAAGAAGCTCGATGAAGACGGCGTGAAAAACAGAATCTTCGCCTTGACCAAATCACAGCTCCGAAAGTGAAAAAACTAAATTCAGATCACAACGTGTGAGGGGAAAAGAAATCCTATTTGTACTCTGCGAAGGTCTAAGGAGGAGCGGGTTATATTTATGAAGCATTTTTCATGTGGTAAAGCAATTACAGTGAAAAATGAGCGAGGTTATCCGAGGCTGCGCTTACCTTGGTATCACACCTTGATTCATTAGACCGGCCATAATAAGGCACAAGCTGCTTCTTACTTAGCAAATTCATTCACATTCATAAGGAACTTCTGTTATCTTTATTGGGCTTTCGCCAAAGAAACTTAGAACGGCATGTTTACAAACACCATCGGGAACGTCTCTTTATTCACCGCTACCAGGCTCTGTCCGGAATTTGCGTAAGGTCTTCATCACTTACGCAAAAACAACAAAAATGCAGCCAACAGTTATTGGTGGGGTTTCCACATTTTTCTTCTTTATTTGAACTGCTAAATGCAGTTTTGCCAGAATTCGTTAATTTCCCCCATTCAAGGAAGATGCTGGCACGCTGCGGAAATTAAAACGAACTGTCCTAAACAGCACTACGGATAACATTGAGCTGATAGACACAGTGAAGGAAGTGGGTTCTTCTCAGACTGGTTACTTAAAGGGATTACAAAAACATGGCGGTTTTCATCCAGAAGAGCGCCACACTTATATATAGTTTGTGCCCAATATTGCCGCTCAGTTCATTAAAGTGAATGGGGATGTGCCTAAATACCAAAACACAAACTGTGGACATGATGGCATGTTGCAGTTTTTGGAAGAAGGTAACTCCATATTCCTTATCCGGTACAATCTCCTTTGAATTTGTACAGCTCTTGAGGCACAGTACATACCTACATCCGAGGCTCCGGCGCAGATCTGGGACATGCTGCATTACTTTGTCCGGTAAGATGTGTGTGGCATGCCAGAAGCCCAATGGACTCCGTTATAGCCACAGGGGTCAACTGGGTGCTGTCCATGTCAGTGAAGTGCTGGATCAGCAGTAGAGATGAGCAAGTACCAAAATGCTCGGGTCCTTATTATTCGAGTCAAGCTTTTCGTAATATTCAAGAGCTCTATTCGAGTCACAAACCCTATTGACTACAATGGGAGACTCAAGCATTTTTGTATTGGATCCGCCGGGTGCCGAGCATTCTCTCTCTTTCTCGTAACGAGCATCATAGAGTATGCTAATACTCGAATGAGCATCAAGCTCGGACGAGCATGTTCGCTCAACTCTAATCAGCACCTTTGTTGCTTGGCTCCTATGATGGAGCCATACAACATAGTAGATTAACAGATGTCTGCCAAACACGTAAGGGAAAAGTCAGCTAAATCAGTTGACTTTGATGGACCTGTCCAATAACCGAATGAGCATGGGGGCCTGTTGACTGTTCTCTGATGGCAGATGTCAGAGTCAAGAGCACTCTCAAACATTCGTGTTCAACTTAAGGAGTATCTAAAACCTCTTGAAGACCCAGTCAATTTTGGCCTTGAAGACCATAAAAGAATTTCCTTCTTCAGTTTCAGTCAGTGCATTCCAGAAGTCATAACTTTTTTTTTTTATCTTGCAAAGTCTGCAGTGTGACCACCCATTCTCCTGACATCAGCGATTCATATCCTGGGTGTCATGATGCCATGATTTCAGGAAAAGTGACGCTACGGCCTCTGATTAGCTGCAGCGGTCAAGTGACCTCTGATGACATCATCAGCAACAAACACAGGGACGGCGGCAAATCTACACAGTGCGGGATCTCAACGGCAGAGGAAAAATAAGCAATTTTTGTTATTTTAGTGTGGTTGGACCTAGAGGGGCATCATTATCCTGTAACTGGACCGCTCCTTTAATGTACATGTTGCTATGGTTGTGACAAAACTCAATACAATGTGTATTATTTTTGGGTCCAGTATTTAACAAAGCTTATTTATTGTGAAGCACATGTATTTTACAAGAATCACCTTGGGGCTTACTTATTAATACGGTCTAAAAGTTAGAAAATCTATCCAATTTTAAAACTGTTTAGTCCAAGTTTAGACCATCTATTAGTTGGCGGAGTGTACACCAAAAACTGTGGCAAAATCTTGGTTTCATTTAGTGCAATTCGGGGTGCAACATAGGCCATGCTCCTTTTTGGAAAAGTCAGAAAATGTGTCAGAAAGTGCCTAACACAACGTAAATGAAGTACAAAGCATGTAAGCAGTTTTCTGCTGTACTTTGCGGAAGAAAATAGTCATATTTTGAATAGTAAATAAGTCCCATTGTCCCCAAACTGCAATATAGTCGCTCGCAATTTTCGAATTCCATTTTTTTTTTTCAATTGCATCTTCAACCTTGACGTGTAAATATACTCCAACTACATATGTTTGAGCTATATATTGGCTGGATTGGATACATATACGCAACCTTACTGTATACAGCAGCAATTGCCATATATAGGGACGTCAGGATAACACTCACTCTCCTGCTGTCAGCTATTAAATTGAGCCGTCACAGTCTTTGCTATGAGTAATCTGTACAAATATAAGCAGAACATCCAAGCCTGGCATCCCCCTAGTCTAGTAGTCCATAGTGCCAATGCATACGCCACTGCCAATGTGCAGAAAACAAGCTCCTAATAAAGACTACCCAGAGGCTTCCTCTCTTTACAGATGATGCCTCCAGCTTACAGCCTGCAGACAAATCCGAATACTACAGATCTCATGCAGATTTTAATAACTGTCCCGGATATAGTCAAGTCTTCGCTTTGCCGCCATTCTCAGCTTTTAGCGTACATTTCTTATATTTTTTTCGTTTTGTATCCATGAAAAGTAACGGACGGCTAACTGACCTCACTGCAGGACAGCGATGCACTGTCATAGGATATCGCTGCAGTTCATAACTGAATAGCTTCTTACATTGGTTCCTTAGCAGAAGTCATTGTTGTGCAAAAGTTCCTTAAAAACAGTCGAATGCCACTTAAATCTGTTATGCAACTCTAGAACCCATCTTAAAGAGGTTATCCCAAGATTAAGTTATTCCCTATCCACATGATAAGTGTTTTGATCAGTGGGGTCTGACTGCTGGGAATCCAACCAATTACAAAAATGGGGGTCCCATGTTCCCCTATGTGAATGGAATGGTGGTCAAACACGTGGTCTATGGGAGTGCCGAAGGGAAGCCAAGTACAGCGCTCGGCAATCTCCAGCAGATCCATGTAGATGAATGGAGCATCAGTGCACAGGCTCGACTGCCTCCATAAATTGCAGCTAAACTATGAGGGTCCCAGCGGAGGAACGTTCTAGGTCTATGGGACCCCTCTGATAAAGAGGTATTGCCCAAAGTGGACAAATTCTTTGATGACTATTGATGACAATTCAATAGGTTATTCAAATATTTTAACTTATCCTATATCCAGAGGATATGGTTTAAAGGGGTTGTCCCGCGACAGCAAGTGGGGTTATGCACTTCTGTATAGTATGGCCATATTAATGCATCGTGCATTAAATATTGGCCATACAGAACACATACCCCCTCCTGGTGCTGGCGTCCCCGTCTCCATGGCGACGAGCAAACTGCTTCTCTGGTCGCCGGAACAGTCGCGTTGCGCTGACAGGAATCCCCTTCTGGAAGGTCTTTGCTCACGAGCTGCGTCCTGGCTCCTCTCCCTTCTCAGCGACATCGAGTAGCTCCGCCCCCGTCACATGGTGCCAATCAGCCAATGGAGAAGAACATCCACGGTGCACCATGGGGAGAAGACCCGCAGTGCACCATAGGAGAAGACCAGCGGTGCACCTTGGGAAATAATGGCGGCCATCTTGGAAGAAGAATTTTTATAACTTCATGAAACGATCCAATGGTGAGTAGAAACTCTTTAAAATCGCTTTCCACGGGTAGATTATCATGTTTGCTTTAGGAGGGGGACTGGGCAGAGAGAAAAAATCTACAATTTTGGCGCGGGGCAACCCCTTTAAGTGTCTAGTGGGGGTTGGACTGCTAGGACCCCCGCCAATACTGAGAAAGGAGGTTACTTATCCTCCTTGTATGAATGGAGCGTAGAACCTGCCGCTCAGTTCATCTTTTTAGGACTGTCAAAGATTGCTGGACCCTCGGCCTCTCTTTGGCAGTCCCATAGATATGAACAGAGAGTGAGCATGTTTGCTTCACCACCATCTATTCAAGGGTACACAAGACTCGAGCTGTCATGATAAGTGGGGGTCTTTGCGGGCTGCACTAGGAATGATATAGACCTTTTTGAGGGATCTGGGGGCATTGAAAAGTATTGGCTCCATGTATCCAAAAATGGCCTAAGGCAAGGTTAAAGGTAAGTAATTGACTAAGTGTGTTAATGTGAAGGATTTTCCTTGTTTTTAGAACGTTGTATATAAAGACCTCCCCAGAAACCATGATAAAGGTCTGCCTCCAGTTCTGTACATTTAGGGACAAGCAGAGAAAAGGAATCTACCCATCAAGTGATTTCTCTTAGGCAATAGAAGCTCTATGGGTAATTGTAAGTACATATCCTGATGGGAGACTGATGGAAGGTGCTGCACTGCTTTGTGCAGGCCGTCTAGAAAGCTTTTCACTGTCCTTTCTGGACAGTGTTGCAACCAGTACAGCACTCCCATGGGGCTAAAGGCATAGCCTGCGGGGATCTGAGAGAGTTATACTACTAAGATATCTTTGGAGAAGTGTTTTTTTATTTTCTCAGTAGATTTGTCATCATATCTTGGGTATGGGTGACAGCTGAGCCAAGATTATGCTGTTGTCATTGACCATTCAGACAACATGACACAGTCCAAGTTAATGAAGACATCGCTCACGCGGATAGACATTCTTTCTGATTTCAGGGAGTTAAAGCCATCAAGACAAATTAAGTGCATAGAAGAAAAAAAAAAAAAAAAGAGGGGAGGGGGGATAGGAAGTCCTATTACATTGCTCCTATTAAATTAATCTACCAATGGTCATTAACAACAAAGCCTTTTACAGACAACTAGTTATAAAAAGTGTGCAGAGTCTATGGTGAAATTTTACCGTTAAAGGGGTTCTGACATGAATAATGTTTTTATGCTTTAGCAGCCATTGTTCCCTGGTCTGCCTAATGGACCCAGGGAAGCCATGGGTTAATGGCTGCTAAAGCATAAAAATCTTATACTTACCTGTTCATCTGTTGTTGTTGACATCGGGGGGTCATCTCCCGGCAGCATATTAGCACTTTCTGCTTAGGTTAAGCAGCCTGACTAGAGCCACCTGATTGGTGCACGCTGTGCAGTCACGTGGTGCCGAAGAGCCAATCAGGTGGCTCTAATCAGCAGCGCTGCTTAACCTAAGCAGAAAGTGCTAGTATGCCTCCCGGCAGGCAGTCTTCTTCCTCCAGCAGCCGCGCCGCTCCGGGATCGCGCGCATGCGCAGTGGAGAGGTGCCCTCTGACAGGAGTCAGGACGGGCTGCGTCTCCACTGCGCATGCTCAGCACTCCGGAGTTCAACCAGGACGGACGGGCCGCCCACAGCAAGCACTGCTTGTGACGTGCTTGCTGTGGCGGTCCGTCCGTTGACCTCGGAAGTGCCTGACGGACGGACCAGAGCAGGAAGCGGTCTTTTTGACAGCTCCTGCTCTGCTTTAAAGGCACAGAAGAAGATGCCGGCTGGAGGGGACATGCCTGGCGATCGGGCCAGGCCAGGCAAGGTGAGTACAAATTTTTTTTTTTCATGTCAGAACCCCTTTAAAGGAGCTTCTGACTATTAGGTGAACCCACAGTAAAGTTAAGGTCGCCATATGACTTCAATAATGGTCAGCCTAATGTTTGTTGAGCTGATGGTCATTTCTCTCGACCCACCCCATATATATTTGGGGTGGGTCGAGAGAAATGATACATACTTGCCTCAACCAAGTGTTCATGTGTTCTCGATACAAAGAGGAGAACCTCTGGCAGCGGCTGATCTCCCGAGTGAATTCAACATATCCAATCTTTCTTTCCCCAGACATAAAACGTAAGATTGGTGGCTGCCGAAATGATGAGCCAACATGTTATTCATAAGCTGTATGATGTTCTTTATGTAGCTAGAGGACCAAGACAGGAAATGGTGACCGATTGGCGTTTTTGTTTTGTTTTTTTCGGTGAAAGTGAGGAGACCAGAGGCATCTGGTGTTGGTAAATCAAATATACTCCTCATTCCTCTCTTGCCACACCTTGTGAATATTGTGTTTGGATTTTCCTTTTGGAATTGAGGGTTGCCCAAGAATGGCAATTCTTATTAAGACGTGCAGCACTTAAATAATTGAGGAGAGAAGAGGGTGGAGGCGCATCTCCTCTGGGAGCTTTTCCTTAAAGACATGGAAGATGTATAATGAGTTCTGTTGTGCAAATTGTGAATTAAGTAAGTAGTCTGAACGCTGAGGTTCTGAAAATCCAATCATTGAGTGTTTGCACAGGGACTATTGTGTATATCTGGGAAAGCGATTCCCCCATGGGGTTTAGTTTGTTGAAGGCTAGAGATGAGCGAATATACTCGTTTCGAGTAATTACTCGATCGAGCGCCGCGATTTTCGAGTATTTTCGTACTCGGGTGAAAAGATTTGGGGGGCGGCGTGGCGGAGCGGGGGGGGGGAGGGGTAGCAGCGGGGAACAAGGGGGAGCCCTCTCTCCCCCCCCCCCCCCTACTCCCTGCTGCAACCCCCCACTCACCCACGGCGCCCCCCGAATCTTTTCGACCGAGTACAGAAGTACTCGAAAATCGCGGCGCTCGGGCAAAAAAGGGGCGTGGCCGAGTAGGTTCGCTCATCTCTATTAAAGGTTCTTCAGTGTTATTTTAGAGCAAACATTATTGTAGATACATTTTCTGTACATGGTCAATATTAGCCTTGGGGGTTTAAGGTTTAATATATAGGGAGTGTTGGAAGAGGTATAATAGTTTAAAGAATGCTATTAGATTTAGAAGGTTGGCCTTAGCAGATAATAAGGTTTGCCAGGTTTGGAGCAGAGGTTTGTAGAGGATTGAAAGAATAGGTGATATTTTCAGTATAGACTTTACTCAGGTTTTGGTTATTCTGACTCCCAGGTAATTAATATGTGAGCGTGACCATGCAAGTTGGATATTGGCCCAGGTTGAGGGGGGCGGGCCTTTTATGAGGAAGAGTGCTTTGGTTTCAACGGATAACTAAGTCTTGACACAACCCATTGGACCCACTGTATTCGATCTATGCATGTGTCAGACTAGTATTATATTTATGAACCAGGAAGATCAGTATGACTGGTGTTAAAGTTCCCATACACAACAGATCTTCGGCCAAACCTATATTGGCACTACTGCGAACAATAATAGTGCGTCAGGGTGTCCTGACTCTCCACCGACTCTAGATGTTGGTGAAAGAAATAATCAAGCATGCTGGATTTCAAGAGGCCTGACTCTTTGTTCTCAAGAGAGATAAACCTCCACCAGTGGTTTCCTTATTGCCTGCCTGCATGGCTGGGCCCAAAGCGCATGCATATTGGAGGGTCGGGAACAATACAAGACCGTCACGGATTGCTTTTCCATTATAGGAGTTTTACCAAAATGAGGGTAAATTGGCTTCTGCCTCACTAGGGGTTTTTTTGGCCTTTCTCTGGATCCACAAAAGGGGGTTGAAAAAGAGCCTGAACTGGATAGACATTTGTCTTTTTTCAGCCTAGCATACTGTTACTATGTTACCAAGATCACAAGTTATTTCCTATCCACAGGATAGGGAATAACTTACTGATTACAGGGGTCTCACCATTGAGACCCCCACCGATCTCAAGAACGTGGGTCCCACGTCTCCCGCTGTTTGTCACTGCGGGGGTTGCTTCTCACCCCACAGTGACATCAGAATGACTGGAGAGCTGGCTGCTCGGCTATCCCGCAGTCCTTGTAAAAGTGAATAGAGCGTCAGCTTGCTTGAACAGTGTTCCATTCAGTATCCTCCCCACTGTGGGGGAGTGTCAAGTTGCAGTAAGCCTGTATTGAGGAGACCAGGGTCTTCATTTACCCCCATTCTTGGGATCAATGGTGAGACCCCAACCAATCAGCAAGTTAACCTGTGCATAGCGTGTAAGTTGTGATCTTGCCATTACCCCTTTAAATTCAAAGTTGACTTGTCGCTGCACTGGACGCAAAGGAGGAAGGACCACTTAGCAGTGATCACATCATGTCATTCCCAACCTCCCCCTACACTATTAGGGCATGTTCACACACCGCTGTGGATTTTGGCACATATCTGCAGCAGATTTCACCCTTTCAATGTCAATTAAATTGAAAGAGTGAAATCTGCTGCAGATCTTCACCCAAATCTGTGACAAAATCTGAATGTCCTGGCCGACCGTGGGCCTACTGACCCTCAACTTACATCATCATTGATCCCTATGATGCTCCAAGTTCTGGTCACTAGACCCAAAGTCAGGCTGGAATACTTGGCTGAAATACACTAGCGTTAAATCGGCTTTAAATCATATTTTTTCCAACGTTTATCCGAATAATCTACGGTGGAGAACACATCTTACAAGAGTCTATGAGACCGTAAAAACTCGTGACCTTCAGGAAATCCTAGAGCAGAACAGTTCCTGCGCCTTGCAGGTATTACAGCGGCTTTAGGCCAAATTACTGAAATTTGCTGCTTTTCGTTGGTAACGAGGAAAAAAAAAAAATATTCAAGAGGTTATTTCTCTCAGCTGAACGATCGGGGAGTTTTAACAAGACAGAACATCTCCAGAATAACACATTATGCTTCGCAGAATACACCGCACGGTTCTTGATGAGCGAGGTCAAGGTTACACAAAGAATATTACCATAATGTAAATAGTAATCACTTATGAGCCGAGATTATGCTGTTGTCATTGACCATTCAAACAACATGACACAGCCCGAGTTAATGAAGACATCGCTCACGCGGATAGACATTCTTTCTGGTTTCAGAAAGTTAAAGCCGGCAGGACAAATGACGTGCGTAGAAAAAGGAGGTGGTGTAGGGGGATAGGAAGTCCTATTACATTGGTTCCCTGCTTCAATGATGAGGCAAAATCTACCAATGGTCATTAAAAACCAAAGCCTTTTACAGGCAGCTGGTTATGAAGTGTCCCGACTCTATGGCGAAAGTCTACCTTTGTTATACAAGAAACCAGGAGGAGCTTTTGACTATTAGGTGGACATGTTGTCTACAACCCGTAGACCAATAGTGATCTTCAGTTGACCGTACACCTACGGTAATTGTCAGCCGAATGCTTGTTCATATACATGAACACTTGCCTTAGCATTCGCGTGTTCTCAATACAGAGAGGAAAACCTCTGGCAGCGGCTTATCTACCCTGAGAACAAAGGATGGCACATGTTGGAATTCAACATGTCCAATCCTTCTTTCCCCGAAGCAGAGTTGGCACAACCCCATAAACAAGAGATAGTTGGCTGCCGAAATGATAAGCAAACATATTATTCAAAGGCTTAAAGGGTTCTCTTATGAAGATACCCCAGCTGATTGAAGGAGCCGCAGTGCTCCCCTTGATTGTTTACCAGGTATCACTCCATACTTTTAGTAGTGGTGGTGCTGGTATCGCAGCACATACAAGCTAAATAAGGCTCCGTTATCAAAGATGGTCTAGTTGTATCTGCTCATTTTAGGACATTTTGCATTTTCTTCATCTTTTTAATATATAGTATAGCAGGACAGTATCATTCACCTGAATAGTACCGAGCCGCAATACCAGGGACAGCCACTATTAAAGTAAAAGCAGTACAAGGTAAAGAATGAAGGGGAGCTCCGAAGCCTCTTCAATCAGCTGATCGGCAGGATACCCTTATAAGTCAACCCCTCGTAGCCTATGAATAAAATATTCACTTATCATTCTGATTTAACTGGTCTTAAAGGAAGTCTGTCATTACATATGAAGCCCGTAAATGAGTCCCAGCAATAGATAATTGCTAAGGAGAGAAGAGTAATCATACCTTATATCTACCAGATACTGCAGCCTCCACTGAGTGACTTGTTTGTCGGACTGCATTCTAAGGAGTTACAGAACGTCCGATGGGTGGTCTTGCAGTTCATACTGGTCGTGGCTTTCTCCTCCAAATCTCCTCCAGCCCCTCACCTAAAAACTGACATTTACAAGGCAGGGAGGACTAAGCAGAGAGCCAAGACTAGCCTATGTATTGCTGGGGCTGATTAATGGGCTTTGTATATTATGACAGCCATCCTTTACCCTTATAATCGTATGATTAGTGGACACTCACTTGGCATCAACAGACCTTTCCGTCCAGTTACAACTTGATTTGCAAGTTCAAGGAAACAAGAAAAAAAGTTTTACCCTTAAACTTATTTTCTACTTTTCAGGCAAATGCAGCAGTCTTTTCATTTAAAACCCAACAACAAAGAAAACATTAAGACTGGGAGGAAGAACTATTTACCATACCGTGAAGTCAGCAGATACAGCCTCCCTGTATAAGAAGCCATTAACCAAAAAAGACTTGGTTGACTGCAGTCGAATATACTGTATTTAGAAGACACAGAATAAAGGAACATAGATCATCCAACAATTGCAAGACTTCACAAACTACTTGCGTGCAGAAGAGTGGAGGAGGTAATATTCGGTCTCAGCTGTGGAAAGTTCTCCTCGGGAATAGGAACTCAAACCATTAAAAAGAGCTTAAAGGGGTGGTCTCGCGAAAGCAAGTGGGGTTATACACTTCTGTATGGCCATATTAATGCACTTTGTAATATACATCGTGCATTAAATATGAGCCATACAGAAGTTATTCCACTTACCTGCTCCGTTGCTAGCGTCCTCGTCTCCATGGTTCCGTCTAAATTCGCTGGCAGCTTGCTTTTTTAGACGCGCATGCGCAGTCCGGTCTTCTCCTTTCAGCACGAGCCGCTTCAGTGTGCTCCCCGCTACAGCTCTTCTGCGCATGCGCAGATGAGCTGTCACTGCTCGGGAGCGGCCATTCTGTACCTTCCTCTGTTAGAGGAAGGTGCAGAAACTGGAGCTGCCGTCCGGAGAAGCCGCCCAGCTGTCCTGCCGTCCAGCTGTCCTGCCATCCAGGTAAGTGATGGGCCGGGGGGGGGGGGGGGGCTGTCGCCGCTGTCGCTGTGATGCGCCGGGGGGGGCTGTCGCTGCGATGGGGGGGCTGTCGCTAGGCCGGGGGGGCTGTCGCTGCGATGGGGGGGCTGTCGCTAGGCCGGGGGGAACTAGCACTGGGCCAGGGGGGTAAGTGATGGGTCGGGGGTGATGTTCACTGACAGGTGAAGGCCCCGGAGCCCAGCGCTGGGCTCCGGGGCCTTCACCTGGGCTGAGGGTCTAGCGCTGGGGAGCCGGGGGCTAGCGCCGGTTACCTGCTGCCTGGCGGTGGGTGACTGGTCGGCGGCTGCGGGGCGTCTGGTCGGCGGCTGCGGGGCGTCCGGTTGCCATGGAGACACAGCTGGCAGCGTCTCGGGAGCGCGCACGTCGGGCTGCAGCGAGCGACGGGGAAAGAGCCGGCGGCCATCTTGGGGAAACTTTTATAAGTTGCTGAAACGCTGGAACGGTAAGTACAAACCAGCTAGGAAAGTCATTTACAGGGGGGCTTAGTAATGTATGTTTAATTAGGGGGATTGGGCAAAAAAAAAAAATCACTGCTTCCTCGAGACATCTCCTTTAAGTACAAGAATATCCAAATAATCCATTTATCAATGGAATTTCCGGTAGGAAAGCAGTCACCTTAGAAACAGTTACCTACTGTCTATTAGAGTGCATGTAAAAGGACTGAGTTAGGCCGCCTGCACACGAGCGGGTCGGATCCGGCAGCGAGAATTCTCGCCGCGGGACCCGTCCCGAGAGCCTGCAGGGACGAGCGCGTACTCACCCGCGCCTAGCGGCCCCGGCTCTTTCATGTGCCGGCTGCCGCGCAGCCGGCGCATGCGCAGACCGGAGCCGGCGGCCGGGTGAGTGCGTGCCCCGCACAAAAATAGGACATGCCGCGGTTTGTTTGCCGCGCGAGATTTCGCGCGGCCAAACCGTGGCCGTCTGCATAGGAGTGCGTATTGTAATGCACTCCTATGCAGACTTTCAGTGGCGGAAATCCCGCGGCGGGATTTCCGCCCGTGTGCAGGCGGCCTTAATGTATTTCACGAGTCACAATTACTAGAGGACTGGAACGGAAAGAGCCCATGGTAAAGAGCTGCATGCTTCCAAAACCCTACCCCACTGTCTTGACCAATTATGTACAATTCTACCCCAAAATCAGGCAGCCATTGGTCACTATTGGTGGACATGGTTTGACATTGTCTAGCCAGTCATGCCATGTGGTTCCACTCTCAGGGGAATACTGACAAGATATTGGGGTATCCAAGGCATCGTACACTTTTTTTGCTCAGGGGTCTTCTGCTTTCTCTGTCCAATAGGGAAATTACCTGTAGACCTTGAAAGCCAGTTGGAGCACTAGCAAGGAACCAGCCTAATTTTTTAAGCTGCCGGACAATTAAAATTCATACTCCTTCATGGAATACAACCCAAAATGTTAGGCACCAGTAGCCCATCTCTATTGAGCTGTGGAGGTTTACCCTGCACTGTCTTAGTGACACCATAATAAAGTTTACACCAAGTTTAATTTGAAATAATCTGTTTTCAGATCCAATTGGTTGCATTTTGTATTGATAAAGCATTTTTGGATTTGCAACCTGGTCCATGTAAAGTGTCATTATGGGTGTAAATGTAACTTCACCAAATTGTAACTTAAAGGGGTTGTCTCGCGAAAGCAAGTGGGGTTAAGCACTTCTGTATGGCCATATTAATGCACTTTGTAATATACATCGTGCATTAAATATGAGCCATACAGAAGTTATTCACTTACCTGCTCCGTTGCTGGCGTCCCCGTTGCCATGGCTCCGTCTAACTTCGGTGTCTTCTTGCTTTTTTAGACGCGCTTGCGCAGATCTATCTTCTCCATTCGGCTCGTCTCGGCATCACCGGCATTTTGGCACCGCCCCCTTGTACGCGTCATCGCGAAGCTCCGCCCCCGTCACATGTGCCGATTCCAGCCTCTGATTGGCTGGAATCGGCACATGTGACGGGGGCGGAGCTTCGCGATGACGCGTACAAGGGGGCGGTGCCAAAATGCCGGTGATGCCGAGACGAGCCGAATGGAGAAGATAGATCTGCGCAAGCGCGTCTAAAAAAGCAAGAAGACACCGAAGTTAGACGGAGCCATGGCAACGGGGACGCCAGCAACGGAGCAGGTAAGTGAATAACTTCTGTATGGCTCATATTTAATGCACGATGTATATTACAAAGTGCATTAATATGGCCATACAGAAGTGCTTAACCCCACTTGCTTTCGCGAGACAACCCCTTTAACATTTTGCTAAACGGGTAGCTAATACAAAGTCATCCAGTCAACAAGTTTTGATGCGCTTCGGAGACTTCAGGATGTTCACAGGCCTTGTAATGCAAAACACTGAGCAGTGAGAATTATTGTAGTCAAGGCCAACGCCATGAGGAATCATAGAATGGTAGAGTTGGAAGGGACCTCCAGGGTCATCAGGTCCAACCCCCTGCTCAGTGCAGGATTCACTAAATCATCCCAGACAGATGTCTGTCCAGCCTTTGTTTGAACACTTCCATTGAAGGAGAACTCACCACCCCCGTGGTAACCTGTTCCACTCATTGATCATCCTCACTGTCAGAAAGTTTTTTCTAATATCTAATCTGTGTCTCCTCCCTTTCAGTTTCATCCAATTGCTTCTAGTCTATCCTTGTACAAATGAGAATAGGGCTGATCCCTCTACACTGTGACAACCCTTCAGATATTTGTAGACAGCTATTAAGTTTCCTCTTAGGAAACGCGTAAGCCTCTGAAAAAGGTCTACTAGACGTTAGCTGACTATATATAATTAGGACAACTCTTGAAAATCCACCAAAGATCTCAACACTTCAAACTTCATTATTAAAATCACTGGATGAAGAGTTATATCAAAGGCCAATAAAAAGTTGGATTCCATCACCAAGGCATCAAACATCTTACTTCTCGCTATCACTAATGGATCTCACCGTTAGCTGAACCCACAAGCTTAGAGCTCTGCTAGGTGAAGATGATAGATTTGCCTTTACATTATGTATAACTAGTCTTCTTATTGTACCATAAGCAAAACCAAGTCTCCGATCCTTAAGGACTGATTGATGGCACGAGAAGCCAGTTAGAAAAACATCGTTCAAGTGCCGAATGCTTTCAGGTAAATGCAATACAAGTAAAGTTTATGCGCCATGAGAGTCTAATTAGCTCCTGACAAACCAGACTACAGGGAAACACTGGGGATATAAATCACAGTAACCACTAGAGTTACGAAGTCGCACCTTCAGGGGTCCAATTATCTGCAAGACAGCAAGAAGGTGGTGGTAACTCCATAATACATACTCTCCAGACAAGCAGCCATGTCCGTGCAACTGTGCACCCCCCGCTCTAGCTATCCGTCACACGGTAAGCTGTACGTTTGAATCCAAAAGGAACCTATTGCTTAATTTACGGAAAGGCTAGAACAGGAACAAACATGGTTCAAAAGTGTAGACTTACCTACGACTGACCTCCCTTACAGTTGTATACTTTGCTGTTCCATAGAATAGCGTAGCATACCACTTTGTTTGACAACTACAGTTTTCTTACTGTACAGTCAACAGACGACCTATGGAAACCTAAAGCTTTAGGGTCTATTCATATGGCCAACTCCACCGCCAAAACAGAGGAAGAAATCTGCAGCAAACCCACAAATTCCCGCTGTGGATTTGCTCCTTTGTATGCTGTGAATCCACATGCAGCTTTATTCTTTGTGAAGGGGCAAAGTCCATGTGTGGAATATTCGAGGAGGAAATTAAGAAATGAGGGAATTTCCTTTTATTTTCTCTCCGCAACACGGATTTGAAATCCAAGGCGGAAAAATGTACATTGTGAAAACAGCGATGCAAATGTCCCATTTAAATGAATGAGCTGCCCCTTGCTAGAAGATTCTGATGTGGATTCCACACTGAAATGCACTGTGTGAACATACCCTTACGGTTTCATAAGTTTGATGGATACTTTTTTTTGTTCTGAAATGCCTGAAAACAAAGCAAGTTTTATAAGCCACTCAGGTGATTTTTTTTCATTAATTAATAGAGATGAGCGAGCGTACTCGGCCACGCCCCTTTTTCGCCCCGAGCGGCGAAAAAATTCGGGGGGCGCCTCCCCCCGCCGCCCCCGAATCTTTTCACCTGAGTACGGAAGTACTCGAAAATCGCGGTGCTCGATTGAGTAATTACTCGAAACGAGTAGGTTCGCTCATCTCTATTAATTAACATAATTATTAACATATATACAGGAGGGATAGATATAATTATCTATTCCTCAATATATATGCAAGCTAGTGAACCCTGGGTTAAATATTCCTTTCTATCTGAAACTCCTGGAGTCCTCCTCCGTTCTGACCAGCTACGATCTACTTGGGGTTATGCACTCTGAAACTATGCAATTTCTCAGTCTGTATTCTGCTGTTGAATGAATCCTACCACAAAAACTGTCTAGAGGAGAACAGAGGCACTCCTATCACAGTTACTGATGGTGATCACACAGTTATAATAGAGGAGATCACCGCTCATCCTCCGGACTGTATACTTATGGACTATAGATTATTTAGGTGAATATAGAAGGTGAGGTTAATAACCCCCCCCCCCCCCCCCCGCTGATGCATAATGGGATAGATTTGAAAGTAAGAAATCTTACTGTCAGGATAGTGCCTGATAAGCATCAGACAGAAGGTAGAGTGCATGCAAGTGACTGCAAAACAGAGACCTCCAGAGCATGAGAGGCAATCAGGTGAGGGGAGCATGGATGGCTTTGCTGGAGTAGCCCTTTAAAATAAACACATTTAACCTAAATGCTAAAAAAATGTACATATATGCTTAAAATTTCATTTTTGTAGAAGTTTTTACCATGCACATTTAATGTATACACTAAAGACGTGCCTCTAAGAGGAGGTTCATGTGCCATTAGCCAAAAAAAAAAAAAATCACAAGCGGATCTGCCACATAATCCATGGGGGCAATTTGAGGCCGAGTCTTGGATATCTGCTAGCAAATTTGCATTTACATATGCTGCAGATCTGCCGGCAGATTATCTCTAAGTCCTCAGGTGGATGCCCCTACGCAGAATCTATGCCCAGACGTAACGTCACTTTTTTTTACCACGATACAGAATTTCAAGTGGCACCATATAACCAATGGCACAAATTCTCATTCACAGAAATGGGATGTAGATTTGACATGGATTCTGCATCCGTTTCCGCAGTGTGAACAAAGCCTAGCGGGAAATCCAGTCCATCATTGGATCTGCCATAGTTAAATGTAGGAAATAGCATTAGTAAAGTCTATTGCCTCATACTACCACTGATAGTCACAATGAATGGGCTCTATTAAAAATAAAATGACTCAAGTCCCTTTGGCACTGCACAGAGATTTCTGATACTGGAAGTCTATAGATCCTTCTTACCACATTGTCATATAGTTAAATGCATGTTGCACCATGTACAAGCTAAAGACATTACATTAAAAATATGGAGCCTATATACAAAAGCAGCGCAGAAATGCAGACAGGAGTGGAACCACCACCGTGATTAGTAGAGCAAATGTACCTTTTTGCTCTATTAACCAGTGAGGTCTCAGCACTGGTACCGCCACCTCTAAAGTTTCCAACAGGTCTCTAGAATGGTCATACTTTTCTTTTCATTCACAATCACCCTTTAAATGACAAATTCAGCTCTGCTACATCTGCAATACAAAAATCAATGAATCCTTGGAAGGCATTGTGCGATATCCCTTTGTATAATAGTAGAAAGAGGATCAAAGTACTAGAAAATGGAAAGTATTCAATTCCTTTTAAAACTTTACAGAAATAACAGCAGGATTGAAGTATTCCATCAAACAGAAAGGAAATAAATAAGTTGTAATGGAAGACGGATGTATGGTTTAAGAAATGCAGAAATCAAACACGTATGAATGGCACCATAATATATTATACAAACACATGGGCGAACAGACTTCAGGGAAAAAAAGGCTTTAAAAAAGTGTTGCGCAGTTTACTAAAACACAAAACTGTTGGAAAAAAAGCTCAACACTGCCTGTAGCCATGCTGCAGGCGCCATCTTCTGGCACAATATTGGTACTACAAGAGAAGCAACAAGTGACTGAAAAAACAGGTTGAGGAAAGTTTAGACTTGAAAATAGATTAGGTAAATGACTAAAGGCATCAAACATGAGAGCAGTATGTATAATAAAGGATGTTTATGATGGTTTATAGTACTATATTAAAGTGCAATACAAAGCCCACGGCCTTCTAAAAAAATCAACAATGGCTGGCATTTCAGTAGAGTCTAAGCTGAAGGCTAATCTGAAACATTATGCAGAGGTGAGCAAAGCAAGTTGACCCAACTATGGGCTAAAGTTAGCAGGACTGGATGCAGCACTCAGCAGCTGCGGCCCAGCTACTAGGGTTTGGGGTTTTTTTTCATGCTCTCTTTCCTTCACCTGGAAGGTCTCTTCTTAGATCTGGCTGCCACTACTGTCAATCTGTCAAGTGGGCAGTCCCCACATAGAGGAGATCAGACTGTCAATCAATCAGACATCACCCATTGACAGTGAGTGGTGGGGGACCGCCCACTTAAGTTTACCCCACGGCAGGTCCTCTTTAGGAGCGCAATGATAAAAATCTGTCTAAGCTTAAAGATTACGTTCGGTTTTTAGCTCCATAGCTTTTTCTTGTTTAAAATTGACAATGAAAACCTACACCAGCTATGAGCTGCAGGTGTTTTTTTTCTACTATGCTCTATGCCAGTTTCTGGCATTAGATTATATGATGGGCGGTACCCAGCCACACCCCCTAGAGCTGGGTCCCAACCACATTGTAAACTTGACGGAGCATGGCGTACAGATCATAAAAGTTGCAATTTTGGGGCACTTGCCAAAACTGCAACTTTTAACCAAGATTCTGGCGTAAGAAATAGGTCTCTCTGCCTTCAATGGGAAAGTGTTGTACACATGCTGTGTGACCTGTGTAGAGATAATTCTGCAGGGAGGAGGGGGAGGCGAGCTGTGATTATCACCTATTGTGAATGGTGGATCCTGCGTTATCTATATATATAGGTGTCACATTTCACTGCCTGTGATGAACATGATAAACTGACTGTTGGAAAGATCTCTCTACAGAGAGTGTCAACCTATTAGGCTGGGTTCACACTGGGCGGATTTTCCGCTGAAATTCCATCCAGAATTGCGCCGCAGCAGTTCCACCTGCGGCCGCTAATCCCGGGGTTATCCAGCCATGTGGACGAGATTTCTCAGAAATCTCATCCACACGGGACGGCAAAGCTGGCGCTGCGGCGCGGATTCGCCTGGCCGCAGCATGTTCATTTTTTTTAGTCTATCGCTGCGGCTGCGCTCTCCTCTATGGGAGCGCCGGCCGCAGCGGAAAAGCGAGTGGCCAGGCCACTTCAAAACCCACGCTAAGTGCCGCGGGTTTTGAAGCAGCACTTCTCCTGGCGGAAATCTCACATTTTTTCGCTGCGGCCAAACCGCGAGGTTTCCGCTTAGAATCCGGTGTGTGAGAACCCAGGCTAAGGGTGCGTTCACATATGCAGGTCTGGTTCAGGTTTTTTATGCAGTTTTGGAAGCTATAACCAGGTGAGGATCATAAAAGGAGGGAAAGAATAAAAGGACAGATACAACTTTTCTCTTTTGGATGGTTTTGACTTCGTGATCAGCGTGAAGACTGCAAGAGGTTAGCATATTTTTTTTTATATAAATGACATGGAAAATAAAAAATAAAAAAAATTCCTAAAAAGAAGTTTAACATAAAAATGTGATTTATATATCTGTAATAGGTCATTTTCTGACCATATTCCCTTCAAGCTGCTTTAATGTCTGTGACTAAACAATGGGAAACTACAGAAAATATGAAATGTTCCAGGTAAAAAAAAAAAAAAGTTAAATATAAAAAAAACACGTAATTAAAAAAAGTAAAGCTTTAACGAGGCACCAGCATGCTTCAACTGCTATGAACAGGTGCTAAAAAGCCAGCAAGTCCTACAGTATTTGTGCTTGTGTCTACATATAAAACAAAAGCCATTAAAGCAATTAACAAGGTTCTTCCATTTCCTATGAAGCATGTCAACAAGTGGACAGAAAACATTCACCACCTATATAGGCAATTAGAAACAAAGTGTTTGCTGCAGTGTGTCATCAAAAGCAAATTGGAATTCCCATCATTAGCCGGCAAGATGAGGGCTGCAAATCATGAAAGCGGCAAGAAATGAACATTGGCCATAGTCTGGTTAGCTTAACAGAAGCATAATTATGTAGATCACACACTCGCTCCCAAGGGGCCGTTCATGGCTTGGCATTAGATTAATACTTGGAAAGGACTAGCTCTTGGGTACAGAGGCCGCTTATATTGCCAGAATGAAGTCTCATCTGCGATTATTGAGACATGGCAGGAGGAATCAGCAGCGGGCAGGAAGACGCCATACTAATAAAAGTTAGCGAACAAGTGTTTAGAAATGAAATCCCAGTAAATTTGGGCCCCCACAGTGAACGACTTCACTTCAATAGATGCATCAACAGCGGGATTCAATTTTCTCTTAATTAATGGATTTAATATGCATTAAATAGATGAATCACTGATGGCAATCTGAGATCGTCATTTACAGTGAAAAGCAGACATGAATTAAAGAAAACTTCTTCCGTCAACTAACTCTTAAAGAACACAACTCATTATTATATAATTAAAATGCAATCATAATGGCAGCCATATGCTGCACTTAATGGGACGAGGAGGCACCAAATTACTCAAATGTGCTCTGCTATAAGTAAAGCGCTTGTGTCGTACAGATTATGTGTATTCGGGCATACGGACATCATGGAGCTCGCGACCCCTCCTTAAGCCGCAGTGAAGAGATGTTAACAAGCAACTAGTCTTGCTCTGGAGGACTCCGTCCATCCATCCATTTCAATGACCACACGCAATACTACATATGCCCTGTAGTGGCCGCTGAAGAAAAAAAAAACCATGTGCAGCCGACTCCAATCTCTTGTTCTATGACAGGACAACCTGCTTACAAGGTTTTGTGGTTCATATAAATATAATGGAGTAATAGAACATAAGAACAACTCTCAATGACCAAGATACTTGGGGGATCTACAAGCACAATTTTTGGGAGTTCAGCATAAACCAGCGGTGGGGTGGAGGGTGCCTAGAGAAAGAGTGGCAATTAGACATATTTAGGTCCCTATGTAACTTATGTGCATGATTCATGTATGTACCCAAAAAGAATTGTAGCTTGATTTATTCTGTTGCCTGTATATGACCAAGCCTTCAACATGGAAGGAGATGCCACAAAAGTATCGCAGGTTGCAGACGTTTCATGTAAACTAATCATCAGTGATCAGGGAACTTTTGCAAGCTTTGGTCCAGCCAGTTTGCCAAATTTTGGCAAAAAGTTTGGTTCAGTTCGTATTCATTCAATCTAAACGGCACCTAAAACTGTTGTATAACACAAAGAGACCTAATAAAACCCTGTATACCACTCGCTGGTCACCTAGGAGTGTATCCAAGTACTTTTGAGCTATTTTAAAGGAAAAAAGGAGAAGGCAACGAAAGAAGGGTGGATGAGAATTTTAATGGGTTTGGCCAAGATGAACTGACCGAGGTTCGAGTTTGCACCAAACCAAACTTTTAGCAAAGTTCAACCTGAAACAGGGTTCAACTATTTCAGGTCACTCAACACTACTAGAGACACTATTGCATGTGGTTTTCCATAATTGTAGAAGTAGGTTTATTTGCTAGCATTGCTTCCATATTTACATGTGGCGTTTAAATGGGCTGCCTAGGCTTAGAAAAATATGTCTGTTTTCTTCCAAACAACGCCACTCCGAGTTGTGCCTGGTATTGCAGATCAGTTCCCATTCACTCCAATGGAGCCGAGCTGCAATATCACATACAACCCTTATAGACAAAAGTGGAACTGTGTTTGGAAGCTAGCAGCCATGTTTTTGAAGCCTGGACACCCCAACCTCTTTATGGTATGGTATTGGTGTGATTTCCCACTGCTCCCCCAAAGACATATGCAATCCTATTTATGGTATCTTACACACTGGCACACTTTTGGGACTTATTGAAAATGACGACAGATAAAGCGTACAATATCTGCAGTGATCAACCAGGACTTTTTTCTTACTGATCTGTTGCTACAGTCAAAGATTCAACTAGACAGGTCTACATATCATCTGAGGAAATAAAGAGTGTTGTCAGGAATGAATGGTCAAATGGAAGGTAAAGAAAATATGTATGTTCAGCACCCCAACCCTATTCAAAGAAATGCGTCTGAGCTGCAGTACCAAAATAAGCCACATGAGTGCGAGAAGCACTGCGCTGGACACTGCAGAAAGGGCCATAGCTCTGTCAAACTTTTATGAATTAAAGCTAAATAGTGAAATTAAATGTTCTAGGTTTTTATTTTCTGATTGTAGCTTCTTTTAGTTTATTGTCTATACATGACTATAAGGGCAGTCAGCTTGCATGCGCTGCAGTTAGCGGTATATAGAGAGATGCTTTACAGCAGCCTCAAAGGCCTTAAACAGGCTCACTAACTTCTAGGGGAGAGCATTGTTGACATGGGTAGAGGTCATTGTGCAGAGGGGGAGGAGGTGAGCTGTAATCATCACCTATTGTGAATGTGTGATGCTTTGAAAGGTTTTCTCTACAGAACAGGAAGTGTCAATTATTAGGCCTAGTGTTCAGTGTGAAAACTGAAGGAATTCAGAAATTTTTTTTTTTTTTAATATAGGATTCAAATATCCAAAAAACATAAGAAAAAAAAAAGAAAAAGTTACCAAAAATTCTCAGCTATAGGCCTCCTGCACGCGGGCGGATTTGCATTGTGGAGTCTGCAGCTGGTGTCCCCCTCCAGGCTCTGCAGCAAATACCACCCCATAGCATGCAATGGCAAAACACCATTTCATCTCTATGAGCGGAAGTCGATTGTGATTTTCCGCTCGTGGAGAAGAAATCAGAGCATGCTGCGATTTTGTGTGGGCTACGAACGGCCGGCTTCCATTAAAGTTCATGGAAACCGTCTGTCCCGCAGCACTTCCGCAATGAGCACTGCAGACGTATTGTGGGATCTGCATCATCGCAGAGTGCGGCCGGCACATCCACAGCGCTGAACAGAAGACACCGGACAGGTACGCAGGGGTCACCGTTCGGGCACCGGGTCGAACTCCGCTGCAGGCTCCAACCAGCCCGTGTGCAGGAGGCCATACAATAAGTTATTTTCGGTTTATACATTCCCTTAAAATGTGAAAACCTGGAAAACTCTTAAAACAGATACAATGTAGTCAATGTAGATTGAAGCTGGGAGAAAAATAAATAAATAAAAGTTGCCAGCTGTTTACATAGAGATATGTGAAGCAGATTGACGCTCTCCCTTCCACGGAACGTGACGGATACATACAAAGGTGAATGAATCTAGTCATTACCGTAAAAGGGACAATCTCCAGAAAACAGGTCTGGAGCTCAGCGGGCGCAGCAGTCAGTCTGCACGCCGGGGTGGGCTGATGGCATCGACACCCAGGAACACAAAATAGGTTTAGAGAAAATTAATTCTGCGTTTGGAAGGGAGATTACAATAAGGCCGGGACTAATAGCAGCAGCTAAACAGGAGCACTCATTAAGCTCATCCTTTCATTACCTACATGCAGCTTTCGAGTGTGGCCAATTTCCCGAGGACTGCAGTGCAGGTAGGTCCCTTACCATACAAGTGATCACGAAGCCTCCTTCATTATACAGTTATCTATAAGGTCTCCCATCATCCTCTCTGAAGTCCCCCGCACCTCACTTGTATTGATGTTCTCAAAGCTGAAGTTCTATTTTTTGCAAGCTGTGAAGCAGATTCCATCCCCCCCATTAAGGAATCGCCTCGTGTCATTACTTCCAAGAAGTTGAGCGGTGTTTATGGCCATTAGATCGGTGGTGGTGACCCTCATCATCTCACCTCGGGAGAACAACAGGTCTCCCTCCCCTGCCCGTCACATGCTGGAGACCATCATTAAGGCAAGACACAGACATTTAGGGAGAAAATAACAGAAGGTAAGAGGATGTAATAACAGTGCAGCTCATCAAGAGGAACAGCCATCAATGCAAGAAATAGGCTTCTTGTCTTCTGCCCTTGTCCGATTAAGTTTAAATATCTACAAGAAATAGTGATTTGTGTGTATAAACGTAGCTTACAGGGTGGCGCTTGACACCAGAATTTTCCTCCACCGGAATGATATTTCTCCAAGCAGTCTACAGACAATTTCATTTCTGACAGGGCCTTCTACGCAAAAGAATCAGAACCTCTACTCTACAAGGTCAAATAGACGACAGAGGGGGGTCTACCACTGTAACATCCATATACCTAGTTTTCCTAGAACCGCTCTTCCTCTAGAAGACTCTGACTTGTCCATGTGTTAAATGGACAGCCATTTATCTGACCGCCTCCATGTAATACTACATTTCCTGCCATGCTATCTGTAGGAGATCCCATATAAAAAAAGAGCAGTCTATGATGAGTCCACCAGGGGTCGCCCACAGCCAGGGGCCCCGCTGGTCCACCAGGGGTCGCCCACAGCCAGGGGCCCCGCTGGTCCACCAGGGGTCGCCCACAGCCAGGGGCCCCGCTGGTCCACCAGGGGTCGCCCACAGCCAGGGGCCCCGCTGGTCCACCAGGGGTCGCCCACAGCCAGGGGCCCCGCTGGTCCACCAGGGTCGCCCACAGCCAGGGGCCCCGCTGGTCCACCAGGGGTACCCATAGTCAAGGCCCCACAACTGAAGATATTACAACCATTGCCAAAGATTTTCACCATAGTTTATGTGGCCTTGTATGCCTCAAACATGACCCCTTATCCATCTGTAATCATATACCTGTAGTTCCTGGATGTGTATTAGTGCAACAATTATACTATTGGCCTGAACACCAAAGCCCATTCTTTCCCTATTACTACAGTCATGGTTCATGATTCAGCTATCGGTACTGCATGGCTTCCTGCGTTTGTATAAATTCCACTCCTTCCTTATATTTATGTCAGTACTCAGTTTATAGGATTGAAGATCCAATCCCGCTTTAGATCAGTGTTTCCTAAACTTAATTCCACAAAAAGTCCCCCAACAGGTCATGTTTTTAGGATTTCCATAGTACTGCAATGGTGTTCTCTCTATAGGATACCCTCAAATTATGACCTGTTTGGGGGTTGTGAGAACTGAAGCTTGGGAAACATTGCATTAGGGTACCTTTACACAGACCGACTATAGGCCAAAAAGTGTTCCAACGAGTGATTTTGACATATAGCCATCCCGGGAGCTGATGCAGATTAGCGTGATAGTTTATGGCAATTTCTGGAGTACCATATAATACATTTGTCATGGCAGCGGGTGGCACGCCACATCCACCACTTCCTGCCGACTTCTTAGAAAAGTGGCGAGGATGACAGAAAATAATCAAAAAGTTGCAATTTTTTTGGTAGAAGCCGGCTTGCACAGAACTGTGCACCTTTTTGCCCTGCCAGGAATACTGTATGTTGTAATTAAATCTTGCTTCTAGGTTCTGTCAATTTTTTGTTTTCCCCCCAAATATTTCCGTCCCATTTTCCATAAACTTTTGTTTTCCCTGCATTCTCTCTGGCACGAAGTCTCACCAAGTCAGGATACATATGAGGTGAACACAACAAGAACTGCCAGCGCAGCAGGGAGATTAAAGGGAAAATTAAATCATATTTCAACTTTTCAAAGTCTGTTTCTGTGTAAACAGCCTTTGAATCTTACAGTCTTGGCAGCGTAATTATGGCAAGTCCCCGCTATTTAGTGGAAGAATTAGGTTTTTTATTTTTGCAAAATAAAATATGAATCGCGGCTTCTTTTATTTAAGTTGTAAACACTTTGTTGGCTCGCGAGGCTGAAGGTATATGGCGGTAAATCACACGGATATTATTTTCTTCCTGAATGTCAAATTGAAAGACATTTCCAAAATTTAAAGAGACATCAGGGTAATCGGATTTATAAAGCTGGGGCAGCGAGATCAGTGCATGAGGACCAGGAGTGGCATCTTATGGAGAACGTATACGACTTCAGTAACGATAGTAGTAGTAATCTGTACAACCCCATAACACCATTAGGAATGGATTTGGTTGCACTTCGATACGGCACATTCACCGCGTTGTGACAATCGCCCCATAAAATGTTACTTATGAATATCATACTGTTAATTAGACACCAAGTATGAAGCTCTAAACTACGAGCCGGCTTTATTTTCCATAGACTATATCAAAAATAGCTCCATCAAGACTTCACATCATGTGACCACTGCAAAGGGGAGGGTTTATCATGTGCTTTTTTGTGACAAATAGAGAGTTTTTTAAAAAGTCATATTTGCTAAAGGAGTTGTCCAGTTGGAAATGATTGATTGCCTATACTTAGGATAGGCCATCAATAGTAGGGTCTGCCGAGCCGGAGCTTCTCTGAATAGCTGTTCTCTGCGCTGGTAGGCTCAAGTACTGTATCGATTTCTACAAGAAGCAGACAGCTCCGTTCTTGCTGGAGTGGCCAGGCATGATATTACAGGTAATGTTCCCGTTCACTTCAATTAGAAAAAAACCTTGCCTGTAATAACCAAGCCTGGCCACTGTAGTGTGAATGGTGCCGTCTTCTTCCTTCAGAAGGCAATACACAAGGACACCAGTGAAGCCAATAGCTACGGCCACAGGGTTGTGGATGGTCACTGATCTACCACTGATAGTCTATTCTGTGGATAGGCCCATAATAGTTTACAAGTGGAGAACCCCTTTAAACTTGTCTAAAATCCTCACTCCAATTAAATCCTGCCACTTTTCCTAGACACTTTGGATACGTGGACTGAGAGGCATCCGGCAGCTGCAAGTCACAAAATTTTTGAGCAAAACTCTACTCGCGCAAGATAATTTTTGTATTTGGGAGTTGTGGTCAGCGACTATGACTATTTCCTACAACTTATTAGATGACAGATAACAGCTCCTCAATGCGTGCCCTTGGTGAACCAGGAACGGACCCCTTTTTTTCCTTTTTAATCTAACTACTTAATCTGTTCACCTATCGTTAGTTTTAAAAATACACCTCAACCCAGGTTGGAAATCTTGAAATCCAGCTATAAAATGCCACTACACCACCATACTTCCCTATACAGTTATAGACATCTGGTAAATGTGGTGGATCCCATGCAAGGGTTGTCCAAGAGTAGGAAAAAAAAATGTTACGTCTTCCCCTTCCCCCACCCCTAACCCCCTCCAAAAAAGCACCACGCTTGTCTAAAGGCTGGGTCTGGTACTGCAGTTCAGCCAGCCCCACTCACTTGAATGGATCTGAGTTGGAATATCAGACGGCACATGGGCAAAAGTGGCGCTGTTTAAAGAAACAAACCTGTCTGTTTTCTAACCTGAAACAACCCCCTTATCAGCAGTCATGTGGCTAAAGAAAAGGATCCTTTGGGGGTACTCCGAATGAGAAGAGGTTGGCTTTTACCAAACTAAGTTCTGATTAATGTAAACTTGAGTAAAGCACTGCTAATTCAGAGGTTATCAAGTTTGGAAAAAAAATAATTTCTGTATTTCCCACTCGTGAATTTTAATAGTGAGGTCCTCTGTTCAGGATCCTCATCTCTTGGCCATAGTGGAGAGCAATACAATGACAATCCAATGAATGGTATGGAAAGTGTGAAATTCTCAAATTAACCTGTGGAGGCGCTGCATTCAAATGGTCATTAACTGCCAAGTTTACTCACAGATTACTGCCGATTGCTAGGAGTGCCAGGAGGGGTCACTTTGGGATCTGATTATCAAGAGACCCTTGTGACAAGTAATGATTGTCCAAAGTGGAGAACCCCCTTATAGAGCACACATAATTCTCTTAAATAAATCTATGGGGGCTCCAACGGCCATGGTGTAATGCACTACTGGCAGGTTATGAGTTAAAGGGGTTGTCCCGCGCCGAAACGGATTTTTTTTTCAAACCCCCCCCCCCCCCCCCCCCCCCCGGTTTGGCGCGAGACAACCCCGATAGAGGGGTTAAAAAAAGAACACCGCACAGCGCTTACCTGAATCCCCGCGCTCCGGTGACTTCTTACTTACCTGCTGAAGATGGCCGCCGGGATCTTCTCCCTCGGTGGACCGCAGGGCTTCTGTGCGGTCCATTGCCGATTCCAGCCTCCTGATTGGCTGGAATCGGCACGTGACGGGGCGGAGCTACACGGAGTCGGCATCCTGCACGAGTGGCCCCATTGAGAAAAGAAGAAGACCCGGACTGCACAAGCGCGTCTAATTTGGCCATTAGACGCCGAAAATTAGGCGGGCTCCATGGAAACGAGGACGCTAGCAACGGAGCAGGTAAGTGAAAAACTTCTTATAACTTCTGTATGGCTCATAATTAATGCACAATGTACATTACAAAGTGCATTAATATGGCCATACAGAAGTGTATAGACCCACTTGCTGCCGCGGGACAACCCCTTTAAGGAAGACAGACTCCTTTCCAAAACTGGAAGGGTGCCTTCACACTTGCGAGAAAATTGTGCGTTTTTTCGGACGATGCCAGAATGCTTGAAAACGCAGAATTACAAAACCAATGATTTTTAATGGTTTTACTGCTGTGATGTGAAAAAATAAAAATAAAAAAAATCACAGCATGTTCTCTTTCTGCATTTTGCCTTTTTCTTTTTAAATCTCCCGTGTTTTCCTATGGAGTCTCCTTTTTATCGCACGAACTTGTGATTTTCATGCAATGCGTTTTTAACTTTAGAAACTCCTATTGCCTTTTTTTGCAGGAAAATCGTGGCAACATCACAAGAGATTTGCAAGAAAAAGTATTGCTGACGCTCAAAACTCACGGAAAAAAGTAGCGACTTTGCCGCGGCGATATTGCGATCGCCAGTGTGAAGGACCCCTATAGGAGAGAACCTGGTCAGAGTTTATCCCACTTGATGAAGTTCTCTGTAGGTGAACAGTGAACATTAAAGGTTAGACCATCCACGTTAAAGGTGAAGGTCCG
Organism: Eleutherodactylus coqui; assembly: GCF_035609145.1. Lineage (NCBI taxonomy): Eukaryota > Metazoa > Chordata > Amphibia > Anura > Eleutherodactylidae > Eleutherodactylus > Eleutherodactylus coqui. The sequence goes on along the minus strand of NC_089844.1, from coordinate 118,670,975 downwards.
ACCTCCAACAAGCCCACCAATAGGCACAATGAAGTGGCTGCAAGGTTTGTGCAAGACCCCTGTAAAACGATTCTCGGCAGTTCCTTCACACAGGAGGTTTTATAAGCAAACTGCTTCCATCATAAAGGGTTTTCTTTCTGTCACCAGCTCTCCTAGACCAGAACTACAAGGCAGCCATCAGGTAGGATTAAAGAGTAGATGGAAACGTAGTGTTACAATAGCAAAAAAAAAAAAAACACACATAAAAGATTCTTGATTTGCTCGTGGGCGCAGCAGCAGCGACTAGGCAAAACAGCTTTTCACATTTCATAGAAATCAATCTGAGATTGGATTCATAGAGAGTTCCTCTGCGCCATAGGAAGCGGGGGAATTCACATTAATGAAGCCCGATCGTGTTTCAGCCAGAAACACTGGTTACGAAGAGTGTAGCACATCGTGGCAGCATGAAAACAAATTGACTGGGTCCCATTCCAATCCCGTCTATTTCAGCGATGTAATTAATCCTTCCATCTCCCGCCATCAGACGCTTGTTTGCTAATTCAGGCAACTTTGCTAAAGTAAAAGTAAGCAGAAATAGTCATATTTTGTTACCGTCAACACTGAACCTATTAAAAGAGACTGCTCCGTCTCAATCAATGTATCATGGAAACTTACTCAACGGCTTCAATCTCTCACCTTGTCTGCTTGCAGTCAATGAATGGAACTTGAATTGTTTCAATTTGGAGAATGGAAATGCATAGAGGCCAAGAGATCGGGCCCTTCATTCAGATTTGCGCATCTAGCGAGCGGGAACCTGAATGCTTATCGTTCAGTGTAAATGCACTAAAACTTTCTTAGGCCCCAGTTTAAAAGGGGTTAAAATGGGGTTTAATTTGCAAAATAACAACTTTCATATTATATTACCATAGGTTAGGGCAGATGGACATATTGGAGTTCAGTGCCTGGCACACAACTCTATAGACCAATGAAGAGACTCGTTGACCGTAACAGGATCATCCCTAATCCTCTCTTCAATCAACAGTTCTATTCGGATAGCGGAGGACCCTTTTACATGGAACAACCGCCGTACAGGATCCTGTGATCCAGCGAG